>NC_053023.1:697083685-697249193 GCF_003073215.2 Triticum urartu | reverse complement strand
GCATCCCACCTGTCTTCTTCAACAACTATCGGTTAGTATCGGTTGATCCTAAGTTTTTGCTTATTCACATGATGTTTGCTATTCTTAGATGTTATTTTATTTTGTTTTGCTTGCTGTTTGAATAAAATACCAAGATCTGAAATTCTTAAATGTTAGAGAGTCTTCATATAGTTGCATAATTGTTCGACTACTCATTGATCTTCACTTATATCTTTCGGAGTAGTTTGTTGTTGCTCTAGTGCTTCACTTATATCTTTTTAGAGCATGGTGGTAGTTTTATTTTGAAGAAATAGATGAACTCTCATGCTTCACTTATATCATTTTGAGAGTCTCTAAACAGCATGGTAGTTTGCTTTGGTTATGAATTTAGTCCTAATATGATGGGCATCCAAGAGGGATATAATAAAAACTTTCATATAAAGTGCATTGAATACTAAGAGAAGTTTGATACTTGATAATTGTTTTGAGATATGGAGATGGTGATATCAGAGTCATGCTAGTTGAGTAGTTGTGAATTTGAGAAATACTTGTGTTGAAGTTTGTGATTCCCGTAGCATGCACGTATGGTGAACCGTTATGTGATGAAGTCGGAGCATAATTTATTTATTGATTGTCTTCCTTATGAGTGGCGGTCGGGGATGAGCGATGGTCTTTTCCTACCAATCTATCCCCCTAGGAGCATGCGCGTAGTACTTTGTTTCGATAATTAATAGATTTTTGCAATAAGTATGTGAGTACTTTATGACTAATGTTGAGTCCATGGATTATACGCACTCTCACCCTTCCACCATTGCTAGCCTCTCTAGTACCGCGCAACTTTCGCCGGTACCATAAACCCACCATATACATTCCTCAAAACAGCCACCATACCTACCTATTATGGCATTTCCATAGCCATTCCGAGATATATTGCCATGCAACTTTCCACCGTTCCATTTATTATGACACGCTCCATCATTGTCATATTGCTTTGCATGATCATGCAGTTGACATTGTATTTGTGGCAAAGCCACCGTTCATAATTCTTTCATACATTTCACTCATGCATCATTGCACATCCCGGTACACCACCGGAGGCATTCATATAGAGTCATATCTTGTTCTAAGTATTGAGTTGTAATTCTTGAGTTGTAAGTAAAAAGAAGTGTGATGATCATCATTATTAGAGCATTGTCCCAGTGAGGAAAGGATGATGGAGACTATGATTCCCCCACAAGTCGGGATGAGACTCCGGACGAAAAATAAATAAATAAAAGAGGCCAAAGAAGCCCAAATAAAAAAAGAGAGAAAAAAAGAGGCCAAAAAAAAGAGAAGGCCCAAATAAAAAATAAAAAATAATGATGAGAGAAAAAGAGAGAAGGGGCAATGCTACTATCCTTTTACCACACTTGTGCTTCAAAGTAGCACCATAATCTTCATGATAGAGAGTCTCCTATGTTGTCACTTTCATATACTAGTGGGAATCTTTTATTATAGAACTTGGCTTGTATATTCCAATGATGGGCTTCCTCAAAATGCCCTAGGTCTTCGTGAGAAAGCGAGTTGGATACACACCCACTAGTTTCTTTTGTTGAGCTTTCATACATTTATAGCTCTAGTGCATCCGTTGCATGGCAATCCCTACTCACTCACATTGATATCTATTGATGGGCATCTCCATAGCCCGTTGATACGCCTAGTTGATGTGAGACTATCTCCTCCTTTTTGTCTTCTCCACAACCACCATTCTATTCCGCCTATAGTGCTATGTCCATGGCTCACGCTCATGTATTGCGTGAAGATTGAAAAAGTTTGAGAACATCAAAAGTATGAAACAATTTCTTGGCTTGTCATTGGGGTTGTGCATGATTTAAATATTTTGTGTGGTGAAGATGGAGCATAGCCAGACTATATGATTTTGTAGGGTTAGCTTTCTTTGGCCATGTTATTTTGAGAAGACATGATTACTTGTTTACTATGCTTGCAGTATTATTATTTTTATGTCAATATTAAACTTTTGTCTTGAATCTTATGGATCTGAATATTCTTGCTACAATAAAGAGAAATACATGATGAATATGTTAGGTAGCATTCCACATCAAAAATTCTGTTTTTATCATTTACCTACACGAGGACGAGCAGGAATTAAGCTTGGGGATGCTGATACGTCTCCAACGTATCTATAATTTTGATTGTTCCATGCTATTATATTACCAACCTTGGATGTTTTATATGCATTTATATGCTATTTTATATGACTTTTGGGACTAACCTATTAACCTAGAGCCTAGTGCCAGTTTCTGTTTTTTTCCTTGTTTTAGGGTTTCGAAGAAAAGGAAAACCAAACGGAGTCCAATTGACCTGAAACTTCACGGAACTCAATTTTGGAAGGAAAGAAGCCCAGAAGACTTGGAGTGCACGCCAGAGGACTTACGAGGAGGCCACGAGGCAGGGGGCGCGCCCACCCCCTAGGCGCGCCCTCCACCCTCGTGGGCCCCTCGTGGCCCCCCTGACGTACTTCTTTCGCCTATATATCTCCATATACCCTAAAACTTCTAGAACAAACACTAGATCGGGAGTTCCGCCGCCAGAAGCCTCCGTATCCACCGAAAGCCAATCTAGACCCATTCCGGAACCCTAGAGGAGGGGGAATCCCTCTCCGGTGGCCATCTTCATCATCCCAGTGCTCTCCATGACGACGAGGGAGTAGTTCTCCCTCGGGGCTGAGGGTATGTACCAGTAGCTATGTGTTTGATCTCTCTCTCTCGTGTTCTTGAGATGATACGATCTTGATGTATCACAAGCTTTGCTATTATATTTGGATCCTATGATGTTTCTTCCCCCCTCTACTCTCTTGTAATGGATTGAGTTTCCCCTTTGAAGTTATATTATCGGATTGAGTCCTTAAAGATTTGAGAACACTTGATGTATGTCTTGCGTGGATATCTGTGGTGACAATGGGATATCACGTGATTCACTTGATGTATGTTTTGGTGATCAACTTGCGGGTTCCGCCCATGAACCTATGCATAGGGGTTGGCACACGTTTTCGTCGTGATTCTCTGGTAGAAACTTTGGGGCACTCTTTGAGGTTCTATGTGTTGGTTGAATAGATGAATCTGAGATTGTGTGATGCATATCGTATAATCATACCCACGGATACTTGAGGTGACATTGGAGTATCTATGTGACATTAGGGTTTTAGTTGATTTGTGTCTTAAGGTGTTATTCTAGTACGAACTCTAGGGCTGTTTGTGACACCTATAAGAATAGCCCAACAGATTGATTGGAAAGAATAACTTTGAGGTGGTTTCGTACCCTACCATAATCTCTTCGTTTGTTCTCCGCTATTAGTGACTTTGGAGTGACTCTTTGTTGCATCTTGAGGGATAGTTATGTGATCCAATTATGTTAGTATTGTTGAGGGAACTTACACTAGCGAAAGTATGAACCCTAGGCCTTGTTTCCTATCATTGCAATACCGTTTGCGCTCACTTTTATCATTAGTTACCTTGCTGTTTTTATATTTTCAGATTACAAATACCTTTATCTACTATCCGTATACCACTTGTATCACCATCTCTTCACCGAACTAGTGCACCTATACAATTTACCATTGTATTGGGTGTGTTGGGGACACAAGAGACTCTTTGTTATTTGGTTGCAGGGTTGCTTGAGAGAGACCATCTTCATCCTACGCCTCCTACGGATTGATAAACCTTAGGTCATCCACTTGAGGGAAATTTGCTACTGTCCTACAAACCTCTGCACTTGGAGGCCCAACAACGTCTACAAGAAGAAGGTTGTGTAGTAGACATCAATATTTTTGCCTCCCAACGTTTTACCTCAAGGGTAATGTCAACAGTAATAGTTCATGAAAACTCACATCCAATTAGCCATATATACTAGGATCTTTCCAACATATTGTGCTTTCCAAAGGATAAAATGTAAAAAGGAAGGGTGAAGATCACCATGACTCTTATGCAATGTAGGAGATAAAAGTAAAAGATAGGCCCTTCGCAGAGGGAAGCAGAGGTTGTCATGCACTTTTATGGTTGGATGCACAAAATCTTAATGCGAAAGAACATCGCTTTATATTTCCACTTGTGATATGGACCTTTATTATGCAGTCTGTCGCTTTTATTACTTCCATATCACACGCTCGTACAAAGCTTATTTCCCCCACACCAATCAATCATACATATTTAGAGACTAATTTTTATTGCTTGCACCGATGACAACTTACTTGATGGATCTTACTCAATCCGATGACAACTTACTTGATGGATCTTACTCAATCCATAGGTAGATATGGTGGATTCTTATGGCAAGACTGGTTTAAGGGTATTTGGAAGCGCACATAGTATCTCTACTTGGTGCAATGAATTTGGCTAGCATGAGGGGGAAAGGCAAGCTCATCATGTTGGAAGATCCAAGACAATATAATTCATCTCAGATGTAAGAAAACATAACCCATTACGTTGTCTTTCTTGTCCAATGTCAACTCTTTAGCATCTCATATTTTAATGAGTGCTCACAATCATAAAAGATGTCCAAGATAGTATATTTATATGTGAAGACCTCTCTTTCTTAATTACTTCCTATTAATTGCAACGATGACCAAAACTGTGTTTGTCAACCCTCAACAACTTTTATTCATCATACTCTTTCTATGTGAGCTCATTACTCTCCATAAGATTCACATGATCTCTTTGTTTCTTTTTATTTCTTTCTCTTTTCTTTTATTCACTTAGGATCATGGCAAAATAATCAAGCCCTTGACTCAACACTAATCTTTATTATATAGCTCACGGACTCAATTACATACAAGGATAATAAAGCAAAACTCACAACTAGATCATACTAAAAACTTTTATTCTACTAGATCAAGATATTACCAAAAGGATCGAACTAAGAAAAACGGTAAAGATAAAAGTGATGGTGATACGACACCGGGGCACTCCCCCAAGCTTGGTAGTTGCCAAGTGGAGTGCCCATACCCAGGTGATTATGTCTCCTTTGTTGGTGAAGAAGGTGGAGTTGTTGATGATGGATAGTCGCACATCGAGCGTAGGAGGTCTTCTAACTTGCGGATAATGCCCTTGAGTGCGATGATATTCTCCTTCAACAAAATATTTTCACGTGTGAGATACTTATTTTGTATACGAGCTAACTCAATCATCTTGAAAGCTTCGATTTCTGTTGGGGTAAGAAGATTGTGATCCAGTTGAAGGGTGTCTTCTATTGTCGGAACTTGGTCCTCCATGGCCTTCTTGATCCCTTCATCCTTGTTGATCTCCATAGGTTCTTCTCTCTTCAGCTCTATCTTCATTAGCCAAGCATCGTTGCCCTCATGGTTGGAGGAGGAGGGAGACGACATAGTGCCTGGCCTTGACAACCCTGACAGAAAACAGCTCGAAACAAAGACAGGAGATTTTTTCGTGTTACGGGAGTCAAAACCCCCGGGAGATTATATAATGAATTTTTACCGACCAAAATGCGTGTCGTGTACGAAAACGGAGTCCGGAGAGCACACAAGGTGCCCACGAGGTAGGGGCGCGCCCAGTAGGGTAGGGCGCGCCCTCCACCCTCGTGGAGCCCTCGTGTCCTTCCCGGACTGCTACTTATTTTTCTATTTTTTCTAAATAGTCCAAAACGGAGAAATATTGCCTTAAAAATTGTTTTGGAGTCGGTTTACTTACCGTACCACATACCTATTCCTTTTCGGAGTCTGAACCATTCCGGAAAGTGTCCCTTATGTATTCCTCCGGGGTTATGGTATCAATAACATTGATTTCAACATTTATGGGATTACCTGAGATATAATGTTTGATTCTTTGACCATTCACCACCTTCGGATTTGTGCCTTCGAAGTTGTTGATTTTTATGGCACCGGAATGGTAGACCTCCTTGATAACGTAAGGACCTTCCCATTTAGAGAGAAGTTTTCCTGCAAAAAATCTGAAACGAGAGTTGTATAGCAATACATAGTCACCTACATTAAACTCACGCTTTTATATCCTTTTGTCATGCCATCTTTTAACTTTTTCTTTAAACAACTTGGCATTTTCGTAGGCTTGGGTTCTCCATTCATCAAGTGAGCTAATATCGAATAACCTCTTCTCGCCGACAAGTTTAAAATCATAATTAAGTTCTTTAATAGCCCAATAAGCCTTGTGTTCTAGTTCGAGAGGTAAATGACATGCTTTTCCATAGACCATTTTATACGGAGACATACCCATAGGATTTTTATATGTAGTTCTATACGCCCATAATGCATCATCAAGTTTCTTGGACCAATTCTTTCTAGACCTATTAAAAGTCTTTTGCAAAATTAATTTGAGTTCTCTATTACTCAATTCTACTTGCCCACTAGACTGAGGGTGATAAGAAGATGCAATTCTATGATTAACATCATATTTAGTGAGCATTTTACGGAAAGCACCATGAATAAAATGTGAACCACCATCAGTCATTAAATATCTAGGGACTCCAAATCTTGGAAAAATAACTTCTTTAAGCATTTTAATAGAAGTGTTATGATCAGCACTACTAGTTGGAATAGCTTCTACCCACTTAGTAACGTAATCAACAACAACTAAAATATGTGTATATCCATTAGAGGAAGGAAAAGGTCCCATATAGTCAAAGCCCCAAACATCAAATGGTCCAATAACAAGTGAATAATTCATAGGCATGTCTTGACGTCTACTAATATTACCAATTCTTTGACATTCATTACAAGATAAGACAAACTTACGGGCATCCTTGAAGAGAGTAGGCCAATAAAAACCAGATTGCAGTACCTTATGTGCAGTTCTATCTCGAGCATGGTGTCCTCCATAAGCTTCGGAGTGACACTTGCGTAGGATTTGTTCCTGTTCATGCTCAGGTACACAATGTCTAATAACACCATCTACTCCTTCTTTATAAAGATGTGGGTCATCCCAAAAGTAATGCCTCAAATCATAGAAGAACTTTTTCTTTTGCTGGTATGTGAAACTAGGTGGTATAAACTTAACAACAATGTAATTAGCATAATCAGCATACCATGGAGCAGTATGAGAAGCATTTATGACATTTAATTGCTCATCAGGAAAACTATCATCAATAGGTAGTGGGTCATCAAGCACATTTTCTAACCTATACAAGTTATCTGCAACGGGGTTCTCAGCTCCTTTTCTATCAACAATACGCAAATCAAATTCTTGTAGCAAGAGAACCCATCTAATAAGTCTAGGTTTAGCGTCTTTCTTTTCCATAAGATATTTAATAGCAGCATGATCAGTGTGAATAGTTACTTTAGAATCAACAATATAAGGTCTAAACTTATCACAAGCAAATACAACTGCTAAGAATTCTTTTTCAGTAGTAGCATAGTTTCTTTGAGCATTGTCTAGAGTTTTAGTAGCATATTGAATAACATTTAGTTTCTTATCAACTCTTTATCCTAGAACAGCACCTACAGCATAATTACTAGCATCACACATAATTTCAACGGGTAAATTCCAATCAAGTGGCTGAACAATAGGTGCAGAGATCAATGCTTTCTTAAGTATTTCAAATGCTTCTACACAGTCATCATCAAAAACAAATGGTATATCTTTTTGTAATAAATTAGTCAGAGGCCGAGAGATTTTTGAGAAGTCCTTAATGAACCTCCTATAAAAACCGGCATGACCAAGGAAACTTCTTATACCTTTGATGTCCTTGGGACATGGCATCTTTTCAATAGCATCAACCTTGGCTTTATGAACTTCAATACCTCTTTCAGAAACTTTATGCCCCAAGACAATACCTGTTGGGGAACGTAGTAATTTCAAAATTTTCCTACGCACACGCAAGATCATGGTAATGCATAGCAATGAGAGGGGAGAGTGATGTCTACGTACCCTCGTAGACCGACAACGGAAGCATTGACACAACGTAGAGGAAGTAGTCGTACGTCTTCCCGATCCGACCGATCCAAGTACCATACGTACGGCACCTGCGAGTTCTGCACACGTTCAACTCGATGACGTCCATCGAGCTCCGATCCAGAAAAACATTGAGGGAGAGTTTCGTCAGCACGACGGCGTGATGACGGTGATGATGTTCTACCGACGCAGGGCTTCGCCTAAGCACCGCTATGATATGACCGAGGTGGAATATGGTGGAAGGGGGCACCGCACACGGCTAAGGAACGATCACGAGGATCAACTTGTGTGTCATGGGGTGCCCCCTTGCCTTAGTATATAAAGGAGGGAGAGGGGGAGGTGCGGCCGGCCCTATGGGTGCGCCTGGAGGAGTCCTACTCCAACCGGGAGTAGGACTCCCCCCTCTTGCCTTGTTGGAAAAGGAAGGAGGAAGGGAGAAAGAGGAAAGGGGGGCGCCGCCCCCCCCCCTTCCTTGTCCTATTCGGACTAGAGGGGGAGGGGGCGCGGCCTACCCTGGCCGACCCTCCTCTTCTCCCTTATGGCCCATGTAGGCCCAATAACCCCCGGGGGTGGGTTCCGGTAACCCCCCGGTACTCCGGTAAAATCCCGATTTCACCCGGAACGTTTCCGATATCCAAATATAGGCTTCCAATATATCAATATTTATGTCTCGACCATTTCGAGAATCCTCATCATGTCCGTGATCATATCCGGGACTCCGAACAACCTTCGGTACATCAAAACACAAAAACCCTAATTACGATCGTCACCGAACTTTAAGCGTGCGGACCCTACGGGATCGAGAACTATGTATACATGATCGAGACACGTCTCCGGTCAATAACCAATAGCGGAACCTAGATGCTCATATTGGCTCCTACATATTCTACGAAGATCTTTATCGGCCAGACCGCATAACAACATACGTTGTTCCCTTTGTCATCGGTATGTTACTTGCCCGAGATTCGATCGTCGGTATCTCAATACCTAGTTCAATGTCGTTACCAGCAAGTCTCTTTAGTCGTTCCGTAATACATCATCCCGCAACTAACTTATTAGTTGCAATACTTGCAAGGCTTGAGTGATGTGCATTACCGAGAGGGCCCAGAGATACCTCTCCGACAATCGGAGTGACAAATCCTAATCTCGAAATACGCCAACCCAACAAGTACCTTTGGAGACACCTGTAGAGCACCTTTATAATCACCCAGTTACATTGTGATGTTTGGTAGCACACAAAGTGTTCCTCCGGTAAACGTGAGTTGCATAATCTCATAGTCATAGGAACATGTATAAGTTATGAAGAAAGCAATAGCAACAAACTAAACGATCAAGTGCTAAGCTAACGGAATGGGTCAAGTCAATCACATCATTCTCCTAATGATGTGATCCCGTTAATCAAATGACAACTCATGTATATGGTTAGGAAACATAACCATCTTTGATCAACGAGCTAGTCAAGTAGAGGCATACTAGTGACACTCTATTTTTGTCTATGTATTCACACATGTATTATGTTTCCGGTTAATACAATTCTAGCATGAATAATAAACATTTATCATGATATAAGGAAATAAATAATAACTTTATTATTGCCTCTAGGGCATATTTCCTTCAGTCTCCCACTTGCACTAGAGTCAATAATCTAGATTACACAGTAATGATTCTAACACCCATGGAGCCTTGGTGCTGATCATGTTTTGCTCGTGGAAGAGGCTTAGTCAGCGGGTCTGCAACATTCAGATCCGTATGTATCTTGCAAATTTCTATGTCTCCCACTTGGACTAAATCCCGAATGGAATTGAAGCGTCTCTGATGTGTTTGGTTCTCTTGTGAAATCTGGATTCCTTCGCCAAGGCAATTGCACTAGTATTGTCACAAAAGATTTTCATTGGACCCGATGCACTAGGTATGACACCTAGATCGGATATGAACTCCTTCATCCAGACTCCTTCATTTGCTGCTTCCGAAGTAGCTATGTACTCCGCTTCACATGTAGATCCCGCCACGATGCTTTGTTTAGAACTGCACCAACTGACAGCTCCACCGTTCAGTAAAAACACGTATCCGGTTTGCGATTTAGAATCGTCCGGATCAGTGTCAAAGGTTGTATCAACGTAACCATTTACGATGAGCTCTTTGTCACCTCCATATACGAGAAACATATCCTTAGTCCTTTTTAGGTATTTCAGGATGTTCTTGACCGCTGTCCAGTGATCCACTCCTGGATTACTTTGGTACCTGTCGGGGATATACCCCGCGGCGTAAACCGGCCGGAAGTATAACCCTGCCGGACTAGGCGTTTCATTGGTAAACCGCCAGAGGATTGGCGATTTACGTGTCTGGCGGTTCACTGGTATGATGGTTCACGGGCCTGAAGACTCATTGGTGACCCAACTGGACTTGGCGGTTTACTTGAGACCCGGTTTACACTTGGCGATTCACTGGCGACCTGCCCTGACCTGGCGGTTTACAAGCAACCCGCCGGAACATTATGACACACTTGTGACCCGGCGGACGGGTCAGATGAATGACAAGGCCCAAGGCCCAGAAGGCCGGTTTATGTTAATGGTGGGCCGGTTTAAGAGGAAAGGCATGAGGAACATTTATCTTACAGGGAGTTAAGACCTGGACTTGTATCCGGTTCGTATTAGAGATAGACTAGTCCTAATCCTAATAGGACTCTACATGTAACCCGCCCCTCCAACATATATAAGGAGGGGCAGGGCTCCCCAAAAGGGACAAGATTCACAAGTTCCACAAGTTGGACAAGTTAGGTTTAGACAATAGCTCTCGAGTTAGAGCACTCTTGTAACCGTGATCATCATCAATATCAATGAAGCGGGATGTAGGCTTTTACCTCCACCGTGAGGGGCCGAACCTGGGTAAAACATCGCGTCTCTTGTCCCGCTCAACCCCTCTCAAGCTACCACATAGATGCGTTGGCCTCACGACTAAGTCCTGACACTAAGGACATCTGCTGTGACAATTCCACGACAGTTGGCGCCCACCGTGGGGCCCGCGCACGGTGGTGTTGAATTCTTGAAGGGATCTTATTTAGGGTTCGAGAAGTTCGCAACTTTCCGGTTCAACAAAAACCGGCGGGGAGAAATTCACATCAACGATGAGTTAATCGGCCAAGATTGAGAAGCGTTTTGTGGCGGAGGATATGAGATTGAAATTCATAGGGATTTTTGGGGGGTTTGCTTGTGGCGCCTCACGTATTACAGGGCAATCCGAGTGCAGATCACTTTTTCTTGCTGCAAGCAATACCGGACAAGAGTCTGATTCGGCATCACCAAATAAACAGGGATCCGAACTGCTGGGCCCCGGTCCTGACTCGGCCTCGCCATCACCTCAGAGGCGACCCCGAGTCGATCACGCCGCAACCCGCTTTTCCCTCACATCAATCCTCCACTAAACCAGCCGTCGCTGGCCTCTTTATCAACACAGGAGTACTAGTTCTGCTCTAAGAAAATATGTGCAGCTCCCGTGGCCTGCGCCCCTGCATACCGACTGTCAGGCTGCTTCTTCACATGGGCGTGTCAAGACAGAAGACCAAATTGATCTAGTATAGTACTACTACTAGATGAGCACGGGAATCAGTGCTACATTAAATAAAAGGGGACTAGCATGAAGGACTACTCCCCACGTACAGGAAATAGTCGTGTTTGGTGTTTGAAAAAAAAGAGATTAAGAAAAAGGAACAGCCCACGGTTCAACCATCATCTGAGCCCTCTGGAGTCGCCGGGTTACGCCTCTACTGCTACTTTTTTCTGGTGTCAGGACCTAGTCAAATCCAAACTCAAACTTGAGGAGGCAATCTTTACAAGGAAGAAATAATGCTCATAGGAACTACTTGCTTCACGTGAGTATGCATGTTTGAGCAAAGGACTACCACGCCGGATCGGATTGGCGGATCAAAGCACCTGCAAGATGCCTTTTCCGCGTACACCGCTGGACCTCGTTGACCCGCCCCAGTTGCAATCAACACGCGTATGCTGGTTTCCGTATCTGTCTGCTTCTCGGCAGATGTGATAAGACGCTTGAAGAAAAAACTGGTTATGTGATGAGCATCCACGCTGTTAGTGGGCCTTCATCTGTTCCAGTTAAATTCTGGTCTGCACAAGGATCATCTGTCGTCCGGACAAATCAGGTGATATCCATCCGGCTTACTTTTTATCATTACTTGTTAATTTTTTGTGAAAACAACTACTCTGCCCTATAGTGTTGTTATATACAGGTAAATTATTCATTAAAAAAGTGGTGTTATACCGTGGATGCACATTCGGCTGTGCCGCGCAGCTTCACGGACACGCGTATCGCGGTTCGGTTAACATCAACGCGCCGACCGACTCGCCCGTCCGCACCACCTTACAACGCCATGGACGACTCGCCCGTCCGCCCTCGCCGCTGGTTCATGCATCCGCGCCGGATTACAACGCGGAGGGCAACTTGCTCGTCTGCACCGGTTTACAACGCCGCGGCCGATTCATCCGTCTGCTCGCATGGCCGACTCGTCCGTGATTGATTTCAGTTTCACCGTGGTGATCATCAATTCTGCGGTGGATGTCTCTTGGCTAACATATCAGGTGAAATCCATCCATTATATTTTCATATTATATATTGCTTTCTTTAAAAAGAGCAATTACTCTGGCTTGCAAGTTTTCCAATGCAGGAAAAATGGTCTATTGCAAAAAGGGATTACTTATCGCTGAGCTATTGGATAACCCATGCTGGTCTATATCGCGATCCAGTCCGCATCAATTCGTCAGGACCGTGCGAATTACCCAATAAAGTGTGCACAAAGCTGCCGCCTCTGCGGACCCGGTCTACACTAATTCATTTGTCCGTGCCGGTTTACAACACCGGTACCGATTTTCCCCGTCCGCACCGGCTTGCAATGCCGTGACATGCGGCTGACTCATTTGTCCAAGCTGCCTCTGATACTGTGGTCGTCTTTGCTGTCCGTCTCTCGCGGCCTGGTCTACATCAACATACCGGGCCGCACCTGTCTGCATGAGCTATTTATTGGGTATGAGCAAGTCACAGCTTGGGTAGCCCAGTTTTCTTTCAAATTGGAGACAAATTGTCATCAACCGCCATTTGCACTGGATGGTTCAATGGGCAGGCGCACAAGTCACCGCCACTACAGTTTTGATTAACTTCAAATCGCCAGTTGGAAGGAACCATTGGCCGAGTTGCTGACACGGCTCATATGGGATCATTTACAACCCGCCGCAGTCACCTAAACCTTCTATGGATTCACATCGTGCTATCAATGCCAATGATATACAAGTTATGCCGGTTTATATCATGGTCAAATATGGAGAGTCTCAAGCCAACTCCTCGGGTCACCTTTGAAACTCGGGGGCTACAATGACATGACTCAGCGAATCTTGCCAGTTTTAGCAAATTTAAGAACCCCAGGACGATGGAGGGAAGGATAACCCGGTCCTGGAGGCTACTGTTATATTGATGAAAGTTTAAAGACCTTCAGAAAATTTCTGGCTTAGAAAGTATATGACAGTTATAAAATCCCGGCTCGATGAAGAAGTTCCAGGTCATCAGAAATGACTCCGGTTTAGAATCCGGTTCAAGAGACATCTTTCTCCCACAAAGCTCTGAAGCACTCAAATCCGGTTTAACAATGTCCGGTTCAAAAAGGAATTAACTTCTTGCAAGTTCGAGCTTAAAGGCCGTCAGAAAATTTCCGGCTGAAAATGAAGATTCCGGTTTAAAATCCGGTTCAAGGGAAAGATATCTCCCACAAAGCTTTGAAGCTCCCAATATCCGGTTCAAGATCCCGGTTCAAGAAGAATTTATCTCTTGCGAAAAGTTAAAAATTGCCAAAGAGGACCTGCTGCCATGATGCGCGGTTCAAACATGGGTATTCCGCCTTACTGGCCTGACATATTATTGATCACATGGGGGCTTCTGCTTCATAAAGCAGGGTCTCTGTTCTTTTACATCATGCGTGGTTACACGGAGCTGTTCTGTCTTAAAGCGGCCTCCGGTTTACCCCTTGAAAATTTTATAAACATCACTTGGGGGCTTGGTCGTGTCCGAACCAGTGCAACCCCTTTTGATAGGCGAAAGCCACCAGATCACTTGGGGACATGGTCAAGTCTGAACCAGTCACGCCTCTTGATCGGCCTAAGGCCATAGAATCACTTGGGGGCTTGGTCGAACCCGAACCATTGCCACGCCTCTTGATCGGCATAATGTCACGGTTTCATTTGGGGACCTGGCTGACTTGAACCATAGCTACACCATTGGGGAGCTTGGTCGTGTTCGACCATGGTAACACCATCTGATCGGCTCAATAAGCCTCTTTTTGCAAATGGTTTTATCATTGCCTTTTTTTTGCTTCAATATTTTCCTTGATAACTGTTTCTTTTATTTTTGTTGCGTTTTTAAACCGACAAAGTTTTAAACCAGTTCAAACTGTCAATTACAAATTGACGGAACACGGTCAAATCTTAATCCGGAGACTATCTGCCTGGTTTGATTTTCTGTTACCATCCTATTATGGAGTAAACCGGTGTTTATCACAACCCGGCACGGTTTTATCATACACCGGCACAATATGGAAGGAGTTATCAGTACTCAAGATTGGGGTTATCACCTTTACTACAAAAAGTTGGTAAAACCAACAATGTGATTCAATGTCACAGGTATGATCTATTTCATATTTGATTATTCTTAAGTGTAGCCTTGGTTATAAACCCGGGTTATATGTTGGGCGTTATGACCCGTCCGGCGGTAAACCGCTAGGACACTTTAAACTTGTTGTATGCAGAAACAGGTTTGTTAAACCAGCCTGGCTTTGGACTATAAGTCGCCAGTATATATATATTTGGATTGCGCCATTGGAGTCATGCGCTTATAAATCATTGGGTTATATTATTAAAATAGCCAAACTTGGCTGAATTTTCATTATGATATTGAATGAATAAGGTTTTCTCCAGATTATATTATCTTGAATAGCCAACATGGCTGGATTTTTATGGTTATTAATAACCGGTATTATTGAGTTTTCAAAGTCGCTTTAGTGCAATGGCTATTATTTTATCAAAGGATATGATTTATTCTACAATGGAAGGAATAGTCCCAAGTTGCTGCAGGCTTACAACCCGGCCCTTGGGGGCTACATTATTCAAATTGAAATTACATCAAATACACAAGTCTCATGTCGCTGCAAGCATGCACCATGACACTTGGGGGCTAATGCAAAGTCATTTTTTGTTCACCTTATTGAAGACCCGACTCATCACATTGTAATGAGCCGGCCCTTGGGGGCTACCAATTGCCTCTGTCAACAATTTAAGGTACAAAGCTTTTTATCCATTACATTGAAGGGTCCACTGCTCAGTTGGTAAAGCACAAGGCTCTTAACCTTGTGGACGTGAATTCAAGCCCCATAATGGGGGTTACATCATATGATGTTATTTTCATTGAAGAATATATCAAAGTCCCAACTCAATATTATCTTACTGAGCTGGCCCTTGGGGGCTACACGTTGCTGTTCAAAGTTTACAAGATCATATTTATAAAGTCCCTGCTCATTATCGCATAATGACCCGGCCCTTGGGGGCTACACTGGTTGATGTTTCTATGACCATCAAGCAATTACAAGTCTCAGGTTGCTGCAAGCATGACAACCCGACACGTGGGGGCTACATATGTGGAATACTCAATTCTGACTAGTGATTGAGATGAACAACCTGGATTTCTTCAAGATTGTGATATTCATATTGAAGCAAGTTTAAGTTGTTGCTATGCTACCTTCTTAAGACTTGGGGGCTACAAGTGATAGGCATATAAGAGGTATATTTTCAAGCTTCATGCTAACTACAATTATGACCTGGTGCCATCAATATTTGTAAACCGGCAATGATAAACCGGCGAGTTTAAGTCTTAAACCGGCACAGTTCTACATTCTCAAACCGGCAAGTTCTACATTCTTAAACCGGCTGAAGATCAAATGAGTATTTCGAAGGCTAATATTTTTGTTAAGCATTCGGAGCTAAATCAAAGGAGTTATTCTTCACAATATTTATCTATGACAAACTAATGTCAGCAAATTGAGTATGAAGCTGGCTTGTTAACCCGGATTTTCTAGAAGGAGGAAATGACAAGGACTTAAGGATCATCAGGTACCGGTTTACAAGAATTCTTAACCTGAAGCATAACCTATCAAATTTGTTCTTGTGTTTATTTTGCAGCATAAGTTTACCATGGATAAATCCAAGCTAAACTTGGGGGCTAATGTTGGGGATATACCCCGCGGCGTAAACCGGCCGGAAGTATAACCCGGCCGGACTAGGCGTTTCATTGGTAAACCGCCAGAGGATTGGCGATTTACGTGTCTGGCGGTTCACTGGTATGACGGTTCACGAGCCTAAAGACTCATTGGTGACCCGGCTGGACTTGGCGGTTTACTTGAGACCCAGTTTACACTTGGCGATTCACTGGCGATCTGCCCTGACCTAGCGGTTTACAAGCAACCCGCCGGAACATTATGACACACTTGTGACCCGGGGGACGGGTCAGATGAATGACAAGGCCCAAGGCCCAGAAGGCCGGTTATGTTAATGGTGGGCCGGTTTAAGAGGAAAGGCATGAGGAACATTTATCTTACAAGGAGTTAAGACCTGGACTTGTATCCGGTTCGTATTAGAGATAGACTAGTCCTAATCCTAATAGGACTCTACATGTAACCCGCCCCTCCAACATATATAAGGAGGGGCAGGGCTCCCCAAAAGGGACAAGATTCACAAGTTCCACAAGTTGGACAAGTTAGGTTTAGACAATAGCTCTCGAGTTAGAGCACTCTTGTAACCGTGATCATCATCAATATCAATGAAGCAGGATGTAGGCTTTTACCTCCACCGTGAGGGGCCGAACCTGGGTAAAACATCGTGTCTCTCGTCCCGCTCAAACCCTCTCAAGCTACCACATAGATGCGTTGGCCTCGCGACTAAGTCCTGACACCAAGGACATCTGTTGTGACAATTCCACGACAGTACGTCCCTGCTAGACTTATAGCAAGGCACACATCAGGTCTGGTACACAGCATTGCATACATGATAGAGCCTATGGCTGAAGCATAGGGAACATCTTCCATTTTCTCTCTATCTTCTGCGGTGGTCGGACATTGAGTCTTACTCAACTTCACACCTTGTAACACAGGCAAGAACCCTTTCTTTGCTTGATCCATTTTGAACTTCTTCAAAACCTTGCCAAGGTATGTGCTTTGTGAAAGTCCAATTAAGCGTCTTGATCTATCTCTATAGATCTTAATGCCCAATATGTAAGCAGCTTCACCGAGGTCTTTCATTGAAAAACTCTTATTCAAGTATCCCTTTATGCTATCCAAAAATTCTATATCGTTTCCAATCAATAATATGTCATCCACATATAATATCAGAAATGCTACAGAGCTCCCACTCACTTTCTTGTAAATATAGGCTTCTCCAAAAGTCTGTATAAAACCAAATGCTTTGATCACACTATCAAAGCGTTTATTCCAACTCCGAGAGGCTTGCACCAGTCCATAAATGGATCGCTGGAGCTTGCACACTTTGTTAGCTCCCTTTGGATCGACAAAACCTTCTGGTTGCATAATATACAACTCTTCTTCCAGAAATCCATTCAGGAATGCAGTTTTGACATCCATTTGCCAAATTTCATAATCATAAAATGCGGCAATTGCTAACATGATTCGGACAGACATAAGCATCGCTACGGGTGAGAAGGTCTCATCGTAGTCAATCCCTTGAACTTGTCGAAAAGCTTTTGCAACAAGTCAAGCTTTGTAGACAGTAACATTACTGTCAGCGTCAGTATTCTTCTTGAAGACCCATTTATTCTCAATTGCTTGCCGATCAATGGGCAAGTCAACCAAAGTCCACACTTTGTTCTCATACATGGATCCCATCTCAGATTTCATGGCTTCTAGCCATTTTGCGGAATCTGGGCTCACCATCGCTTCTTCATAGTTCGTAGGTTCATCATGATCTAGTAGCATGACTTCCAGAACAGGATTGCCGTACCACTCTGGCGCAGATCTTACTCTGGTTGATCTACGAGGTTCGGTAGTAACTTGATCTGAAGTTTCATGATCATTATCATTAGCTTCATCACTAATTGGTGCAGGTGTCACAGAAACCGGTTTCTCTGATGTACTACTTTCCAATAAGGGAGCAGGCACAGTTACCTCATCAAGTTCTACTTTTCTCCCACTCACTTCTTTCGAGAGAAACTCCTTCTCTAGAAAAACTCCGAATTTAGCAACAAAAGTCTTGCCTTCGGACCTGTGATAGAAGGTGTACCCAACAGTCTCCTTTGGGTATCCTATGAAGACACATTTCTCTGATTTGGGTTCGAGCTTATCAGGTTGAAGCTTTTTCACATAAGCATCGCAGCCCCAAACTTTCAAAAACGACAACTTTGGTTTCTTGCCAAACCACAGTTCATAAGGCGTCGTCTCAACGGATTTCGATGGTGTCCTATTTAACGTGAATGCAGCCGTCTCTAAAGCATAACCCCAAAATGATAACGGTAAATCAGTAAGAGACATCATAGATCGCACCATATCTAATAAAGTACGATTACGACGTTCAGACGCACCATTACGCTATGGTGTTCCAGGTGGCGTGAGTTGCAAAACTATTCCGCATTGTTTCAAATGTAGACCAAACTCGTAACTCAAATATTCTCCTCCACGATCAGATCGTAGAAACTTTATTTTCTTGTTACGATGATTTTCAACTTCACTCTGAAATTCTTTGAACTTTTCAAATGTTTCAGACTTATGTTTCATTAAGTAGATATACCCATATCTGCTTAAATCATCTGTGAAGGTGAGAAAATAACGATATCCGCCACGAGCCTCAACATTCATTGGACCACATACATCTGTATGTATGATTTCCAACAAATCCGTTGCTCTCTCCATAGTACCGGAGAAAGGCGTTTTAGTCATCTTACCCATGAGGCACGGTTCGCAAGTACCAAGTGATTCATAATCAAGTGGTTCCAAAAGTCCATCAGTATGGAGTTTCTTCATGCGCTTTACACCGATATGACCTAAACGGTAGTGCCACAAATAAGTTGCACTATCATTATCAACTCTGCATCTTTTGATTTCAACATTATGAATATGTGTATCACTACTATCGAGATTCATCAAAAATAGACCACTCTTCAAGGGTGCATGACCATAAAAGATATTACTCATATAAATAGAACAACCATTATTCTCTGATTTAAATGAATAACCGTCTCGCATCAAACAAGATCCAGATATAATGTTCATGCTCAATGCTGGCACCAAATAACAATTATTTAGGTCTAATACTAATCCCAAAGGTAGATGTAGAGGTAGCGTGCCGACCGCGATCACATCGACTTTGGAACCATTTCCCACGCGCATCGTCACCTCGTCCTTAGCCAATCTTCGCTTAATCCGTAGCCCCTATTTCGAGTTGCAAATGTTAGCAACAGAACCAGTATCAAATATCCAGGTGCTACTGCGAGCATTAGTAAGGTACACATCAATAACATGTATATCACATATACCTTTGTTCACTTTGCCATCCTTCTTATCCGCCAAATACTTGGGGCAGTTCCGCTTCCAGTGACCAGTCTGCTTGCAGTAGAAGCACTCAGTCTCAGGCTTAGGTCCAGACTTGGGTTTCTTCTCCTGAGCAGCAACTTGTTTGCTGTTCTTCTTGAAGTTCCCTTTCTTCTTCCCTTTGCCCTTTTTCTTGAAATTAGTGGTCTTATTGACCATCAACACTTGATGCTCCTTCTTGATTTCTACCTCCGCGGCTTTTAGCATCGCGAAGAGCTCAGGAATAGTTTTATTCATCCCTTGCATATTATAGTTCATCACGAAGCTTTTGTAGCTTGGTGGCAGTGATTGAAGAACTCTGTCAATGATACTATCAATAGGAAGATTAACCCCCAGTTGAGTCAAGTGATTATGATACCCAGACATTTTGAGTATATGTTCACTGACAGAACTATTCTCCTCCATCTTGCAGCTATAGAACTTATTGGAGACTTCATATCTCTCAATCCGGGCATTTGCTTGAAATATTAACTTCAACTCCTGGAACATCTCATATGCTCCATGACGTTCAAAACGTCGTTGAAGACCCGGTTCTAAGCCGTAAAGCATGGCACACTGAACTATCGAGTAGTCATCAGCTTTGCTCTGCCAGACGTTCATAACATCTGGTGTTGCTCCTGCAGCAGGCTTGGCACTTAGTGGTGCTTCCAGGACGTAATTCTTCTGTGCAGCAATGAGGATAATCCTCAAGTTACGGACCCAGTCCGTGTAATTGCTACCATCATCTTTCAACTTTGCTTTCTCCAGGAACGCATTAAAATTCAACGGAACAATAGCACGAGCCATCTATCTACAATCAAACATAGACAAGAAAGATACTATCAGGTACTAAGTTCATGATAAATTTAAGTTCAATTAATCATATTACTTAAGAACTCCCACTTAGAAGGATATCCCTCTAATCCTCTAAGTGATCACGTGATCCAAATCAACTAAACCATGTCCGATCATCACGTGAGATGGAGTAGTATCAATGGTGAACATGAATATGTTGATCATATCTACTATATGATTCACGCTCGACCTTTCGGTCTCCGTGTTCCGAGGCCATATTTGTTATATGCTAGGCTCGTCAAGTTAAACCTGAGTATTCCGCGTGTGCAACTGTTTTGCACCCGTTGTATTTGAACGTAGAGCCTATCACACCCGATCATCACGTGGTGTCTCGGCATGAAGAACTTTCGCAATGGTGCATACTCAGGGAGAACACTTATACTTTGCTAATTTAGTGAGGGATCATCTTATAATGCTACCGTCAATCAAAGCAAGATAAGATGCATAAAAGATAAACATCACATGCAATCAATATAAGTGATATGATATGGCCATCATCATCTTGTGCTTGTGATCTCCATCTCCGAAGCTCCTTCATGATCACCATCGTCACCGGCGCGACACCTTGATCACCATTGTAGCATCATTGTCGTCTCGCCAATCTTATGCTTCCACGACTATCGCTACCGCTTAGTGATAAAGTAAAGCATTACAGCGCAATTGCATTGCATACAATAAAGTGACAACCATATGGCTCCTCCCAGTTGCCGATAACTCGGTTACAAAACATGATCATCTCATACAATAAAATTTAGCATCATGTCTTGACCATATCACATCACAACATGCCCTGCAAAAACAAGTTAGACGTCCTCTACTTTGTTGTTGCAAGTTTTACGTGGCTGCTACGGGCTTAGCAAGAACCGTTCTTACCTACGCATCAAAACCACAACGATAGTTTGTCAGGTTGGTGCTGTTTTAACCTTCGCAAGGACCGGGCGTAGCCACACTTGGTTCAACTAAAGTTGGAGAAACTGTCCCCCGCCAGCCACCTGTGTGCAAAGCACGTCGGTAGAACCAGTCTCTCTTAAGCGTACGCGTAATGTCGGTCCGGGCTGCTTCATCCAACAATACCGCCGAACCAAAGTATGACATGCTGGTAAGCAGTATGACTTATATCGCGCACAAATCACTTGTGTTCTACTCGTGCACAACATCAACGCATAAAACCTAGGCTCAGATGCCACTGTTGGGGAACGTAGTAATTTCAAAATTTTCCTACGCACACGCAAGATCATGGTGATGCATACCAACGAGAGGGGTGAGTGATGTCTACGTACCCTCGTAGACCGACAACGGAAGCGTTGACACAACGTAGAGGAAGTAGTCGTACGTCTTCCCGATCCGACCGATCCAAGTACCGAACGTACGGCACCTCCGAGTTCTGCACACGTTCAACTCGGTGACGTCCCTCGAGCTCCGATCCAGCAAAATGTTAAGGGAGAGTTTCGTCAGCATGACGGCGTGATGACGGTGATGATGTTCTACCGACGCAGGGCTTCGCCTAAGCACCGCTACGATATGACGGAGGTGGAATATGGTGGAAGGGGGCACCGCACAGGGCTAAGGAACGATCACGAGGATCAACTTGTGTGTCATGGGGTGCCCCCTTGCCTCATTATATAAAGGAGGGAGAGGGGGAGGTGCAGCCGGCCCTATGGGTGCACCTGGAGGAGTCCTACTCCAACCGGGAGTAGGACTCCCCCCTCTTGCCTTGTTGGAAAAGGAAGGAGGAAGGGAGAAAGAGGAAAGGGCGGCGCCGCCCCCCTTCCTTGTCCTATTCGGACTAGGGGGGAGGGGCGCGCGGCCTGCCCTGGCCGACCCTCCTCTTCTCCCTTATGGCCCATGTAGGCCCAATAACCCCCGGGGGTGGGTTCCGGTAACCCCCCGGTACTCCGGTAAAATCTCGATTTCACCCGGAATGTTTCCGATATCCAAATATAGGCTTCCAATATATCAATCTTTATGTCTCGACCATTTCGAGACTCCTCGTCATGTCTGTGATCACATCCGGGACTCCAAACAACCTTCGGTACACCAAAACACAAAAACCCTAATTACGATCGTCACCGAACTTTAAGCGTGCGGACCCTACGGGTTCGAGAACTATGTAGACATGACCGAGACACGTCTCCGGTCAATAACCAATAGCGGAACCTGGATCCTCATATTGGCTCCTACATATTCTACGAAGATCTTTATCGGTCAGACCGCATAACAACATACGTTGTTCCCTTTGTCATCGGTATGTTACTTGTCCGAGATTCGATCGTTGGTATCTCAATACCTAGTTCAATATCGTTACCGGCAAGTCTCTTTACTCGTTCCGTAATACATCATCCCGCAACTAACTTATTAGTTTCAATGCTTGCAAGGCTTGAGTGATGTGCATTACCGAGAGGGCCCAGAGATACCTCTCCGACAATCGGAGTGACAAATCCTAATCTCGAAATACGCCAACCCAACAAGTACCTTCGGAGACACCTGTAGAGCACCTTTATAATCACCCAGTTATGTTGTGACGTTTGGTAGCACACAAAGTGTTCCTCCGGTAAACGGGAGTTGCATAATCTCATAGTCATAGGAACATGTATAAGTTATGAAGAAAGCAATAGCAACAAACTAAATGATCAAGTACTAAGCTAACGGAATGGGTCAAGTCAATCACATCATTCTCCTAATGATGTGATCCCGTTAATCCAATGACAACTCATGTCTATGGTTAGGAAACATAACCATCTTTGATCAACGAGCTAGTCAAGTAGAGGCATACTAGTGACACTCTGTTTTTGTCTATGTATTCACACATGTATTATGTTTCCGGTTAATACAATTCTAGCATGAATAATAAACATTTATCATGATATAAGGAAATAAATAATAACTTTATTATTGCCTCTGGGACATATTTCCTTCAATACCTTCATTAACCATAAAGTGGCACTTTTCCCAATTCAAGACAAGATTAGTTTCGTCGCATCTCTGCAAAACTTGATCAAGGTTGGTCAAGCAATCATCAAAAGAAGATCCATAGACGGAAAAGTCGTCCATGAAAACCTCACAAATCTTTTCACAAAAGTCAGAGAATATAGCCATCATGCATCTTTGAAAGGTAGCAGGTGCATTACATAAACCAAAAGGCATACGTCTATAAGCAAAAGTACCAAAAGGGCATGTAAAAGTAGTCTTTGATTGATCTTTGGCTGACACGGGTATTTGAGAGAAACCAGAATAACCATCTAGAAAGCAAAAATGTGTGTGTTTGGATAAGCTTTCTAGCATTTGATCAATAAAAGGTAAGGGGTAATGATCTTTTTAGTAGCCTTATTTAATTTGCAGAAATCAATTACCATCCTATAACCTGTAATAATTCTTTGAGGAATCAATTCATCTTTATCATTAGGAACAACAGTAATACCTCCCTTCTTAGGGACAAAATGGAGAGGGCTTACCCACTAACTATCAGCAACGGGATAAATTATACCTGCCTCACGGAGCTTTAGTATCTCCTTTCTTACCACTTCTTTCATTTTAGGATTCAGCCGGTGTTGATGATCACGAACTGGTTTAACATCTTCTTCCAAATTAATTTTATGTTGACATAGAGTGGGACTAATGCCCTTAAGATCATCAAGAGTATACCCAATAGCAGCACGGTGCTTCTTCAGAGTTTTCAATAATCTCTCTTCTTCATGTTCTGAAAGGTTAGTGAGGGAGTCCTGGATTAGGGGGTATTCGGACAGCCGGATTATATCCTTTGGCCGGACTGTTGGACTATGAAAATACAAGATTGAAGACTTCGTCCTGTGTCCAGATGGGACTCTCCTTGGCGTGGAAGGCAAGCTTGGCAATACGGATATGTAGATCTCCTTCCTTGTAACTGACTCTGTGTAACCCTAGCCCCCTCCGGTGTCTATATAAACCGGAGGGTTTTAGTCCGTAGGACAACATACATCATACCATAGGCTAGCTTCTAGGGTTTAGCCTCTCTGATCTCGTGGTAGATCAACTCTTGTACTACTCATATTATCAAGAATAATCAAGCAGGACGTAGGGTTTTACCTCCATCAAGAGGGCCTGAACCTGGGTAAAACAACGTGTCCCCTGCTTCCTGTTACCATCCGCCTTAGACGCACAGTTCGGGACCCCCTACCCGAGATCCGCCGGTTTTGACACCGACATTGGTGCTTTCATTGAGAGTTCCACTGTGCCGTCGCCGTAAGGAAGGATGCCTCGTCTCGTTGTTAAAACAACATTACCACCGGGGGAGCCATGGCTATCGGCCAAACTCTCCGGCTAGGCAGTTTCATCATGACCGCCCGTTCGGCCGCTGCGCCGACGATGACTTCTCGGGTCATCAAAAACAGCCTCCACGTCGGCTCAGAATTTGCCGAGAAGATAGATCCAATGGAGCTCTCTTCCCTAAACGAGCTCTTGGATCGTATTGCCGCCTTGGGAGTCGCTAAAGACTATGATCGGATTGGGCTTAAACCCGATCAAAGGGAGATTAACTCTCCACCGGTCACCCATCATATTGCGGTGGTGGACGAACAATGCGGCGATTCTTCCTCTATCTTGAGGACTGACTATGTCCGGATTCCTGAACTCTCCGAGCCGGACACCCGTTTACGGGAGGACATCACCCAAGCCCTGAACCTAGAGTTAGGTAGCGGGCCAGACTTATCGGGCAACATCCTGGAATCCGAACTTCCAAGATCGGAAACTCCTCGGCCTCTGGGTCTCAGATCGGGTAGGGGTTCGGACTCAAATCCACCCACCCACCCAGACAATGATCTTTCCCACATCAGGCAAGAGCCCCATGAAACAGTACATCATTATTGGGCTAGATTCCTCGTTGTGATGAACAAGGTTAAGGACTGTAGTGAGGAAGATGCAGTATCATTTTTCTGCAATAATTGCACGGATAAGGGAATCCTTAACGCCTTAAGTCGCCGTGACATATCACGCTTCGCTAACTTGGCGTCCATAGTACGAAAGTACTGCACGATGGAAAGCGCTTGGAAAACCGAAACGAAATTTTGGGATAATCCGGCTCGGAATATACACCCAGTCCGAAGTAAAAGGGTGCACTATCATAAGACACCCGAGTTAGTTACAAAGAAACAAAACCCTCTACAAGGCATGGAACCGTATTGGAGGGATGGCTCAACGGCCCCTGCAAAATTCATAGTACAGCGGATACCACACCAACACACAGCCTTAGAGCATGTTGGGTACTTCGACAGGTGGCCAAAAGTGGTGAGGAGCTTCTCATCCCAAATACCACAGAGCATCATCCCATGGATAACAATATGGTATTAACAGTCTTCGAAACCTTTGCATCAAATAATAGGCACAAGCGAACACCCCGCAGCCTCGCCGAAATCTGCCACGTGGCAGCAATGAACCCATGGAGTGACACGACTATTACCTTCAATGCCAGTGACGAACCTAAATTCCGAACAGCCCGAGCACCAGCTGCACTGGTCCTCAGTCCAATTGTGGACGGCTTTCGACTCACCAAAGTACTCATGGACGGCGGAAGTGGATTGAACCTCATCTATGAGGAAACTCTTCAAAAAATGGAAATAGACTGGAACCGCATTGAGCAAAGCAGCACAACCTTCAGAGGAATCATCCCCAGTCAGGAAGCACGCTGTGCCGGGCAAATCACACTAGATGTGGTATTCGGCACGCAGGAGAACTATAGGTCCGAAGAAATTACATTCCAAGTGGCCCCGTTCAGTAGTGGATACCACGCGCTTTTAGGACGGGAGGCGTTCACGATCTTCCAAGCCATACCCCATTATGGGTACATGAAGCTCAAAATGCCTGGGCCCAATGGAATCATCACTCTCACTAGTGATCCGGACAGAACACTCCGCGCCGAAAACAAAATAGCTGCATTGGCCCTCGAGGCATTGTCCGAAGACCTTTCAACCGAGGAGTTAACTGCGCTACGCTCCACAGTGGACAGGGACGACGTGATACTTGACAAGAGATCCAAGTCCACCTCTTTTAAACCAGCGGATGAAATAGTCAAATTCCAAGTCCACCCAATGGACCCTACAAAGACAGCCTCCATCGGGGCACAGCTAAACCCTGCCGTGGACGCCGCACTACGAGAGTTCATGCGTGAGAGTTGGGACATATTCACCTGGCACCCCTCAGACATGCCAGGAATCCCACGCAGGCTGGCCGAGCACAGCCTCAATATTCTAAAGGGATTCAAGCCGGTCAAGAAGACTCTTCGGCGTTTCTCTGAACCTAAGAGACAAGCTATGTGAGAAGAACTAGCCAAGTTATTAGAGGCCGGATTCATTAGAGAAATAAAACACCCGGACTGGCTAGCAAACCTGGTGATGGTACCAAAGAAGGACAAATCCTGGCGCCTGTGTGTCGATTTTAAGGACCTCAACAAGGCCTGCCCAAAGGATCCCTTCCCCCTCCCCCGCATTGATCAAATTATCGATGCTACCGCAGGACACGAGTCATTGTGTTTCCTCGACGCATACTCCGGCTACCACGAAATCAAGATGGCGGAGCCCGACCAAGCCGCAACGGCATTTATCACACCATACGGCCCCTTCTGTTTCAACACAATGCCTTTCGGGCTCAAAAACGCCGGCGCAACATATCAGCGCATGATTCAGACATGTCTGGAGAAACAGATCGGCAAAACAGTAGAGGCATACGTAGATGATGTGGTCGTCAAAACCAAGCATGTCGACTCTCTAATAGACGACTTGAGGCTCACATTCGAGAACCTCCAAAAATACGACATCAAGCTCAATCCAGAAAAATGCGTTTTCGGCGTACCAGACAGAAAACTCCTCGGCTTCATTGTCTCCAGTAGAGGAATTGAAGCTAATCCGGCCAAAATCCGAGCTCTGTCACAATTGGCTACCCCAACAGACCTCAAACAAATCCAGAAATTAACTGGATGTGTGGCGGCTCTAAGCCGCTTTATCTCCCGCTTAGGAGAAAAGGCATTACCCCTTTATCGCCTCCTTCGGCGCACTGAACACTTTGAGTGGACGGACGCTGCCACAGCCAGATTGGAAGAAATAAAAGCCATACTGACAACCAACCCAATCCTGGCCACGCCAAACATCGGCGAACCAATGCTGTTGTACATTGCGGCAACTCATCAGGTTGTAAGCGCAGTGCTCGTCGTCGAACGAGAAGCAGACGGACATAAATTCCCCCTTCAAAAGCCGGTATATTATGTATCCACTGTCCTCACTCCATGCAAGTCACGGTACCCACATTATCAAAAGATAGCCTATGCGGTATTCATGGCATCCCGGAAGCTGCGACACTACTTTCAAGAGTGTTCGATTACAGTAGCCTCGGAAGTGCCACTTAATGGTATTATAAACAACCACGACGCCACGGGCTGGATAGCCAAATGGGCCATTGAGCTCCTCCCGTTCGACATAACATAAAAACCCCGGCGAGCCATTAAATCGCAAGTATTGGCCGACTTTGTCGCCGAATGGACGGAAGCCGAACTACCTAAAGAGTACGGCGCATACTCCAATTGGATCATGAACTTTGACGGCTCCAAAATGTTGGCTGGTCTGGGGGCTGGCGTCATCCTGATGTCCCCAACCGGAGATACAGTCCAATACGTACTGCAGATACTGTATACAGACTCCAATAATGCAGCCGAATACGAAGCCTTGTTACATGGTCTTCAGATGGCAGTGTCCATGGGCATTCAACGCCTGGAGGTGCGTGGGGATTCGAACCTCACAATATCCCAAATAAATGGAGACTTCGATGCCAAGGATCCGAAGATGGCGGCCTATTGAAACGCCGTCCTAAAGATGTCAGCTCGGTTTGAGGGGCTCGAATTTCACCATGTGGCTCGGGAAAACAATCAAGCGGCGGATATCCTCGCCCACATCAGCGCAAAACACGATGCGATCCACCCCAACATCTTTTTGGAGAGGTTGTTTAAGCCATCCGTGGTATGGGAAGGGGACACCGGTAACAATAGTCTGGACCCGGCCAAAATACCCGATACCGAACACTCTGACATAATCGGAGGCTCTGCCACCGAAATAACACCTTCAGCCTACGTAATAATGGCCATCATCGCCCCGTGGACAGAACCATTCCTGGCCTATCTAACTAGGCAGGAACTTCCCGAGGACCAAAATGAGGCAAGCTGCATAGTGCGGCGATCTAAAGCCTACAGGGTCCACGAGGGAGAGCTGTTAAAAAAAGTACTACCGGAATCCTTCAAAGGTGCATCTCCGGAGAGGAAGGGCGGAAGCTTTTGGCAGAAATTCACGCCGGACTCGGCGGCCACCACGCCGCAGCCCGGGCCCTTGTAAGCAAGGCCTTCCGTATAGGTTTTTATTGGCCGACGGCCCGTGCAGACGCACAGGACTTGGTCCAACGCTGTGTCGGTTGCCAGCTTTTTGCAAACCAAATCCACATGCCACCCACCGCCCTCCAAACAATCCCCATTACCTGGCCCTTCGTGGTCTGGGGGCTTGACATGGTTGGACCCCTTAAAGGGGGAACACATAAGAAAAAAATACTTACTGGTCATGGTGGATAAATTCACCAAATGGATAGAAGCCAAACCTGTTAAAACGGCCAAATCCGGACCGGTGATAGACTTCATATCCGGGGTTGTACACCGTTATGGCATCCCCCACAACATCATCACTGACAATGGCACGAACTTCACGGCCGACGAGGTAAAACTCTGGTGCAACAACATGGGCATCAAGCTCGATTATGCTTCAGTCTATCACCCACAAACCAATGGCCAAGTTGAGTGAGCAAATGGTCTTATCATGAGCGGCATTAAACCCAGACTAGTGCGGTCCTTAAAGGAGTCTAACACGCACTGGGTAGAGGAGCTCGACTCCGTACTCTAGGGGCTGCGACCATGCCGAATCGTACTACCGGATACACACCCTTATTTATGGTGTATGGCGCAGAGGCGGTTCTGTCCTGCGACATAATTCATGACTCACCTTGAGTGCACATGTACGAAGAAAGAGAAGCCGAGCTCGATCGGCAGGACAGTCTGGACACCCTGGAGGAGGAGCGCGACGTGGCAAAAGCCCATTCCGCATTCTATCAGCAACAGGCTCGCAGATACCAAAGCAGAGAAGTACGGGTCAAAACTTATAACGTTGGCGAGTTAGTTCTACGCCTGCCGGAGAAGAAAAAAACCAAGCTCGAGCCCAAATGGGAAGGTCCCTTCATTATTGACCAAGTTTTGACCGGTGGAGTGTACTGTCTGCGGGATGCATCGAATAATCGACTTGAGCCGAACCCATGGAACGCAGCCAGACTCCGAAGATTCTATGCCTAGTGTCGGATTCTATGTTCGTCTCTTTCCTCTGTCCATTTTTTTGCATATACATTATCTATCTTTTTTCTCTTTCTTCCTTTTATTCTTTCTCAAGGCCTTCAAGGGCCAACTTGTGCCTCGCTTGCACACTATAGACGCGCTAACCGCGCTCATTATACCTGGGGGCTTCTTACAGAGAAGCTTAATTATTTATCTGGGCTTGATGCCCCGCACATGTGTTATTCTTCTGCATGTACCTTTTCTTCGCCATTATATGCATCGATATGACTTAAGTTTTGGCCAAGCTGGGTTTCCTGGCTCTTGTATTTATGCCCTACGTTCCCGTTAATTCGGCTAGGGCATAAGGGGAGCACCTCTGCGATTGTTACTGCCGGGTCAGCCGGATGTGTACCTCAGACTGGGTGAAGCCGAAAGCTAGCGTTCTTAAGGGAATATTCGGTCAGTGGACAAAAGATGATTTTTATTTATTTTCCATATGTGCCCCCAGATGTTTTTGCCTGCGTCTCCTCTTGCAGTCCGGACATGCACTTTAGGGCATGCGTACCCAGGGAAAGGAACCCCTAATGGAACTATTCTCCCTGGAAGATGTTTCTTACTACCCATGTAATATAACATAACTAGTTGGGTACTTGTCTGTTCAAGCACTAATGACCCCTACGCCTGGTTTCCACGCATACCCCGGTTCTTATATAACTGAGCAGGTATTCGGACACACTCCGGACTATCGGGTCCTGAGGTTGAAGCGAAAAGGTCCGCCATGACAAATGATTTACAATCCGGCTAGAAGGCATTATACATGTCACTTTAATTACATAGTCATGTAGACTGACTAAATTCCTCTTCTATACCATCCAACAGGCTGTCTAGCCTACAATCCTGTTGGGAATACTTTGCGGCTAATTCTACTTGCCCATACACTAAGCTAACGGGGATCTCTTTCCCATCAGGCCCCACAGGTCCGACCTCGGCCATGTGGTTTGGGTCAGCCTTGGTATACCACGTTTTCACCATGGCCCAGGCTTCCCTGGCACCTTGACGGCAAGATGATATCTTCCATAATCGGAAGCGCCGCTGTGCTCCCTTGAGCTTCTCCGCAAGCTCTCCAATGCCTTCTGGCAGGGAGACGGATGGCCACAAGGCCTGGGTAATACCTTGCATCACCTGTCGAACTTGTTCGTGCAGTCATGAGAGCTCGAGTAGAAGATCACCCGCAGACCCGGGCATCTCCTCCGCGGGACGACCCGTCAGCATACCTGCAGACATAATTCTGTTAGCCAGCTTCTCCGTCGCCCCCCTTTTAAGGGTTCATCCAAGCACTTACTGAAAATCCCGCGTCGAAGCCGCTTATTCTCCTTTTCAGAGTCCGCAAGCTGGGCTCGAACATCCTTCAGTTGCATGCTCAGCTTGGTATTGGCGTCTTGGAGATTGTTTTTCTCCCGCCTGACCTCAGTCCGCACGCGTTCGCTAGCCTCTAGCTGTCGTACGACATGTTGGTCCTCCGGATTCTCTCTGGATTCATCTGCAATATCTATTGTTAGATCTGCAGCCACACCGCACGCTATATGGTACCTATCATTCTTTGAAAGAAATGTTACCAGCTGAGGACTTTTTAGGTTCCTTCAATGCGGCAATGGCGGCCCGGAGTTTGGTCTTGCATTCCTCCAGCTCCTATGACAGTCGAGTATTCTTCTCTGTAAGAACCTGCACAATAGATGATCCTTAAATCAGTTCTGCTAACTGTTTCAAGTCTCAGGGGCTACTGATACATATAATCGTCTGACTTGCTTACCCGTACATCCCTTACATACTGGTATGTGGCTCTGGCTAGACAATTTTGAGCAGCACGGAGGTAGGCGTCTCCAGAATTGAAGGGATCAAATGCCTCTAGTGAGAAGCAAGCGTCACGGAGTACGGCCCGGCGATGCCTATGATCATGGCGCTCTCCACTTCTGAATTTGTAGCGGGTAGTCTATGTGCATCCTCTATAGGGGGAGTATCCGGCATCCGCCCCATGTCGGCTTCCGCCTCTATGCCCGGTCCTGGAGCCCGACTGGTGGAAGCATGATCGGCAGCCTCACCGGACATATTCTGGCGAGCGTTTTTTCGGTTAAAGAAACATGGATGTCATTACATTTTGAGAAAGACGACAACCACGGAGCGGGGTTTTTGTCATACCTCTGCGCCGGCGTCTCCGTCCTGACCGCCTTCCTTTTTGGTCTACCCGGCCTCGGTGCCTCTTGTTGGCAAGTTGCTGCGGGTTCGGCACAGCGTCCCGAATGCCTTCCCTGTAAAACACCATATGTATATGGTAGGTGAAGTATCTAAAAGGGGATCCTAGTTTTTGGAGTTGGGATTTTGGTTTTTCTTACGAGTGACGCAGGGAGCAGTCCGGGATAGTCGGCCGTAATGGCCACCATGGCGTCATCACATCTCAATTGATAGAATTGCCGGTCTATCAGCTCCACGAATATGTCCGGATCTTCTTTGAGTCCGGGACCGAGGGCCCGGTCGGGGTCCTCTGGTTGTGGGGATGGGCTGTTGACCTCCCTTATGGCTTTTCGCAGTTCCTGCCGTAAAATGGCAAGGTGAGTACCTACGACAAAGAATGTGGGAAGAATGGGAGTAAGGGGATATAACTCACCCAGCTTGGAGGGTTGTACATGGAGAATCCATCCCGTGGCTTGATGCGGATGAACTCCTCTTCCTCCCCCTTGAACAGCTCGGACAGGATTTTTGCTAAAGCAGCAGCGTTGTCCGGACCCTTACGCCCGCAACGGGTGCCATCGTCTTCCCCATTAAAACACCACAGGGGGTGCCCTCGATATTGAAGTGGCTGCACTCGCCGCATTATGCATATTGACATAACCTCGATTACTGTCAATCCTGATTGAGCCAGTGCTTTAATCCAGTTCATCAGGTAAAGGACTTCTCCGTTGTCTTCCTCCTGGGGGCTCCGTGGGCGCCAGCTTCGGCGTTTCTTCAGAGGAGCATTGTTGAACTCAGGAAGACCCCGCCAAATAGGGTCCGGAAGGGGGACGTCCTCCATATAAAACCATTCCAAAGGCCAATCCTCAGACGTCTTCTTCGGAGTGCCGGACAGATATCCAATTTCGGCGATGCGCCATATTTCGGCTTCGCCCACTTGATAAAGTGACCCCTCCTGTGTGCGGGGGACGAGGCAAAATAACCTTTTCCACAACTCGAAATGAGCCTCGCAACCCAGGAATAACTCGCATAGGGCAACATAGCCGGCGATGTGTAAAATGGAAGCAGGGGTGAAATTATGCAGTTGGAGGCCATAAAACTCTAGGAGCCCGTGGAGGAACGGATGAATTGGAAATCCGAGTCCCCTTAATAAGTAAGGAACAAGGCATACCCGCTCCCCCGTAGAGGGGCTGGGGAAGCTCTCCGCTTGCTCCCCGCCATTGTAGGTGGCAAGCCCGGCTCGGATGGGAACCATATACGCTAGAGGGAGAAATCCCTTAGTCTGCAGTTCGACTAATCGATTGTGTGGGACAGAACACCTCTCCCAATCACCGGGCTTAGGGCTACGGGGGCGGGAGGAGGAGCTGCGGAGGTCGGCCATGCTGGAGTTGATTTTTCCGAAGCACGCTCAGATGGATTCTCGCTGGGGGAGGATGATATGGATTGGATCTAAGAATCCCCATCCCTTTAATAGACAATTTATTTATCTGGCTAGGGGGGCGAATGTAAAAATGTCATGGCTCCTCGTATTCATTCGACGTGTGGGAGATAGCCCTTATTGGGCGCAGAAGCCAAGAGGTCCAACATTTATGGGGCCGGACACTGCTTAACAAACATTCAAAATTTGGAGAAGAACCCGCCTTGCAATGCCGAAGACAATACTGCATATCGGACTTGACGTCATTGAAGCCTAGTTCGGGGGCTACTGAGGGAGTCCTGGATTAGGGGGTATTCGGACAGCCGGATTATATCCTTTGGCCGGACTGTTGGACTATGAAAATATAAGATTGAAGACTTCGTCCCGTGTCCGGATGGGACTCTCCTTGGCGTGGAAGGCAAGCTTGGCAATACGGATATGTAGATCTCCTTCCTTGTAACCGACTCTGTGTAACCCTAGCCCCCTCCGGTGTCTATATAAACCGGAGGGTTTTAGTCCGTAGGACAACATACAATCATACCATAGGCTAGCTTCTAGGGTTTAGCCTCTCTGATCTCGTGGTAGATCAACTCTTGTACTACTCATATTATCAAGAATAATCAAGCAGGACAAAGGGTTTTACCTCCATCAAGAGGGCCCGAACCTGGGTAAAACAACATGTCCCCTGCCTCCTGTTACCATCCGCCTTAGACGCACAGTTCGGGACCCCCTACCCGAGATCCGCCGGTTTTGACACCGACATTGGTGCTTTCATTGAGAGTTCCACTGTGCCGTCGCCGTAAGGAAGGATGCCTCGTCTCATTGTTAAAAACAACATTACCGCCGGGGGAGCCCTGGCTGTCGGCCAAACTCTCCGACTAGGCAGTTTCATCATGACCGCCCGTTCGGCCGCTGCGCCGACGATGACTTCTCGGGTCATCAAAAACAGCCTCCACGTCGGCTCGGAATTTGCCAAGAAGATAGATCCAATGGAGCTCTGTTCCCTAAACGAGCTCTTGGATCGTATTGCCGCCTTGGGAGTTGCTAAAGACTATGATCGGATTAGGCTTAAACCCGATCAAAGGGAGATTAACTCTCCACCGGTCACCCATCATATTGCAGTGGTGGACGAACAATGCGGCGATTCTTCCTCTATCTTGAGGACTGACTATGTCTGGATTCCTGAACTCTCCGAGCCGGACACCCGTTTACGGGAGGACATCACCCAAGCCCTGAACCTAGAGTTAGGTAGTGGGCCACACTTATCGGGCAACATCCTGGAATCCGAGGGACTTAGCGGGCCAGACTCATGGTAGATCAACTCTTGTACTACTCATATTATCAAGAATAATCAAGCAGGACGTAGGGTTTTACCTCCATCAAGAGGGCCCGAACCTGGGTAAAACATCGTGTCCCCTGCCTCCTGTTACCATCCACCTTAGAGGCACAGTTCGGGACCCCCTAGCCGAGATCCGCCGGTTTTGACACCGACAGTTAGCACTAATAATAACAGGATATATCTTTTTCTCATCAAGATAAGCATATTTAAGAGTATCAGGTAACGGTTTTAGCTCAAACACGGGATCACCCTTGGGTGGAGGAGGATCCCCTAGGATTTCAACAGGTAAATTGTTTTTCAGAATAGGTTCCTGTTTAAAGAATACTTCATCTAATTCCCTTCTTTCATTCATAAACATGTCATTTTCATGGTCTAGCAAATATTGTCCTAAAGGATCACTAGGAGGTATGGCAATAGAAGCAAGACCAATAATTTCATCCTTACTAGGTAATTCTTCTTCTCGGTGTTGTCTACTAAATTTAGAAAAATTAAATTCATGAGTCATATCATCTAAACCGATAGTAACAACATCTCTTTTGCAATCTATGGTATCATTAACAGTATTTAAGAAGGGTCTACCAAATATAATGGGACAAAAGCTATCTTATGGGGAACCAAGAACAAGAAAATCAGTAGGATATTTAGTTTTCCCACACAAGACTTCAACATCTCTAACAATTCCCATTGGTGAAATAGTATCTCTTTTGGCAAGTTTAATTGTGACATCAATATCTTCCATCTTAGCAGGTGCAATATCATGCATAACTTCTTGGTATAAAGAATAAGGTATTGCACTAGCACTAGCACCCATATCACATAATCCATGATAACAATGATCTCCTATTTTAAAAGAAATAACAGGCACGCCTACCGCAGGTCTAGGTTTATCTTTATCACGGGGTTTAGCAATTCTAGTAGTTTCATTACAGAAATAAATAACATGCCCATCTATATTATCAGACAAGATATCTTTAACAATAGCAATATTAGGTTCAACTTTAACTTGCTCAGGAGGTGTATATGTTTTAATATTGCTTTTACGGACTACAGTTGAAGCTTTAGCGTGATCCTTTATCCTAACAGGGAAAGGTGGTTTCTCAACATAAGAAGTAGGAACAATAGGATCATTATAAGTGATAGTCTTTTCTTCAACTTTAATAGGTGCAGCTACTTTTACTTCTATGGGAGGATGATATTTAAACCACTTCTCCTTGGGGAGATCAACATAAGCAGCAAAAGATTCACAGAAAGAAGCTACTATCTCAGAGTCAAGTCCATATTTAGTGCTAAATTTACGAAAAATATCGGTATCCATAAAAGATTTAACACAATCAAAACTAGGTGTCATACATGACTCCTTACCATTGTCGAGGTTCCAATCTTCAGAATTGCGTTTAATTCTTTCCAATAAATCCCATTTGAATTCAATAGTCTTCATCATAAAAGAGCCAGCATAAGAAGTATCAAGCATGGTGTGATTGTTACCAGAAAGCCGAGCATAAAAATTTTGAATAATCATTTCTCTTGAGAGCTCATGATTGGGGCACGAATATAACATTGAATTAAGCCTCCCCCAAGCTTGAGCGATGCTTTCTCCTTCGTGAGGCCAAAAATTATATATGTAACTGCGATCACGATGAACAAGATGCATAGGATAAAACTTCTGATGAAATTCCAATTTCAATCGTTTGTAATTCCATGACCTCATATCATCACATAGCCTATACCATGTCGATGCATCTCCCCTCAAAGATCAGAGGAAGACCTTCTTCTTAACAACATCTCCGGGTACACCTGCAAGCTTAAATAATCCACAAACTTGATCCACATATATCAGATGTTCATCAGGATGTTTTGTTCCATCTCCTAGAAAAGGATTAGCTAGAAGTTTTTCTATCATACCCGAAGGACCTTCAAAGAAAGCATTTTCATTTTTATTTTCATTTTCAGTAGGTTCAGTAGGTTGAGGAGCAACTCTTTGCTCTACTAGTCAGGGTGAAGATACCCCGAACAAGCCCCTCAGAGGATTACCTTCCATAGTGACAAGTGACAGTAAATTTCAGCACACTATATAAATTTTTTCCTTACCAAATTCCACCTACCAAAGGCGCTTCACTCCCCGGCAACAGCACCAGAAAAGAGTCTTGATGACCCACAAGTATAGGGTATCTATCGTAGTCCTTTCGATAAGTAAGAGTGTCGAACCCAACGAGGAGCAGAAGGAAATGATAAGCGGTTTCCAGCAAGGTATTCTCTGCAAGTACTGAAAAAGTGGTAACAGATAGTTTTGTGATAGGATAATTTGTAACGAGCAACAAGTAAAAAAAGTAAATAAGGTGAAGCAAGGTGGCCCAATCCTTTTTGTAGCAAAGGACAAGCCTGGACAAACTCTTATAAGATGTAAAGCGCTCCCGAGGACACATGGGAATATCGTCAAGCTAGTTTTCATCACGTTCATATGATTCGTGTTCGGTACTTTGATAATTTTTTATGTGGGTGGACCGGTGCTTGGGTACTGCCCTTACTTGCACAAGCATCCCACTTATGATTAACCTCTATTGTAAGCATCCGCAACTACAACAAAAGTATTAAGGTAAACCTAACCATAGCATGAAACATATGGATCCAAATCAGCCCCTTACGAAGCAACGCATAAACTAGGGTCTAAGCTTCTGTCACTCTAGCAACCCATCATCTACTTATTACTTCCCAATGCCTTCCTCTAGGCCCAAATAATGGTGAAGTGTCTTGTAGTCGACGTTCACATAACACCACTAGAGGAGAGACAACATACATCTCATCAAAATATCAAACGAATACCAAATTCACATGACTACTAATAGCAAGACTTCTCCCATGTCCTCAGGAACAAAAGTAACTACTCACAAAGGATAAACATGTTCATAATCAAAGGGGTATTAATATGCATATAGGATCTGAACATATGATCTTCCACCAATTAAACCAACTAGCATCAACTACAAGGAGTAATTAACACTACTTGCAACCTACTAGCACCAATCCCGGACTTGGAGACAAGAATTGGATACAAGAGATGAACTAGGGTTTTGAGATGAGATGGTGCTGATGAAGATGTTGATGGAGATTGCCCTCTCCCGATGAGAAGAGCGTTGGTGATGACGATGGCGATGATTACCCCTCTGGGAGGGAAGTTTCCCCGGCAGAACAGCTCCGCCAGATCCCTAGATTGGTTCCGCCAAGGTTCCGCCTCATGGCGGTAGAGTTTCACCCGAGAAGATGGCTTATGATTTTTTTCCCATCGAAAGACTCCATATAGCAGAAGATGGTCACCGGAGGGCCACTAGGGGGCCCACGAGGTAGGGGCGCGCCCAGGGGGTAGGGCACGCCCCACCCTCGTGGGTAGGGTGTGGCCCCCCCTGGTGAAGTTCTTGCTCTCAGTATTTTTTATATATTTGGAAAACATCTTCCGTGAAGTTTCAGGACTTTTGGAGTTGTGCAGAATAGGTCTCTAATATTTGCTCCTTTTCCAGCCAGAATCCCAGCTGCCGGCATTCTCCCTCTTTATATAAACCTTGTAAAATAAGAGAGAATAGGCATAAGTATTGTGATATAATGTGTAATAACAGCTCATAATGCAATAAATATCGATATAAAAGCATGATGCAAATGGACATATCAGTGTGCATGTCGTTCAGTAGGATGTCGTCTGTGAAGTAGTTTCGGTGTGAGAAGTATGGGGGAGGGATTGTACGTTTGGATTAAACATATCCGCATGAGTTTCACTCTAACCAAATTGCACTACCGCACAAATCTCTATTGAGTGACGGGACCAAACACCCTACCAGTTAACTAATGAATACCGACAAGTCATGTCTTTTGGGTTGAGAGATTTTTGGTCAAGAGATACAATTTGCGTGAGAAACATGGGCGTGCTCTTTGTACATTTGAATATATAAAAAATCCATGTGAATCTCCTCCGACCAAATTGCACTACTGCAGAAACCTCTATGAGTGACGGGCCCAAGCCCCAACCAGTGACGGGTTTTGCGTCGTGACTAATGCCTCGTCACTGGTTGACACGAGTGATGATTTCAACCTACCCATGGGTGATCAAAAATTTAGGAACCATGACAAATCTAGTTGGATGATGGCGGCACCGCAACTGCCTCTACACTGCTAAGAGCATCAGTAGTGTATGGAGGCACCCCGGGCTCTAAGGTGGGCCCCGTATGCTTGCATCTAGTTTTGAGAAAAATCCCGAAGTGTGTAGATACTCTAATGGGCCTCCTGGTTGGACCCCATTGAAAATATATAAAAAATTGCAGAATAATCCAACTAACTGCTCCTCTCCCGTGTTCCTTTACATACATATTTTCTGAGTGAAACAACTGGACTCTTCTGCATATTTTATAGATTTTCAAATAAATGGTACAAATGAGTCTAAACCAAAAAGGAAAAAAGGTTATAGAAAATCAAGACCTAGGGCAAGAGAAAACAGACAAGGGAAAAACAAAGACAAATACAACAAGTAGGTATAAGTGGAGCAACTATCTAATAGCTTAACCCAAGCTTACTCACATAGTCCTTCCTAGTTGCTCTGTAAGTAAGTCAGTGTAGCTCTTATTTAAAAGTCTTCCTCCAGGAGTAGATGCTAGGAGGTATTCCTTTGAAAATAATGCCCAAGAAGAATGGAACTCCAAGGTGGTCTCTAAGGTTGTTGATCTCTTGTTGGATACCGTGAAATTAGGAGTCCATATAGGACAGAGATAACTCCAGCATACTCTAGAAAAAGGACAATGAATGAAATGGTGATCCCTAGTTTCCAGTATCTGGAGACCACATAAGGCACAAGTATAGTCAAAAATGATTTTTTGTTTCCTTTGCGACATGGCTCTTGTGTTTAGACGATTATGGAGTAGAAACCAAAACAAGATCTTGTGCTTGTGCTAGAAAAAAGTTTTCCAAGTCCATTTTAGAGTAGGGGTGACTTCCTGGTGATCTGTCAGGATTATTTATGCTTGGGACACTTGGAGTCTGCAGCACCAGGACGAATCTGCATTTGATAGGCTTCATGGACTAAGCAGAGGTGATGTAGAAAATTTGAAAAATCTTGGAATTAAGCAAAAGCTTCCTCTGACAAAGGTAAATGGAAATGATCTGCAATGTATTCCATGTGACAAATGGACTGCAACGAGACTTGTTGATTTTTAGAGAAAGAAAACAAATGTGGCCAAAGTTGTTGCTTTGTGGTGTCATCCCAATTATCACTTCAAAAGTTCATTGTTTTGTCATTCTCTACCAAGTAGATTGCATTTTGTTTGTACCTAGTAAGGAGCTTTAAGCAGTTTCTCCACCAAAAGGAGCAGTTTATTGTCATTAAGGATGTAAAACCATGATGGTAATAGAATTTACAGATAAGATGAATCCAAGAAAGGTCACAGTGATTCATAAATTTGAGCACAATCTTGAGCAGGAGACAAATCTTTTGGGTGTGGAGGTCGAGCACTCCTAAGCCACCTTCATCCTTTGGTCTTCACACTAGTTCCCAAGAAATGAGAGGGGGATATTTATTTTCCAAATCTCTGCCTCTCCAAAAGCAATGCCTTCTATATTTGTCTACTTGCTCTATTATACCTTTGTAAAGTAGTAGAGAGCTCATTAAAAATTTGGTAGGCAAGAAAGCATTGCATTAACAACCTGAAGCCTATGATCATAACTCACAAGTTGAGAGCAAGCATTCAATATTTTTTGTACCCTCTCAATTGTGTACATGAAGAACTCCATGTTGGGCTTAGTGTAGCTAAGAAGTACACCTAGGTAAGTGAAGGGGGAAGCGCTAACTTGGCATTGCAGGATGTGGCACAAGCTTTGGATATCTTCCTTTGGGTTATTGATAGGCAACAAGTTAGACTTCTGAAAATCTACATTCAAGCCATAAGCTTTAGAAAAAAGATCCAAGATTCACTTAAAATGTTATAGTTGAGTAGGGCGGGCTTGCATTATGATTAGGATATTATCGACATACTACAGAATAGGAAATGCAGGGCATGATGAAAATCTGAGTTGGGCCATTTGGTTTGTTTATTGGTCATTTATTCGTCTGAGGTAGCCTCTAACACTAAGTGTGACACCTAGCTTGCAGGTAGTTGAAATGAAGTTTGTAGTGTATAGGGGCAACATCTTAGACCTTAGAGGGGACCTTAGATGCGGGAAAACACTACATCGTGGATGTTCTAAAGAAGCCATGCCACTGCTTGTTGGACGTCGACACTCATTGGATGTCTCGGAACCCAACGACCAGTAGGAACATAACACCACCACCTTGACTTGGCATGAACGGTTGTTCGGAGACCAAGTCGCTTTGCCATTGTCCCTCCGCCATGTCGCTGACACCCTCTCCCGACATCGCTTGTGCGCCCCTCTGATTCCATGTCATCAAACCAGGAACCATGTTGACGCAATTGTGCATGTTTGCATCACCACCGTGCATGCCTTGTACCGGATTGGTGGCGTTCGTAGTCGGGAGGGCATAATACTCAGGAGGTGGAGGAAAGAGAAAGATGGGGGAGGGCCCGATGCCACTTCTTCATTTTTCATGTTCTGTTCCCTTTAGATACTTTAATTTTTATATATTTTGTTTTTTATCAGTTAATGTCTCTATCTCTCTTACTCAATCATATCAATGCCTATTTTTTGTTTTATTTCTATGTCCTTTTGATTAATGGATTGTGATTTTCCCCCTATTTTTATGTCTATCTTGGTTTTGGTTGTACATACTTAAAAATTTTATCAATTCAACATGAAGTCATGTCTGTATATGTATTCATATGCTAACCAAATCTAGCGGCATATTTCTTGAAAATCTAGTTGTACACTTGTGTTTGGTTTTTTAAGCTGGCATATCTATACCTTTTTGAAAAGTGATTGGTGCAACTTGGCACAACTCTTTTTATTCTTGACTCTTTTTTAGAGAGGTTTATTCTTGACTTGTGTAAAAAGAAACCGCGTGAAATCCCGAAACCACTATGGAGTCTAAGAATCAATATCTGAGAATAGGTGGCTCTACAGAGCTACCAGGTGAGTCTCAGGCACCCGGTTGTACGCACCCTGAGAGAACAAGGGGCGGGATCTTTATGGGGGGAAACGATGAAAAAAGAAAGACTTAAGCAAAAGGAGTAAGTAAAGGAGAAGTGCTCACACCGTTTCGTTAGTATCTTTTGCCTCTGGCATGGAGTATTGGTGGATGCGACTCTCGAATGCTATGTCATTAAGATGCTGATTAGAACATCACTTCATGTCCGGGATGAAAACTCTTTTTCTCACCTTTATTGTCCGGGTTCAGTAGCGACGAACTTACGACATTATCCTTCTTAAAGGCGTTATCTATTGGTTATTTTGTTGATCTTCATTGGCTGATTTCTGATATGTCTCCAACGTATCTATAATTTCTGATTGCTCCATGCTCTTATATTATCTATTTTGGATGTTAATGGGCTTATTTTTACACTTTTATATTATTTTTGGGACTAACCTATTAACCGGAGGCCCAGCCCAAATTGTTGTTTTTTTTGCCTATTTTAGAGTTTCATCGAAAAGGAATATCAAACGGAGTCCAAATGGAATGAAACCTTCGGGAGCATTATTTTTGGAACAAACGTGATCCAGGAGACTTGGAGTGGACGTTAAGAATCAATCGAGGAAGCCACGAGGCAGGGGGCGCACCCTCCACCCTCGTGGGCCCCTCGTTGCTCCACTGACGTACTTCTTCCACTACAAGAAATATGTCAACTTGTGACCTTGACTATTGGTCACTGAAAGGTCACAAATTTCCATTTACGACCTTTTTGTGACCAAAAACAGAAGGTCAAAAGCTGGCGGTCGTAAACTGACTATAGCGACCTTCTCTGTGAGAAGGTCGTAGACGTTTATGACCAAAATATGTCTACTGTGGCGTTTTGGTCACTAGCAACCTCCCCAGGCCACGTAGGCATCCAGCGTGGCAATCTGACGTGGCACAAGATTCAGCCCGGTCCAATTCGACGTTTTACATGGGCCGAGCCCATTAATTCAGCCTTTTAGGATTTTTTTTCCTTGTTAATTCTGGTCCGCTTCATGGGCCAAGCCCAACATTGTAGCCTTTTTTATTGTTGGCCCGTGGCCTTTTATTATTTATTGCTTTTCTATTTTCAGCCATTATATATTCAAGCTGGTCCCACTAGTCAGATGGGTCCCACTTGTCATGATCATCTCTCAAATTGGTCCCATATATCAGAAATGTACAAATTTGACAGATTATTTTCATAAGTGGACCCATTGAACAGGTTTCCATTTCACAAGTTTTCAAATCGCATACATAATCAATACTTCAAATAAAACAAAGAACGCATAAAATTCATCAAATATACCACTAAATAAATTTATTACAATCTTTACAACACAGATATTCTACAATATGCTACTCTTTACTGAGTTGGACTTCACGCCTCCACACTTGGCTTCACACTACACGGCTTCACACTTCACACTTGAGCTTCTGTAAAAGAGGAACCACCACAATTTTAAGTCTACAATACAACAATTAATACTAATCAAGGATAAAAACAAAAATAAGTAATAGACTCAAATGTGTAGGCAGCATGGAACTAGTGATACGACAACATGCAGAAAACACTACAATGTAAATACTGTTGTAAGTTCATATCAGCACAAAATCAGCACTACATAAAGCAACACATAACAATTGGTTCCAAGCAAGCTGACAGACTCACAGTTTTATCAACCCTCTGGGAAATTCCATAAACACACAAAGCTGAGTTATCCATACAGCCATCTTGCAATAAACCATCAGACTAACACCACACAGAATAAACAAAAAGAAGAAACTCAAATATCCATGGAGAAATAGACACCAACTCTGTATTATCACAATAGCAGTTCAAATCTCACTCAAACAGAAGGGCTTCACACAAACCCAGCACGAGCATACAGAAACTTCTAGAAATGGGCGTGGAGACGAAGAGAGCACTTACTTGGCCTGGTATTTCCCCTTAGGGAGGATGGTGTGGTCCGCGGGGTGGGGGGTAGAGGCCTGATCCGCCATGCCTCGTTGGTCTCAACCTATGGAAGAAAACAGTGCAATCATAACTCAAGCCAAACCAGCAAGGGTACGAGCGAATGGATCAAGCAGCAAGTAGAACACATGAAAATAAGAAAGACAAACATAACTCAAGCCAAACCAGCAAGGGTACGAGCAAATGGATCAAGCAGCAAGCAGAACACATGAAAATAAGAAAGACAATCATATATATTATAAATAAGCAAAGGAAAACAATACATGATGTCTCGGAATTTTAAAGCTGAATATAAGCATAATACCAATGAATAGTAAAACCACATAGCTTTTACAGCTTCAAATGCTACACAATTATAAATAAGCAAAGGAAAACAATACATGATGTCTCAGAATTTTAAAGCTGATAAGCATAATACTGATGACTAGTAAAACCACATAGCTTTTACAGCTTCAAATGCTACACGATCTCCTTAACCCCAAACCACATAGCTTTTATCGAATCACACCCAAAATACAGTAGTTACAGCTACAGCCAAAATAGAGCAGTTACAGAATCATCACATATGTAGTTGGCAGGAGGAAGAAGCGACAGATCGAGGAAATTCTCTCACCAGCAGCAACAGCAGGGCGAAGTTGAGGAGGGCCGGCGGCAGGAGCAGCTCAGGGAAGTGGTCGAGGAAGACAGTCGGCAGCAGCAGGTCCGTCACACCCATGACCTGCCTACCGTCGAGCGCCCCGCGAAGACGCCAGGGGAGGTGGCGGAGCAGCTCAATAAAAGGAATAAAGTATGATTAACTGATAGCAACAAGTAAACAACAAATAGGTAATTTTACAGCAAGGAAAACAGTAATTCCAAGAGTTGTACTTTAAAATGATTATCTATACTGGTTACTTGTTTATTCAGCAAGGAACCACAACATATTTCTGTAGAAAAAGAACATGTATCCAAAATAATCACCAAACAAATATGGGAGCATGGTTCAAGACCTCGCACCAAGACCATTTGTATACCTGAGTATGGTGCAAAAAGCTACCTCGTGTGATTTCAGTCTCAATGCAAAATAAGAGACACAGTGCAAGATGATACTAACTGAATGAGGCAAGCAGTTAACAAGTACGCAATCCTTCCTACTCTATCACAAACTGTACATCAACCGAGCAGGAACAAAAAAAATACTAGCAAGCATCAAATTCGCAAAAACGAAAGAAGAATCAATCAACATGCAACAAGGTGCAGTCCTGCAGCTGCACCAGGAACAGTCTGTACTAGATGTTTCTAATTCCAACTGAAATAAATGTCTGGAATAACCAAGCCAACATCTACGACATTGTTGATGTTCACGTGGATTAGGTTATTGCAGGCAAAATCATTTGGATAACAGTAACTTGTTCAGATGGAAAATACATGGGGCAAATAGATATCAGTAATTCTCTCGTCACTCTCACTCGCCAGATATTCATGCATGGGGGAATGGATAGCAGCAACTCAGACGGTACACTCATAGTATCAGCCAAATGATCAATGGCCCATTTTCCGGTATTTTTTGGAATAGGTCATTCCTGGTTTCTAGTTTATACGTATGTAGGTGCCATCTCCATTGAAGATGGTTCGAACTACTACTCCAGTACATACTAATAAAACCCTAACACGTCAACTAAACAATTTCCATCTAATAAAGCTACTACAGTGGATTAATTAGGAAAAAATACTATTCTAATCTAGGTACAGCCCCTCACAAGTAGCATATCTCATACAGAAACAAGCAAACAAAACAATTTTAGCATTCATTCACTACTAGCATACAAGTCGGAGACAGCTATGTACACAAGCTTTCCCCGTAGGAGAATAACAAAACCCTAACACGTCAACTAAAGTGTCCAGGTTCAGACAAATTCCATGAGCACTAGCTCTGCATCACGGACTGGACTGGAGATAAATAAATCTCATCAACTACCTCTTGATGGCACCGTAGCCATGGTTGCCGACGACGAGCAGGTCAGTGTGGTGCCTCTCCACGGCATTGCAGAGCACGAACCTCAGCTCCCCGTTGATCAGCTCCACCACACCCTGCACCTGCAATCCATTCTGTATGTGACTGTTAAGCAGAGTATGCAGCAATCAGCGTGATCTTGTTACTCGTTTCTCGAATTGGTAGTGGATGTTACCAAGTTGGCGGCGCAGAGGAAGCGAGCCCTGTCGAAGACGCCCTCGGCCCTCCTGCGCAGGTCCGCCTCCACCGTACCTCACCACGTCCCCGGTTGCTGCTGTTGTCGGGGAGAAGGAGGCGGCAGTGCGAGTGATGGGAGGAAAGGAAGGGGAGGCGTCGAGTGGTCGGGGAGAGGGAGATCTGGGAGGAGGTGGTTGTGGAGTAGGCGGAGCAGGCGGGGGTGGCGGAAGGAAGGATGGGGGGGGGTGGGGGGGGAGGGGGGAGGAGGGGGCGACACCGGCGAGGTGAGAGAGCGGCGTGTTCTGGGAGAAGGAGGAGGAGGCGCGTGTTCTGGGAGGAAGGGGAGGCAACGAGTGGACCACCACCACCACGCGCGTAGGTCTGCTGGGCACCGTCGAATCCCGCCTTAGGTCGCCGGGATTGGGCGCCGGAGGTGGCGGTGGGAAGTTGGATCTGGGAGTGGGAAGAGAGGAGAGGATCTGAGGTGGGGAGGGGAGGTGTGGCAGAGGTGGGTGGCGGTGAGGGGACTGGTCGGTGGTGAAGGTGGGTGGCGGCGAGGGGATGGGTGGAAGAGGTGGAAGGGGATCGGCGGTGTTAGGCGGAATCGATGGGGGCGGCGGCGCACGGAGGATGGCGCAGCTAGGGTTTGGACGAGAGCTGCGCTGATTCGGGAGGGGATGAGAGGGATGAGGGGTAGAGGGGGTGGGGGAAGAGGGCTGCCGTCGGATCCAGGCCTATCCAACGGTGGTCGGGCATGATCCGCGTGAGGTGCTCATGGACCAATCAGAATGCAATAAAGGCCTTAATGATTTTATGACCATATAAATAGGTCGTAAGTGATTAAAAATAAGTTCTTTTGCAGGAGAAAAGCATTTTTCGTTGTTGAAGTATAAAAAATAGTTTTGTTGTGAGAACCTACCAACTCTATGTATTAGACCAAATTGTATGTATAATTAACCAAATGATTTTATGTAAAACGCTTTTGATCCACGAAAAATTCATTTTCCATTTTTTCGAGTGCCCAAAATGATTTTTTTTGTGAAGGAACTACCAAATAATTGTTGCAAAATTGGACCAAATCAATTTTCTAAAATACTAGGACATATTTAATGCACAATTGACAAAATGGTTGGGTGCAAAAAGTTTTTATCCACCTCTCGTGAAAAAGACAAATTTCCGCCGATTCAGTTGGAAGCGGGTCAAATTTGAACTGCAGCCGCCTCATAGTTTGCTATTTATTTTTTCCAAAAATCATTTCTAGGTACATAAGTATCTATTTAATCAGAGAAACACCAAAAAAATTCCAAGATTCAACCACTAGCTAGGAACTGCCAAGCCCGCCGTTTTGACCGCATTTTGAAACAGGCATAAAAAATTCAAAAAAAATCAAAAAATTGGAAAACCTTCGCATTGTGTCATTATATGTGACCATGTTTCCAGAAAAAATAACAAACTTGTAATACGGCAATTATTTTAAAAAAAGTGTTCTCAGAAATGAGCTATCATCTCTAAAGATTCATGGCTTTCAAGCCAAATGATCAATCTTATGGCCACATTCGTGGCATACTTTGTTCAAATGATCTCATATTGTGCACAAGGGTGCATATTGGAATGGCAAACAATGTTGCCTAAGGAAGTTTTCATTTTCTTTGGACGAAAAAACCAATTTTCCATTTTTCGAGTGCCCGAAAGGAGGTTTTTTTGTGAAGGAACTACCAAATAATTGTTGCAAAATTGGACCAAATCATTTTTATAAAATACTAGGCCATATTTAATGCACAATTGACAAAATGGTTGGGTGTAAAAATTTGATCCACCTCTCGTGAAAAAGACAAATTTCCGCCGATTCAGTTGGAAGCGGGTCAAATTTGAACTGCAGCTGCCTCATAGTTTGCTATTTATTTTTTCCAAAAATCATTTCTAGGTACATAAGTATCTATTTAATCAGAGAAACACCAAAAAAATTCCAAGATTCAACCACTAGCTAGGAACGGTCAAGCCCGCCGTTTTGACCGCATTTTGAAACGGGCATAAAAAATTCAAAAAAAATCAAAAAATTGGGAAACCTTCGCATTGTGTCATTATATGTGGCCAAGTTCCAGGAAAAATAACAAACTTGTAATACGGCAATTATTTTAAAAAAGTGTTCTCAGAAATGAGCTATCATCTCTGAAGATTCATGGCTTTCAAGCCAAATGATCAATCTTATGGCCACATGTGGGCATAGTTTGTTCAAATGATCTCATATTGTGCACAAGGGTGCATATTGGAATGGCAAACAATGTTGCCTAAGGAAGTTTTCATTTTCTTTGGACGAAAAAACCATTTTTCATTTTCCGAGTGCCCGAAAGGAGGTTTTTTTGTGAAGGAACTACCAAATAATTGTTGCAAAATTGGACCAAATCATTTTTATAAAATACTAGGCCATATTTAATGCACAATTGACAAAATGGTTGGGTGTCAAAAGTTTTGATCCACCTCTCGTGAAAAAGACAAATTCCCGATTCAGTTGGAAGCGGGTCAAATTTGAACTGCAGCTGCCTCATGTTTGCTATTTATTTTTTCCAAAAATCATTTCTAGGTACATAAGTATCTATTTAATCAGAGAAACACCAAAAAAATCCAAGATTCAACCACTAGCTAGGAACGGTCAAGCCCGCCGTTTTGACCGCATTTTGAAACGGGCATAAAAAATTCAAAAAAAATCAAAAAATTGGAAAACCTTCGCATTGTGTCATTATATGTGACCAAGTTTCCAGGAAAAATAACAAACTTGTAATACGGCAATTATTTTAAAAAAAGTGTTCTCAGAAATGAGCTATCATCTCTGAAGATTCATGGCTTTCAAGCCAAATGATCAATCTTATGGCCACATTCGTGGCATAGTTTGTTCAAATTATCTCATATTGTGCACAAGGGTGCATATTGGAATGGCAAACAATGTTGCCTAAGGAAGTTTTCATTTTCTTTGGACGAAAAAACCATTTTCCATTTTTCGAGTGCCCGAAAAGAGGTTTTTTTGTGAAGGAACTACCAAATAATTGTTGCAAAATTGGACCAAATCATTTTTATAAAATACTAGGCCATATTTAATGCACAATTGACAAAATGGTTGGGTGTAAAAAAATTTGATCCACCTCTCGTGAAAAAGACAAATTTCCCCCGATTCAGTTGGAAGCGGGTCAAATTTGAACTGCAGCTGCCTCATAGTTTGCTATTTATTTTTTCCAAAAATCATTTCTAGTTACATAAGGACCTATTTAATCATAAATACATGGTTTGGTGGCGATACGTCGAGGTTTGGGCGGTGGCCGAGGGCCCCAACTCTAGAGCGCGTAAACTCGCATGCCCGTCGCGTGGTCACCGCGTGCTGGGCGGCCTAGGCATGTCTAGTGGGTTAGGCACTCCCCAGGTTGATGCTAGGAAGAAAATTACAACATAAGATTCTCACGAGGAGACCGATCGATGCTCAAACATGAATTAGCAGCCAAGTGTTTGATTAGCAGTACGGGAAATGCACATGGCCAATGGGCGTGAGTTTTGGCTGAGGATGATCATCTACTAAGGAGAATGTATTCACAAATTTTTAGCTCAAAAGGAGGATCCTAGGTGGTACTTGCTTTGCAAAGTACCACGCTGGACAAAAATATGAATGTTGAAGCTGGGCTCAAAATAATGAATGGAGTGAGCTGAAATTTTGTGGAGGATGGTTATTTGGGCATAGGAAAGCATTGTAGAAAATTGATACCATTTGGACATGCCAAAGAAGTACTTCCTTCACAATGCTCTTCTATGGATAGAAACTTGGGAAAACTAGTGAGAGAGATTGGATGAATGAAATGATCTCAAAATTGGTGTAGGTAAGTTACTTAGGTATGGCCATGCGCTGGTAAATTTTCAGATCATTTGGGTAAGCCTAGCTAGTACTTACTTCACAAAGCTTCTCTCGAGGTAGAAACTTTGGAAATTTCCCGAGAAAGATTTACTAGGAAAATTGAGCTGAATATTATCATGTGGCAATGATTTGGGTATGGAAGAGTGCCCGAAAAGTTTGAGGGTAATAGGAGGGGTCTATATAACACTTGCTTTGCAACGTGCCAATTTGGCCATAAAATATAAATTGAACCTGGGCTCACATAGATGATTTGACTGAGCTGCAATTTGGAGGAGGTTAATAATTTGGGCATATGAAGGAACTGTATAAATTTCATGTCATTTAGAGATATAAAAAAGGTACTTCCTTCACAATGCTTCTAGGTGGACAAAAACTTTGGAAATTTGCCGAGGAAGATTTGCTAGGCAAATGGAGCTGAATTTTGTCATGCGGTAATAATTTGGATAGGAAAGAGTGCCCAAAAATTCCGAGGGCAATCAAGAATATATAAATAGCACTTCCTTCATAAAGTGTTGTTGTGAACAGAATAGGAAAATGAATATTGTTGAATTAGTTTTGAACTAGGAAAGGAAGGATTTTAACATATTTGATGAAGATATGCCCCAAAGAATTTATGAGATTTTTTTGGGAATTTTGGGAATGATAGAAATACAGGTTGCTTCACAACCTAGGGCAAAACTGCCACATGGACATGACACATAGGCAAAACTGATGAGATGGCGCCTAGTCATCACAACCCACCACAATCTACAAGGCTATGACCATCTATATTGGTCATTAACAACTAGAAATAAGGCAGCGGACTAGCACTATTTGCTTTGTGACCATTTCGTGTAAGGAAATTACGACCTTTCTGACCAAAATGGTCACAATGGTTTAGGGTTTGGAGCCCCCTGAACAGCTTTTGACCAATTGGTCTAAAATGGTCATAAATTTATGACCAATTCTTCGAGGGTCACTGACAGAAGGTCATAAGTTGACATATTTCTTGTAGTGTTCCTCCTATATATATCCATATACCCCGCAAACATGCAGGAGATCCATGAAACCCTATTTCCACCACCGCAACCTTCTGTACCCAAGAGATCCTATCTCGGGGCCTTTTTCGGAGCTCCGCCGGAGGGGGCATTGATCACGGAGGGCCTCTACATCAACTCCATGGCCCCTCCGATGATGTGTGAGTAGTTTACTTCAGACCTTCGGGTCCATAGCTAGTAGCTAGATGGCTTCTTCTCTCTCTTTGGATCTCAATACAAAATTCTCCTCGATTCTCTTGGAGATCTATTTGATGTAATCTTCTTTTGCGGTGTGTTTGTCGAGATCCAATGAATCTTGGGTTTATGATCAAGTTTATCTATGAACAATATTTGAATCTTCTCTGAATTCTTTTATGTATGATTAGTTTATCTTTGCAAGTCTCTTTGAATTACCAGTTTGGTTTGGCCTACTAGATTGATCTTTCTTGCAATGGGAGAAGTGCTTAGCTTTGGGTTCAATCTTGCGGTGCTCGATCCCAGTGATAGAAAGTGAAACGACACATATTGTATTGTTGCCATCGAGGATAAAAAGATGGGGTTTATATCATATTGCATGAATTTATCCCTCTACATCATGGCATCTTGTTTAAGGCGTTACTATGTTCTTATAAACTTAATACTCTAGGTGCATGCTGGATAGCGGTTGATGTGTGAAGTAATCTCTACTATTAAAGGGGGATCGAACGTCGTGATGGTTCGACCACCTCGTTCGATCCCCCCGAACCAGAAAAATCGCTACGAAAATCCCAGGCCTTCTCCCTCCCGCACGATTGAAAATATCACGCAAAAAACAGAAAAAACAAGTGAATAGATATAAGGAAACTACCATCCATGCATGCAGTCGGCCCCCACCCACGACTCCCACCCGCATCTTGCGACCCGCCGCCGTCTTCCTAGTCGAACTAGGGTTGGGCGCCACTTCCGTCTTCCTAGTCGACAGCGTCCTCGTCTTCAACGGTCGCGCCAATCCCCACCTTCCTATCTCTCCAAGGGAGCTCGAGTTCTTCCCTATCTCTCTTGGCGATCGCCGTCCTGGTTCGGTGGTGCCCCAGCAGCGTGAGTAGGACACGGGAGATGAGCAGGGTGTTCTCAAGTGGCAGTGCCAGGTCAGCTTCAGGTCTTTGGCAGCGCCATGGTCAACAAGGTGGTCTTCTCATACTCATATGTCTATATGATTCCGCAGTTTATGCCACCAGCACCGAGTTTCTTTCCTGCAGCGTCGATCACCACATGTTGCTTATGTGTGAGGAGTTGCAACGGCCATTTAAGAGTGTATACGAATACATTGATACATTGATTCAGTGGGAATGACCTTCTTCAATCTAGCATCGAAGTGATGAGGTAACTTTTCGTCGTCTAGGTTCATGGGGCTAGGTTGAAAAGCTCACAGAAAGATGTTGTGATTAAAGTCCTAAAGCCAAGAATTGAATATACTTTGGTCACCGGTCTGAATTTTATCTATCTTGCTTCACATGTTTTTGGCTTCGTTACCTCTACGATCCCGATAACTGACCATTCTGCTAGCTGTTGCGATCTGACCGTCAGTTCAGCTACTGACGCTAAGCTCAATGCACCATGCTGATTGGCTGCGGATAGATGTGATTGAACCTGGGAAGAGTTCGGACCATGGGAGACGGCGTCACCCCCAGCACATCGGCGTCCCAGTAAGCGATGGCTGCGCTGGAGGAGAAGGGTAGCAGCACCTCATGGGAGCTTCAATCTAACAGTCCACTGGCAAAATTAAAAAGCTTTGTTACCTAAAATTAAAATGCACTTCTGAGTGAATAATAGAACAGTACACTTGTAAAAAAATGCTTTGTTTGGATACCAATTAGTAACAATACACCGGCGAAATGAAAATGAAAATGCTTTCCCGCATGTTTGCAAGCAGGAAAACAGTTCACACAGAGAGATTATTTCTGGCAATCCGCACTTAGTCGATCATTTTTCCTATGATGCATTGTATATTTTTGGTTGCTGAATATGATACTCGCACCCCATCAAAAACTTATGATTATCAGTCGACTCGTCATAAAAACTGTAGTGGATCTTGGAAAGTTTACCTGGTCTTCCATTTCTAAATTTCCAGATGGTAATCCTAGAGATGTTAGTTTTATTTGAATTGTTGTTCATTTAGACATTCCTCTTGCTGCTGACCACAATACGATTAATTATATCACTCAATGAGAAGTGACTCATTTTCCATTGTTATTAGAAGGTAGAAATATGGGAGACGATATACACCTTCATTCTTTGAGTACTCAACGTATTTAGCTTGAGATCTACAATTTTTCCAAAAACCAAAAAGCAACTAGGAATACTGGTTAATGTAATATTGCTCTAATCGGGCTTGTCTATCATTAACCTCCACACAAAAATGGATAGACATTTGGGCTAAAGTTTGTTGGAATTTGTTATGGGGATAGCGAAACAATCTTGGTGTGTGCTTAATTGTCAGGTTGGAGAAAATGGCCGCTGGTGTTGGGAGTTGTTGAGATGATTAGGAGCATTCTTGATGTGTCTCATTTGCTCATTTCGAACTGCTGCATAAGACTGCCCCATCAGTTTTTGATGTATGCAGGGTTGTTGTACTTCTAAACTTTCTTAAAGAATTTTGAGTTGTAGGGAGCAACTACTTCTGAGTTTTGGGGTGGCAGCAGCAAGGCCGAGGTTCATGATCATGAAGATGGGCGACTGCGGGGAATGCATGCACATGGAAGGGTGGACATCGCCGTTACCCCCGCAGGGACGACTATGCCAACAACTGTTTGCACATTAACTAATTTATAGCATACGTGAGAATGATATAATTTTTCTTTATCAGTAGTCATATTTTGTCAGATTAAGATCTACATGTAAACATTCCTGCACCTTGTATCATATAGAACTAGCCTAAAGGGATTATGCTTGATCTTCTAAGCTAGCTGCTATTAAAAATACATTTCTCACCAAGCAAGGTAATTGTAATAAGCATCAAGGTCAGCATGAGATTTTTTTTTTTTGAGATGACCCAAATATGCTGAAATATAGTCAGAAGATCCTGATCTTACTAAACATTGTGTTCCTGGCTTATATATCATTTTTAATGTTCTACTCAAGTAGCAGGCAGTAGGTGACTTCGGTTTTCATCATGTTATAGGCAAATCTTGGTTTGCATAATGTAAGAAGGGGGTCACAGTTTGTTCAATTATATATACAGCACAGGCAGGGCCGGCCCTGGCATTTGTAAGGCCCCTGTGTGAACTTGGTAAAATGGGCCCCTGGCTAAATAAACAAAGAAATCTTTGTTCATCACTATGAATATCTAACTCCTCATGGGCAATGACATTTCTCCAAATGAATAAAGCTACACGTCTTCTTTTTCTACATTTCTCTCAAGGAGAAACATTTTTTGGGCAACATTTTATCAAGAGAAGGAAGAGAAACTTGAACTATTGAGTCCTAATTCAAGCAATTCTTAAAGCAATCAACTAATCCCCTTCCTGGCTGCCCGAAAAACAGAAAAGCCAATCATCACTTCATCAGAATAGAAATAGACAGAGAATTGTCAAGGAATTTGGTCAAAAACATACATGCATGGATGACTTGCAGATGTAGATTGAAAACTCCTAACCTCATTTTAAGGCACACGGCCATGACCGGCGGGTCGCCGGTGCGTGTTATAGGCCTATCGAGCTCACCGATCCACCTGTTCGGTCGCTGCCCTTACACATCAGAGCTCAGAGGTGTTGTGTTCCTGGTCCTTGCCCATCCGGAATTATAGGATGGAAGAACCCATAGATTACGAAGAGATTAATTCATTAATAATACAATGAAAAAAAATCCATGGATTGGCAACGCTTGGAGTGCTGACCTTTTGGGACTTGGGTCAATGAATCGAGAAAAACATGAAGGAGACTGGGAGAAATACAAGCAGAGGCGACGGCGGCATGCTTTTTTGGGGAAGACAACGAAGCAATTAAGGACTTACAATTCCATCTCGACGTGATAGGCTGATTGGGCGCGTCTATCCTAATTGGCCAGGCCTGCTTCTAACCTTGGTTTTTTCGCCTATGCTTTACATTGCATATAAGCACATGGTACGGGCCCCTGCTTGGCCTGGGCCCTAGGCGGCCGCACTCTTCGCCATGGCCCAGGGCCGGCCCTGAGCACAGTTTGCCTGCCACCAGGATTTCCTCCCTTTGCTTGATGTATGTTGAGCATTTGTTTGTAACATAATCCAAGGTACATATCTGATGAAGGGGAAATCGTGTGTACACTTTTTATGTACCAGTATATATGTGGTCTCAAACTGTAAAACATGATCAATGATTATTTTGTTATTACACAATGCTGGAGATGATAAACCAAAGAGCACATGCCCCATTGATAGAGGTGAGTCGAGTTGAGGTATGTGGTGCACTTAGAGGGCGAAGTATAGAGGCTGAAATTTCGTTCAGGCATGAGCTGCTTTGTAGCAAACTTATAGACCCTATTGTTTTACACTGAGGGGAGATACTCTTTGATGCTCTGCTTTGTGGCGCCAGAGGGAGATATCGTGTTACTTCTGTCCTATTCTTGTATATCTAAGCTTAATAACAAATTATTACACTCGTTGTTAATTTTTCTGTGACATAACTTCTTGATGACACATTTCTTGTGTGAACGCCCGTATGTTTTATCAAACAATTGGTTCTAATAAAAATAAAGCATTCATGTGCTATCTGTATTGCTAATTAACTGCATAGTTATGACTTGACTGTGTACCACTCTATTTTGTGCATTGAATCTGGTAAGGCTCTCCTTGTTTTCTTCTTCTTTTGTTCTGCAAATGACATAATAGGTCCAAGCTATTATCCGGAGAAGCTAAGACTAGGATAGGAAGTGAAAGTACAAATTTAAAGTTGCCACAAATAAACGAAAGAAGACATTCATATGATACATTTTTTCTGAAAATTATCATTATTATGTGTCCTTGCGGTTACAGTGTTGTAGCCAAAGTTTGTTCATTCAGGTCTTACTTCTATGTTGCATAAATGGCTGGAGACACACATTTGTGCAATCTTTCCCATTCATCATATAGAAATGCATACACCTTTTATCTCTATTTCAGAAGCAACATTTTCTGCTAAACCGTAGCCAAAATGCTTTCGCAAACAAATGTAAGTGCAATATTCAAATCCACTTGTGCTTTATCGCTTCAGGAATGGTGCCTCCTTCAGTTTTTTTAAATTTTATTCTTTTCAGAATATTACATGCCTATGTTTTCGACACTTGTGATTTTCAACATCCATTATGTCTATACTATATGAGATGATGAAAAACTTGAAGGAACCGTGGCAACGCACGGGCAGTCAACTAGTAGTAGTAGATGCAGAATCGTTTCGGTCTACTTATCTCGGACGTGATGCCTATATACATGATCATGTCTAGATATTCTCATAATTATTCGCTTTTCTATCAATTGCTCGACAGTAATTTGTTCACCCACCATAATACTTATGCTTTCTTGAGAGAAGCCACTAGTGAAACCTATGGCCCCGGGTCTATTTTCCATCATACAAGTTTCCAATCTATTTTATTTTGCAATCTTTACTTTCAATCTATATCATAAAAATACCAAAAATATTTATCTTATTATTATCATCTCTATCAGATCTCACTCTTGCAAGTGGCCGTGAAGGGATTGACAACCCCTTTATCGCGTTGGTTGCGAGGTTCTTATTTGTTTGTGTAGGTACGAGGTGACTCGCGCGTGGTCTCCTACTGAATTGATACCTTGGTTCTCAAAAACTGAGGGAAATACTTACGCTGCTTTACTGCATCACCCTTTCCTCTTCAAGGGAAAACCAACACAGTGCTCAAGAGGTAGCAAGAAGGATTTCTGGCGCCGTTGCCGGGGAGATCTACGCCAAGTCAAGACATACCAAGTACCCATCACAACTCTTATCCTTCGCATTACATTATTTTCCATTTGCCTCTCGTTTTCCTCTCCCCCACTTCACCCTTGCCGTTTTATTCGCACTCTTTTTCGTTCGCCTTTTTTCCCTCCTTCCTTCTGTGTGCTCGTTCCTTTTGCAATCTGTTGCCATAATGTCTGAAACTGGGGAGTTTATCGTTGATAAGGATAATAATATGGAAAACTTTGATGCTATTGATTATCCTCTTGAAAATCCTACTATTTTACAAACTAAAAAAGTTTGGGATTGGTAGCGGTAATATTATTGGGAAGGGAGTCATTCAAGATTTCTTTACTTGTGTCGGTGCTTTGCCCACCATGAGTGGATATATCCTTCATAAAACTAGTAGTCTCGCAGATGCTATATCTTTGCTCATAGTTGAACTCGAAAGACAATTTTTACATATGCACCCTACCATATAAAGGATTTTCCTGGAATTTTCTAATATTGAGCATTCTTCTGTTAAGCGAGCAGCAACCATCTTTTTAGCTCATGAGTTCAGATTTATAATAAAAGAAGCCAATGAAATTTGTGCGCATATATAGGGTGGATGCTGGCCGTCCTCCCATAGAAGCAATCCTTTTCTATCAAGAAGACATTATGCGTTTACGATCTTTAGATCACGTTGCTTTTAATGAAAACCTTAGAAAAAAGGTTCATACCGATGCTCTTGTTAATAGGATCTCTGAACTTAATGATAATTTTGCCATCCAGAACAATGGGCTAGGTTTTTCACTTGAACAAAGGCCCATGAATTTTTGCCAAAAGAATGCTTATAATGATGAATTGATTCTGCAATATGAGGGGCCAAAGGAGGAACCAATACCTCCCGAGCTTGATCTTGGGGACTTTTGTCCCATTAAATTTAGCCCTTTTGATTACTTTTGCTTGCCACAAAGAAAACTTGCTGTTGAACGCAGGGAGTATGATATGAGCTTTCGCGATTTACCTTATCATTATCATGGCAATACCTTGATCTATCCTCACTTTTATGCCTAGCTAGGGGCGTTAAACGATAGCGCTTGTTGGGATGCAACCCAAATTTATTTTCATTCCTTGCTTTTTGCTCCTGTTTAGTAATAAATAATTTATCTAGCCTCTGTTTTGGTTGTATTTTTGTGTTTAATTAGTGTTTGTGTCAAGTAGAACAGTTGGGAAGACTTGGGGAAAGTCTTTTTGATCTTGTTGTAAAAAACAGAAACTTTAACGCTCACGAGAATTGCTTCCATTTTTTTATTGGAGAGTGCTATTTAGTTAATTCTTTTTGCAGATGATTAATAGATAAATTCCTCACGTCCAGAAATATATTTTAGAATTTTTGGGGTTCCATAAGTTTGCGTTAGTTACAGATTACTACAGACTGTTCTGTTTTTGACAGATTCTGTTTTTCGTGTGTTGTTTGCTTATTTTGATGAATCTATGGCTAGTAAAAGAGTTTATAAACCATAGAGAAGTTGGAATACATTAGGTTTAACACCAATATAAATAAAAAATGAGTCCATTACAGTAGCTTGAAGTCATGTTTTGTTTTCTTTCGCTAACGGAGCTCACGAGATTTTTTCTGTTAAGTTTTGTGTTGTGAAGTTTTCAAGTTTTGGGTAAAGATTTGATGGATTATGGAACAAGGAGTGGCAAGAGCCTAAGCTTGGGATAACCATGGCACCCCAAGGTACAATACAAGGACACCAAAAAGCCTAAGCTTGAGGATGCCCCGGAAGGCATCCCCTCTTTTGTCTTCGTTCATCGGTAACTTTACTTGGAGCTATATTTTTATTCGCCACATGATATGTGTTTTGCTTGGAGCGTCTTGTATGATTTGAGTCTTTACTTTTTAGTTTACCACAATCATCCTTGCTGTACACACCTTTTGAGATAGACACACATGAATTGGAATTTATTAGAATACTCTATGTGCTTCACTTATATCTTTTGAGCTATATAGTTTTTGCTCTAGTGCTTCACTTATATCTTTTTAGAGCACGGTGGTGGTTTTATTTTATAGAAATAATTGATCTCTAATGCTTCACTTATATTATTTTGAGAGTCCTTTAGAACAACATGGTAATTTTCTTTTAGGCATAATAAAAACTTTCATATAAGTGCATTGAATACTATGAGAAGTTTGATACTTGATGATTGTTTTGAGATATGGAGATGGTGATATTAGAGTCATGCTAGTTGAGTAGTTGTGAATTTGAGAAATAATTGTGTTGAAGTTTGTGATTCTCGTAGCATGCACGTATGGTGAACCATTATGTGATGAAGTCGGAGCATGATTTATTTATTGATTGCCTTCCTTATGAGTGGCGGTCGGGGCGAGCGATGGTCTTTTCCTACCAATCTACCCCCCTAGGAGCATGCGCGTAGTACTTTGTTTCGGTAACTAATATATTTTTGCAAAAAGTATGTGAGTTCTTTATGACTAATGTTGAGTCCATGGATTATACGCCCCCTCACCCTTCCACATTTGCTAGCCTCTCTAGTATCGCGCAAATTTCGCCGGTACCATAAACCCACCATATACCTTCCTCAAAACATCCACCATACCTACCTATTATGGCATTCCCATAGCCATTCCAAGATATATTGCCATGCAACTTTCCACCGTTCCGTTGTTATGACACGCTTCATCATTGTCATATTGTCATGCATGATCATGTAATTGACATCGTATTCATGGCAAAGCCACCGTTCATAATTCTTTCATACATGTCATTCTTGATTCATTGCATATCCCGGTACATCGCCGGAGGCATTCACATAGAGTCATATTTTTTTCTAAGTATTGAGTTGTAATTCTTGAGTTGTAAGTAAAAAGAAGTGTGATGATCATCATTATTAGAGTATTGTGCCAGTGAGGAAAGGATGATGGAGACTATGATTCCCCCACAAGTCGGGATGAGACTCTGGACAAAAAAAGAAAAAGAAAAGAAAAGAGGCCAAAAGAAAAAAGAACAAGAAAGAAGGCCCAAATAAAAAAATGAGAGAAAAAGAGAGAAGGGACAATGTTACTATCCTTTTTCCACACTTGTGCTTCAAAGTAGCACCATGATCTTCATGATAGAGAGTCTCCTATGTTGTCACTTTCATAAACTAGTGGGAATTTTACATTATAGAACTTGGCTTGTATATTCCAATGATGGGCTTCCTCAAATTGCCCTAGGTCTTCGTGAGCAAGCAAGTTGGATGCACACTCACTTAGTCTCTTTTGTTGAGCTTTCATACACTTATAGCTCTAGTGCATCCATTGCATGGAAATCCCTACTCACTCACATTGATATCTATTGATGGGCATCTCCATAGCCCATTGATACGCCCATTTGATGTGAGACTATCTTCTCCTTTTTTGTCTTCTCCACAACCACCATTCTATTCCATCATAGTGTTATATCCATGGCTCACGCTCATATATTGCATGAAGATTGAAAAATTTTGAGAACATCAAAAGTATGAAACAATTGCTTGGCTTGTCATCGGGGTTGTGCATGATTTGATATTTTGTGTGATGAAGATAGAGCATAGCCAGACTATATGATTTTGTAGGGATAACTTTCTTTGGCCATGTTATTTTGAGAAGACATGATTGCTTAGTTACTATGCTTGAAGTATTATTATTTCTATGTCAATATTAAACTTTTATCTTGAATCTTTCGGATCTGAACATTCATGCCACCATAAAGAAAAATTACATTGAGAAATATGTTAGGAAGCATTCCACATCAAAACTTTTGTTTTTATCATTTACCTACTCGAGGACGAGTAGGAATTAAGTTTGGGGATGCTTGATACGTCTCCAACGTATCTATAATTTTTGATTGCTCCATGCTATTATATTATCTATTTTGGATGTTAATGTGCTTATTTTTACACTTTTATATTATTTTTGGGACTAACCTATTAACCGGAGGCCCAACCCAAATAGCTGTTTTTTTCCTATTTTAGAGTTTCGCCGAAAAGGAATATTAAACGGAGTCCAAACGGAATGAAACCTTCGAGAGCGTTATTTTTGGAACAAACGTGATCCAGGAGACTTGGAGTGGACGTCAAGAATCAATCGAGGAGGCCACGAGGCAGGGGGCCGCCCACCCCCTGGGCGCGCCCTCCACCCTCGTGGGCCCTCGTTGCTCCACCGACGTACTTCTTCCTCCTATATATATCCATATACCCTGCAAACATCCAGGAGCACCACGAAACCCTATTTCCACTGCCGCAACCTTCTGTACCCAAGAGATCTCATCTTGGGGCCTTTTCTGGAGCTCTGCCGGAGGGGGCATTGATCACGGAGGGCCTCTACATCCACTCCATGGCTCCTCCGATGATTCATGAGTAGTTTACTTCAGACCTTCGGGTTCATAGCTAGTAGCTAGATGGCTTCTTCTCTCTCTTTGGATCTCAATATAAAATTCTCCTCGATTCTCTTGGAGATCTATTCGATGTAATCTTCTTTTGCGGTGTGTTTGTCGAGATCCGATGAATTGTGTGTTTATGATCAAGTTTATCTATGAACAATATTTGAATCTTCTCTTAATTCTTTTATGTATGATTGGTTTATCTTTGCAAGTCTCTTCGAATTATCAGTTTGGTTTGGCCTACTAGATTGATCTTTCTTGCAATGGGAGAAGTGCTTAGCTTTGGGTTCAATCTTGCGGTGCTCGATCCCAGTGACAGAAAGGGAAACGACATGTATTGTATTGTTGTCATCGAGGATAAAAAGATGGGGTTTATATCATATTGCATGAATTTATCCCTCTACATCATGTCATCTTGCTTAAGGCGTTACTCTGTTCTTATGAACTTACTCTAGATGCATGCTGGATAGCGGTCGATGTGTGGAGTAATAGTAGTAGATGCAGAATCGTTTCGGTCTACTTGTCTCGGATGTGATGCCTATATACATGATCATGCCTAGATATTCTCATAATTATTCGCTTTTCTATCAATTGCTCGACAGTAATTTGTTCACCCACCGTAATACTTATGCTTTCTTGAGAGAAGCCACTAGTGAAACCTATGGCCCCTGGTCTATTTTCCATCATACAAGTTTCCAATCTATTTTATTTTGCAATCTTTACTTTCAATCTATATCATAAAAATACCAAAAATATTTATCTTATTATTATCATCTCTATCAGATCTCACTCTTGCAAGTGGGCGTGAAGGGATTGACAACCCCTTTATCGCGTTGGTTGCGAGGTTCTTATTTGTTTGTGTAGGTACGAGGTGACTCGCGCGTGGTCTCCTACTGGATTGATACCTTGGTTCTCAGAAACTGAGGAAATTACTTACACTGCTTTACTGCATCACCCTTTCCTCTTTAAGGGAAAACCAACGCAGTGCTCAAGAGGTAGCAGTCTCGGCAACCAACATGACAGTCGTTATTCATGTCATCTCCGGTTCGATGGGGCAAAGATGGCACAAGGAAGTGTATCCACTCTAAAGGCGTTGTTGCAGAAGAAGTTGACTTGTAGGTGTTTTTTCATATCTTGTAATGTTTTTGCCATCGTTGTGTTTGCTCTATACTCTATTTTGGGTTGTGTGCATCACGTTTATGCAGAGGCCTACCTCATTTCTTTAAAAGGAGGCCATTTGGAGAGGGAAAGGACAACACTCTGTAAGCATCAGGCCATATTCAGCAAGCTTCTACCACACACATGGGTCGACCTCGTCATCCCAACAATGTTGCCTTCCATTTTACTTCATCGGCGCTGGCAGTAGATTCAGGGGGTATTTTACCTATAGTTCCTTCTTCGTAAACGTGGCTTTGGCCACATCAGCAAAGGGGAGCTTCTGGCAACCACCCACAGAGATGCAGTGATGTCCTCCACTCATTATTTCTTGCGCTTCTCGAGCTCATGGTCTTCCATTGAGAACATGATTTTGCAATGTTCTTAGGGGTCACCTATAAGCCAATCCAAGTGCTATTGTTGAAATACAGATCATTCCTACATGTGCAGATAGCCCAGAGGGTTGCGATGTGGACAAGATTAATAGTCTGATTCTTTTAGTTACCATCCCACGACCTAGCTATGTTGGGGAACGTTGCAGAAAACAAAACAAAATTCCTACGTTTCACTAAGATCAATCTATGGAGTCAACTAGCAACGAGAGGAGAGTGCATCTACATACCCTTGTAGATCGCGAGCGGAAGCGTTCAACAGAACGGGGATGATGGAGTCGTACTCGCCGTGATCCAAATCACCGATGACCAAGTGCCGAACGGACGGCACCTCCGCGTTCAACACACGTACGGAGCAGATGACGTCTCCTCCTTCTTGATCCAGCAAGGAGGAAGGAGAGGTTGATGAAGATCCAGCAGCATGACGGCGTGGTGGTGGATGCAGCAGGGCTTCGCCGAGCTTCTGCGAGAGGGAGAGGTGTAGCAGGGGAGAGGGAGGCGCCAAGGCTTGGGTGCGGCTGCTCTCCCTCTCCCCCTCCTTTATATAGGCCCCCTGGGGGGCGCCAGCTCTGGAGATGGGATCTCCCAAGGGGCGGCGGCCAAAGGGGGGTGGAGTGCCCCCCAAGGCAAGTGGAGGCGCCCCCCACCCTAGGGTTTCCAACCCTAGGCGCAGGGGGGCCAAGGGGGGGTGCACCAGCCCACTATGGGCTGGTTCCCCTCCCCACTTCAGCCCATGGGGCCCTCCGGGATGGGTGGCCCCACCAGATGGACCCCCGGGACCCATCCGGTGGTCCCGGTACAATACCGGTGACCCCGAATCTTTCCCGATGGCCGAAACTACACTTCCTATATATAATTCTTCACCTCCGGACCATTCCGGAACTCCTCGTGACGTCCAGGATCTCATTCGGGACTCCGAACAACTTTCAGATTACTGCATACTTATATCTCTACAACCCTAGCGTCACCGAACATTAAGTGTGTAGACCCTATGGGTTCGGGAGACACGTAGACATGACCGAGATGGCTCTCCGGCCAATAACCAACAGCAGGATCTGGATACCCATGTTGGCTCCCACATGCACCTCGATGATCTCATCGGATGAACCACGATGTCGAGGACTTAATCAATCCCGTATTCAATTCCCTTTGTCAATCGGTACGTTACTTGCCCGAGACTCGATCGTCGGTATCCCAATACCTTGTTCAGTCTCGTTACCGGCAAGTCACTTTACTCGTACCGTAATGCATTATCCCGTGATCAACCACTTGATCACATTGAGCTCATTATGATGATGCATTATCGAGTGGGCCCAGAGAGATACCTCTCCATCATACGGAGTGACAAATCCCAGTCTCGATTCGTGCCAACCCAACAGACACTTTCGAAGACACCTATAATGTACCTTTATAGTCACCCAGTTACGTTGTGATGTTTGGCACACCCAAGGCACTCCTCCGGGAGTTGCACAATCTCATGGTCTAAGGAAATGATACTTGACATTCAGAAAAGCTATAGCAAACGAACTACACGATCTTTGTGCTATGCTTAGGTTTGGGTCTTGTCCATCACATCATTCTCTAATGGATGTGATCCCGTTATCAATGACATCCCCATGTCCATAGCCAGGAAACCATGACTATCTTGTTGATCAACAGAGCTAGTCAACCTAGAAGGCTCACTAGGGACACATGTTGTGGTCTATGTAATTCACACATGTATTACGATTTCTGGATAATACAATTATAGCATGAATAATAGACAATTATCATGAACAAGGAAATATAATAATCATTTTATTATTGCCTCTAGGGCATATTTCCAACACTTGCACTAGAGTCAATCATCTAGTTACATTGTGATGAATCGAACACCCATGGAATTCTGGTGTTGATCATGTTTTGCTCTAGGGAGAGGTTTAGTCAACGGATCTTCTACATTCAGGTCCGTATGTACTTTACAAATCTCTATGTCTCCATTTTGAACACTTTCACGAATGGAGTTGAAGCGACGCTTGATATGCCTGGTCTTCCTGTGAAACCTGGGCTCCTTGGCAAGGGCAATAGCTCCAGTGTTGTCACAGAAGAGAGTCATCGGGCTCGACGAATTGGGTATGACTCCTAGGTCGGTAATGAACTCCTTCACCCAGACTGCTTCGTGTGCTGCCTCCGAGGCTGCCATGTACTCCGCTTCACATGTAGATCCCGCCACAACGCTTTGCTTGCAACTGCACCAGCTTACTGCCCCACCATTCAAAATATACACATATCCGGTTTGTGACTTAGAGTCATCCAGATCTGTGTCGAAGCTAGCATCGACGTAACCCTTTACGACGAGCTCTTCGTCACCTCCATAAACGAGAAACATTTCCTTGGTCCTTTTCAGGTACTTCAGGATATTCTTGACCGCTGTCCAGTGTTCCATGCCGGGATTACTTTGGTACCTTCCTACCAAACTTACGGCAAGGTTTACATCAGGTCTGGTACACAGCATAGCATACATGATAGACCCTATGGCCGAGGCATAGGGGACAACACTCATCTTTTCTCTATCTTCTGCCGTGGTCGGGCATTGAGCCATGCTCAATCTTGTACCTTGCAATACAGGCAAGAACCCCTTCTTTGACTGATCCATTTTGAACTTCTTCAATATCTTGTCAAGGTACGTACTCTGTGAAAGACCAATGAGGCGTCTCGATCTATCTCTATAGATCTTGATGCCTAATATATAAGCATCTTCTCCAAGGTCCTTCATTGAAAAACACTTGTTCAAGTAGGCCTTTATGCTTTCCAAGAATTCTATATCATTTCCCATCAACAGCATGTCATCCACATACATATGAGAAATGCTACAGAGCTCCCAGTCACTTTCTTGTAAATGCAGGCTTCTCCATAAGTCTGTATAAACCCAAACGCTTTGATCATCTCATCAAAACGAATGTTCCAACTCCGAGATGCTTGCACCAGCCCATAAATCGAGCGTTGGAGCTTGCACACCTTGTCAGCATTCTTAGGATCGACAAAACCTTCCGGCTGCATCATATACAATTCTTCCTTAAGGAAACCATTAAGGAATGCCGTTTTGACGTCCATTTGCCATATCTCATAATCATAGAATGCAGCAATTGCTAACATGATTCGGACGGACTTCAGCTTCGCCACGGGTGAGAAAGTCTCATCGTAGTCAACCCCTTGAACTTGTCGATAACCCTTAGCGACAAGCCGAGCTTTATAGATGGTCACATTACCATCCGCGTCTGTCTTCTTCTTAAAGATCCATTTATTTTCTATGGCTCGCCGATCAACGGGCAAGTCAGTCAAAGTCCATACTTCGTTTTCATACATGGATCCTATCTCGGATTTCATGGCTTCCAGCCATTTGTCAGAATCCGGGCCCGCCATCGCTTCTTCATAGTTCGAAGGTTCACCGTTGTCTAACAACATGATTTCCAAGACAGGGTTGTCGTACCACTCTGGTGCAGAACGTGTCCTTGTGGACCTACGAAGTTCAGTAGCAACTTGATCTGAAGTTTCATGATCATCATCATCAACTTCCTCTCTAGTCAGTGCAGGCACCTCAGGAACATTTTCTTAAGCTATGCCACTTACCGGTTCAAGAGGTAATACTTCATCAAGTTCTACCTTCCTCCCACTTATTTCTTTCAAGAGAAACTCTTTCTCTAGAAAGGACCCATTCTTGGCAACAAAGATCTTGCCTTCGGATCTGAGGTTGAAGGTATACCCAACAGTTTCTTTAGGGTATCCTATGAAGACGCATTTTTCCGACTTGGGTTCGAGCTTTTCAGGTTGAAGTTTCTTGACATAAGCATCGCATCCCCAAACTTTTAGAAACGACAGCTTAGGTTTCTTCCCAAACCATAATTCATACGGTGTCGTCTCAACGGATTTCGACGGAGCCCTATTTAAAGTGAATGCGGCAGTCTCTAAAGCATAGCCCCAAAATGATAGCGGTAAATCGGTAAGAGACATCATAGATCGCACCATATCTAATAGAGTGCGATTACGATGTTCGGACACACCATTAAGCTGAGGTGTTCCAGGCGGCGTTAGTTGTGAAACTATTCCACATTTTCTTAAGTGTGTGCCAAATTCGTGACTCAAGTATTCTCCCCCATGATCTGATCGCAAGAACTTGATTTTCCTGTCACGTTGATTCTCAACCTCACTCTGAAATCCCTTGAACTTTTCAAAGGTCTCAGACTTGTGTTTCATTAAGTAGACATACCCATATCTACTCAAGTCATCAGTGAGGGTGAGAACATAACGATAGCCACCGCGAGCCTCAACACTCATTGGACCGCACACATCAGTATGTATGATTTCCAATAAGTTGGTTGCTCGCTCCATTGTTCCTGAGAATGGAGTCTTGGTCATTTTACCCATGAGGCATGGTTCGCACGTGTCAAATGATTCGTAATCAAGAGACTCTAAAAGTCCATCTGCATGGAGCTTCTTCATGCGTTTGACACCTATGTGACCAAGGCGGCAGTGCCACAAGTATGTGGGACTATCATTATCAATCTTACATCTTTTGGTATTCACACTATGAACATGTGTAGCATTACGCTCGAGATTCATTAAGAATAAACCATTCACCATCGGAGCATGACCATAAAACATATCTCTCATATAAATAGAACAACCATTATTCTCGGATTTAAATGAGTAGCCATCTCGTATTAAACGAGATCCTGATACAATGTTCATGCTCAAAGTTGGCACTAAATAACAATTATTGAGGTTTAAAACTAATCCCGTAGGTTAATGTAGAGGTAGTGTGCCGACGGCGATCACATCGACCTTGGAACCATTCCCGACGCGCATCGTTACCTCGTCCTTCACCAGTCTCCGCTTATTCCGCAGCTCCTGCTTTGAGTCACAAATGTGAGCAACCGCACCAGTATCAAATACCCAGGAGCTACTACGATTACTGGTAAGGTACACATCAATTACATGTATATCACATATACCTTTTGTGATGCTGGCCTTCTTGTCCGCTAAGTATTTGGGGCAGTTCCGCTTCCAGTGACCACTTCCCTTGCAATAAAAGCACTCAGTCTCGGGCTTGGGTCCATTCTTTGGCTTCTTCCCGGCAGCTTGCTTACCGGGCGTGGCAACTCCCTTGCTGTCCTTCTTGAAGTTCTTCTTACCCTTGCCTTTCTTGAACTTAGTGGTTTTATTCACCATCAACACTTGATGTTCCTTTTTGACTTCTACCTCTGCTGATTTCAGCATTGCAAATACTTCAAGAATGGTCTTTTCCATCCCCTGCATATTGAAGTTCATCACAAAGCTCTTGTAGCATGGTGGAAGCGACTGAAGGATTCTGTCAATGACCGCATCATCCGGGAGATTAACTCCCAGCTGGGTCAAGCGGTTATGCAACCCAGACATTTTGAGTATGTGCTCACTGACAGAACTATTTTCCTCCATCTTACAGCTGAAGAACTTGTCGGAGACTTCATATCTCTCGACCCGGGCATGATCTTGGAAAACCATTTTCAGCTCTTCGAACATCTCATATGCTCTGTGTCGCTCAAAACGCTTTTGGAGCCCCGGTTCTAAGCTGTAAAGCATGCCGCACTGAACGAGGGAGTAATCATCAGCACGTGTCTGCCAAGCGTTCATAACGTCTTGGTTCTGTGGGACGGGTGCGTCACCTAGCGGTGCTTCTAGGACATAATCTTTCTTGGCAGCTATGAGGATGATCCTCAGGTTCCGGACCCAGTCCGTATAGTTGCTGCCATCGTCTTTCAGCTTGGTTTTCTCTAGGAATGCGTTGAAGTTGAGGACAACGTTGGCCATTTGATCTACAAGACATATTGTAAAGATTTTAGACTAAGTTCATGATAATTAAGTTCATCTAATCAAATTATTCAATGAACTCCCACTTAGATAGACATCCCTCCAGTCATCTAAGTATAACATGATCCGAGTTGACTAGGCCGTGTCCGATCATCACATGAGACGGACTAGTCAACATCGGTGAACATCTTCATGTTGATCGTATCTTCTATACGACTCATGCTCGACCTTTTGGTCTTCTGTGTTCCGAGGCCATGTCTGTACATGCTAGGCTCGTCAAGTCAACCTAAGTGTATTGCGTGTGTAAATCTGTCTTACACCCGTTGTATGTGAACGTTGGAATCTATCACACCCGATCATCACGTGGTGCTTCGAAACAACGAACTGTCGCAACGGCGCATAGTTAGGGGGAACACTTTCTTGAAATTATTATGAGGGATCATCTTATTTACTACTGTCGTTCTAAGTAAACAAGATGCAAAAACATGATAAACATCACATGCAATCAAATAATAGTGGCATGATATGGCCAATATCATATAGCTCCTTTGATCTCCATCTTGGGGCTCCATGATCATCTTGTCACCGGCATGACACCATGCTCCATCATCATGATCTCCATCATAGTTTCTCCATGAATTTGCTCGCCAACTATTACTTCTACTACTATGGCTAACACGTTTAGCAATAAAGTAAAGTAATTTACATGGCGTTTCTTAATGATACGCAGGTCATACAAAAAATAAAGACAACTCCTATGGCTCCTGCCGGTTGTCATACTCATCGACATGCAAGTCGTGATTCCTATTACAAGAACATGATCAATCTCATACATCACATATATCATTCATCATTCATCACAACCTTTGGCCATATCACATCACAAAACACTTGCTGCAAAAACAAGTTAGACGTCCTCTAATTATTGTTGCAAGTTTTTACGTGGCTGCTATAGGTTTCTAGCAAGAACGTTTCTTACCTACGCCAAAACCACAACGTGAATTTCCAATTTCTATTTACCCTTCATAAGGACCCTGTTCATTGAATCCGATCCGACTAAAGTGGGAGAGACAGACACCCGCCAGCCACCTTATGCAACTAGTGCATGTCAGTCGGTGGAACCGGTCTCACGTAAGCGTACGTGTAAGGTTGGTCCAGGCCGCTTCATCCCACGATGCCGCGGAATCAAGATAAGACTAGTAATGGCAAGAAAATTGACAATATCGACGCCCACAACTACTTTGTGTTCTACTCGTGCATAGTAACTACGCATAGACCTAGCTCATGATGCCACTGTTGGGGAACATTGCAGAAAACAAAAAAAATCCTACGTTTCACCAAGATCAATCTATGGAGTCAACTAGCAATGAGAGGAGAGTGCATCTACATACCCTTGTAGATCGCGAGCGGAAGCGTTCAAGAGAATGGGGATGATGGAGTCGTACTCGCCGTGATCCAAATCACCGATCACCAAGTGCCGAACGGACGGCACCTCCGCGTTCAACACACGTACAGAGCGGATGACGTCTCCTCCTTCTTGATCCAGCAAGGGGGGAGGAGAGGTTGATGAAGATCCAGCAGCACGACGGCGTGGTGGTGGATGCAGCAGTGATCGCAGCAGGGCTTCGCCGAGCTTCTGCGAGAGGGAGAGGTGTAGCAGGGGAGAGGGAGGCGCCAAGGCTTGGGTGCGGCTGCTCTCCCTCTCCCCCTCCTTTATATAGGCCCCCTGGGGGGCGCCGGCCCTGGAGATGGGATCTCCCAAGGGGCGGCGGCCAAAGGGGGTGGAGTGCCCCCCAAGGCAAGTGGAGGCGCCCCCCACCTTAGGGTTTCCAACCCTAGGCGCAGGGGGGCCCAAGGGGGGCGCACCAGCCCACTATGGGCTGGTTCCCCTCCCCACTTCAGCCCATGGGGCCCTCCGGGATGGGTGGCCCCACCCGGTGGACCCCTGGGACCCATCCGGTGGTCCCGGTACAATACCGGTGACCCCGAATCTTTCCCGATGGCCGAAACTACACTTCCTATATATAATTCTTCACCTCCGGACCATTCCAGAACTCCTCGTGACGTCCAGGATCTCATCCGGGACTCCGAACAACTTTCGGATTACTGCATACTTATATCTCTACAACCCTAGCGTCACCGAACCTTAAGTGTGTAGACCCTATGGGTTCGGGAGACACGTACACATGACCGAGACGGCTCTCCGGCCAATAACCAACAGCGGGATCTGGATACCCATGTTGGCTCCCACATGCTCCTCGATGATCTCATCGGATGAACCACAATGTCGAGGACTTAATCAATCCCGTATTCAATTCCCTTTGTCAATCGGTACGTTACTTGCCCGGGACTCGATCGTCGGTATCCCAATACCTTGTTCAGTCTCGTTACCGGCAAGTCACTTTACTCGTACCGTAATGCATGATCCCGTGATCAACCACTTGATCACATTGAGCTCATTATGATGATGCATTACCGAGTGGGCCCAGAGAGATACCTCTCCGTCATACGGAGTGACAAATCCCAGCCTCGATTCGTGCCAACCCAACAGACACTTTCGGAGACACCTGTAATGTACCTTTATAGTCACCCAGTTACGTTGTGATGTTTGGCACACCCAAGGCACTCCTACGGTATCCGGGAGTTGCACAATCTCATGGTCTAAGGAAATGATACTTGACATTCAGAAAAGCTACAGCAAACGAACTACACGATCTTTGTGCTATGCTTAGGTTTGGGTCTTGTCCATCACATCATTCTCCTAATGATGTGATCCCGTTATCAATGACATCCCCATGTCCATAGCCAGGAAACCATGACTATTTGTTGATCAACGAGCTAGTCAACTAGAGGCTCACTAGGGACACATTGTGGTCTATGTATTCACACATGTATTACGATTTCCAGATAATACAATTATAGCATGAATAATAGACAATTATCATGAACAAGGAAATATAATAATCATTTTATTATTGCCTCTAGGGCATATTTCCAAAAGCTACACCTTCATAGGTGCTAGCAAGAGCAATCTTTCAAATCTCTACTGCTACAACACAATCAAAGAAGGGAGAATATCATACGGAAACCAATATTCAATAAAAACTTCATGGAAAACATATTTGAAAGTTTTGAATTTTGTTGAAAGAAATACAGGATGCTAAGAGGGTGATGTTTTATCGCCACGCAAAATTTCAAGCTAAAACACATTATGAGATGTGTGATGTCGCCATTCAGGGCTGAATTTGTATTTTTCATAGCTCACATCTCATAATGTGTTTCAACTTCAAATTTTGTGTGACGATAAACATCATCCTCTTAACATCCCATATTTTTTCAGATTTTTTTCAAACTTCAAAACATCTTTTTCTCATGGTTTTCACTGGTTTCTACCGAATGTTGGTTTCCGTATGACATTTTCCCATCAAAGAGTACATGAGAGCAAGATTCCGCCTCACTACGGACAGGCATGAAAAATCATCAAGCTGCTGCCTCTTGATCAGCTTGTCTTGTCTCTACTCAGCAACTTATTATGAGAAAGAATCCAAAGAAATATGTGTATTTTAGGCGGTACATTTTTTTTGCGAAAAAGGCGGTACTTTAACTCTGAGCAGCCAACCGTTTATGGTTGTAGGGGGTGGGCTATTTATAGCCACTAGGCAACCCGATCTGATTTATCCGAAATGACCCTGGGTCACTAAGGAACCGACACGTGTTTTAACGGTCAGATTTCAAACACACACAGCAACTTTACTTGGGCTACAAGCAAAGCTGACTTGTCCAACTCTGGACAAGATTCGCTCTCATAGTCTTCACTCGAAGACATAGGATTTTAGTTAAGCATCACTTCAGTCATTCTGACTGGTTCTCTTGGACCCCACTTAACAGTACGGTGGTTCCTATGACTCAATCAAAGAAGAAAAAGAACTACGAAAGATCTAAGTCTTCGTGCTCCATAGTCTTTATGCGATGTCTTCTCTTGTCATAGTCTTCAATGTGAATGTCTTCAGATACCACCTTTGACTTCAATGTCTTCATACATTTTTAGGGGTCATCTTTGGTAGGAAAACCGAATCAATGAGGGACTTCTACCTATGTTATTCTGCAATTCTCACAAACACATTAGTCCCTCAACTAGATTTGTCGTCAATACTTCAAAATCAACTAGGGGTGACACTAGATGTACTTACAAAACACATTACGAGATGTGTGATGTCACTATTCAGGGCTAAATTTGTCTTCTTCATAGCTCACATCTCATAATGTGTTTCAACTTGAAATTTTGTGTGACAATAAACATCATCCTTTTAACATCCCAGATTTTTTTTCAGATTTTTTTCAAACTTCAAAACATCTTTTTCTTATGGTTTTCACTGATTTCTACCAAATGTTGGTTTTCGTATGATATTTTCCCATCAAAGAATACATGAGAGCAAGATTCCGCCTCACTACGGACAGGCATGAAAAATCATCAAGCTGCTGCCTCTTGATCAGCTTGTCTTGTCTCTACGCAGCAACTTATTATGAGAAAGAAGCCAAAGAAATATGTGTATTTTAGGTGGTACATTTTTTTTTTGCGAAAAAGGCGGTACTTTTCATACAATCTTATACAGTAAATCCCTTTTCCGTATAAACTAAACACTTCATCATTTGTGTACTTTAGGAGACTGCTTATTTTGCTTGCAAGCGCATCGTTTGATTCTAGTAAGATCCACCATGCTAGTACGGAAGGATTCCCAAGGCCCTTCCGTACTCGACGACGTTGTCGTATATCTCGTCCAGGTTCTTGTACTTGTACTCGAACCCTTCCTTGACGAGCTTCGCCGATGAAACGCACACTCTTGGCTTCTCGGGGAGATCGCCGAACCTGAAGACAAACAAACAAACAAACATTTGAGTGCACGAGCTTTGGAACTCGCCATGACCAGAAGGGACGAGTCAAGACATTCGTGCGTACCGATCTGTATCGACTTTGTACTGCGGGTACTTTGCGGCCAAGAACCGGGCTAGACCCACGGCAGTGGTGTTGATGCTGGAGACGATGTAGCGCCCCGACGCGGCCTCCTCCTCGGCGAGGAACAGCTCGGCGCGGCAGAGGTCGTCGATGTGGACCATCGGGATCGAACCCGACTCCCTCTGAATGTGTTCCAGGATGCCGGCTCTCGCATCATCGCCTAATACCATCGCACGCACGTCATGTTCAAGTAATCGGTCGGACAGAGCGTGTCTGCCGTCTTGATTCGTTTCAGGCCTCACCGGATAGCAGGGAGAGGACGTGGCCGACGCTGGTGAGGACATCCGCCGCCGGCGCCTCGCCGACGACGACGACGGGGCACACGGTGACGAGGCTGATGCCGTTCTCCTCCGCGAACGCGCGCGCCGCCTTCTCCAGAAGCACCTTCGACACAGGGTACGCCTGCGATATGGCACGCTAGCATCATCGGTTCATCCGTGACTGAAATGATTGAACAGATCGAAAACACTGAAAGTTGATATATGTTTACGTACCCAAGGACCGGTTTTTGTCGATCTGAGGAACTCGACGTCGGACCAGGATTCCTCGTCAAGGACATGGCCATCGCCTTCCAGCGGCCGGCTGGATACCGCGGCCGCCGACGATGTCAGGACCACGCGCTTCACCGTCCCCGCTCGCACGCACGACCTCATCACGTTGAGTGTTCCGTGGACGGCCGGCTCGATCACGTCCTTCTGCCACCGCCGGATGAATTATATAAGCAGTGTGCGATAGTGACAGATGATACTTTCAGTTTCAGATATCAGCGACTGGGACAGAAACTTTGGTGGCTGACGTTTTACCTCAGGGTTCTCCGCTTCGAGGTTCACCGGAGCGGCGACGAGGAACGCGTAGTCGCAGCCGTCGAAGCTGCCCTCTTCGTTCAGATCGGCGCGGAAGACCTCCAAGGGGCCGAGCCCCGCCAAGGCCTTGAGATGCGCGTTCTTCTCCGTGTCATCTGCGAACCCAAAACGCCATGATCGGGCTCATTCAGACTTGAGAGTACCATGTACAGAACCCTCAACCAGAGGCAAACAAAGATTCCAGTATTTAAATTACCGGGGTTCCTGACGGTGGTCTTGACGGCGTACCCCTTCTCCAGCAGCATCTTCACCAGCGCCGACGCGATGTACCCGCTGCCGCCGGTGACGCACGCCGTCTTCCTCCTCCTCGTCCCATCGCCTGCTGCCGACGCCATATCGCCGATGATCACTACTCTGCAGTACGCCTGGCAACAACTCGAGCATGGGAGCTCTGTTTCTGCGAGGCAACTCGATGATGCTCGCACTCTGCACTAACGTGCATTTATGTACAGATATCATGGCTGAAGGTTGACAGGCAGGTCGAGATTTCAGGATGCCCAACGACCAGCGTGGGCTGCAACAGAAAATACGGCGAGGAGCCTGACGTGCTGCTGGCCAAAAAGATGCTGTTGACTGAAAGACGTTGAGAATCTCAAGAAGCAAAACCAAATGACGTTGCGGATATATAGGAGCACGAGGTAACTATACAATTCTCACCAAATCAAACAAATGGATTCAATTTAGCCTCTCTTGCATGCTGTTTTTTAGGGTTGGAAGTGGAGGATCAAAAAATAAATGTTGCTTGTCAATGGATGATGTATTTGGTCATGTCTCAGGCCAGAAGGAGCGACAGGATTAATTACAATCACAACAAGAAAGAACTAGAGAAGAGAAGGGAGCAAGAAACCGCGGCACACATTCAGGATTTCGTTCAGAAATAGAGAAGGGTACAGATGGCGTTCTCACCTTCGGGATTTCACCAGATCTCAAGGAACAAGAAAGATTGTTGGGGAAAAGATGAATCAAAGCCAATAAATTAGTTTTCCAAGCAATTTCTTCTCCTTTCCACAAGAACAAGTGAGAGAGAGAGCAGGTCGTGAGTGAGCTGTGAGGTATGAACGAAGGGGAAAAGTGAGTGGAGGGGAAAGTGCCTCAAACCCGTCTTATACGTCTGGGCGGGCCGCCCCCCCTCCCCCTCAAATGGGCCTCAAATACCCAGGCTGACCGGCACCCTCATATCCAGCCTAAATATGGGACATATAAGGGGGCGCCCGGGCACACCCAGCCACATCGGATCCGACAACCCGACCCCATCGTAAATTGCATCAAATGCACCCCCAAGACCTGTCGGATCCATTTGTTATCTCCTCTCTTCTTCCTCCTCCGTGTCGTCCATGTCGCAGCTCCGCCGCCGCGCGCGCTCCGCAGCCGTTCCTAGTCTCTGCGCCGCCAGCTCCGGCAGAGCAGTCCTCTCTCTCGTCCTCGTCGTGCGGTGCATCGTCACCGGCTCGGACGCCACTGTGGTACGTCCGGCAACTCTCTCACTCCACCTTGCGCTTGATGTGTTTGGCACATTGCCCAACCGGATTTTTTGTGATTTTATTAGGGAAAACGATGGATTCCAATGATTCGTCAGACGAGGAGTATGGACAGTCGGAGCTTGATTCAAAGTGTTCTTCGATTTCTCGGATTCGGACGAAGAAGTGGACATGATCATGCTCATGAGCATGCAAGAGAAAATGGACCGACAAGTGGAGCATATTCTCAACTTCAAGGGCTCAATCAAAGGAAGAAGAGTGATCAACCGGGATAGGGTGCCCGGAGCAAAGCTACTGCACAGGGACTACTTTGCTCCCAATCCTACTTTCTCGGATGATCCATTGTTTCGTTGTTGTTTTTGCTTGCGGAAACCATTGTTTTTGCGCATTGTGGAGGGAGTGGAGACACACGACGACTACTTCAAACTCACAAGGAATTGATGCGGATAACTCTCTTTCTCTGCAAGCAGAAATGCACGGCTGCTTTAAGGATGCTTGCACTTGGTACTGCTGTAGATGCCGTTGGTGAGATGGTCGGGATGGGGGAGAGCACGTGCTTGAAGACTACTGTCAAGTTTGCCCGCGTCGTGGTGAAGGTGTTTGGACCTGGGTATCTCTGAGAACCAAATGCGGATGGGGAGAAGTTGTTGCCTATTGAAGAGGCAAGAAGGTTTCTAGGAATGATCGAATCAATTGATTGCATGCATTGGCAATGGAAGAACTGCCCCAAAGATTTGCGGACAATGTATCAAGGTCACACCAGAGAAGCCACCATCATATTAGAAGCGGTGTCATCACATGACTTCTGGATTTGGCATGCTTTCTTTGGAATGTCGGGTTCTCCCAACAATATCAACGTGCTTTAACGATCTCTCGTGTTCAGGAGGCTTTGCAATGGGGAATCACCGCCGTGCAACTACACAGTCATGGCCGAGACTACAACATGGGATAATATCTTGCTGATGGTATCTATCCTCGGTGGGCGACATTTGTGAAGACCATATCCGAACCGCATGGCAATAAACAGAACCACTTTGCAACAATGCAGGAAGCGGCTAGGAAGGATGTGGAGAGGGCATTTGGTGTGCTTCAAGCTCGTTGGGGAATTGTGCGAAGTGCTGCAATGATGTGGGAATCAGAAACTTTGTCGCAACTAATGACGTGTTGAGTTATTCTGCACAATATGATTGTCGAGAATGAGGGTGATGGTGTAGTCCAAACCAATGATTCTGAAGCACCAGGAGAACAAGTTGAAATCCTAGAAGATCAAGATGCGGCTCGGCTTATGAACTTTCTGTAGATGCATCAGAATCTTCGAGATCATCGGTTGCACACGCAGCTACTCAACGATCTTGTGGAGCACATGTGAACCCACGATGAAAACCAATGAGCTAATGCTTGAGTTCTGCACTTAAAATAAATTTTATGTAAACACTATCTATGCTCCGTACCAACATTTTTTATTTATGTGCATGGATTTTCATGAATTCGAGAGTCCAAATTTGAGATATGTGGATGCCAGGAGGGAAATATGAAGGCCCGTCCGGACGCGTCCGCGGACGTATAGGGGGTCAGATTTCCCAAGTCCGGTTGTAGATGCTCTTAGGCCTTGTTCGGACGCTAAGGTGGATATTTCCAAGGAAAAGATGGCTAGGGTAGAATATTCTAGGTAAAACTAAAATTCCATGGAAAACTTACATGACCCTTTGGAGAGATTATAATAGTACCGGTCAAGGAGGAGAGGCAACACCTAGAGCAGTACGTGGTGGCAGGAGTGGGAGGTGGCGACCTGGTGGGAATGGGTTAGAGTATACCTGGCCATCCGTTGGGCCGGGCCTAACATAGCCCGAAACAAAAAAAACCTATGCCTGGGCCTAGCCCGAGTCAGCCGTCGGGACTAGAATTCAGGCCCAAGCCCGGCCCATCAAAGAAAAAGCCCGCCAGGCCTTGTGTAGGGCCTTCGGGCTCAAAACGTAGGCCCGGGCCTGGCCCATGGGCAAGACCGAGCCGGGACGGGTCGGGTCAGGTATCCCATGGCTAGGTATAGGTGAGAGAGAAGTGTAGTGGGCGAGCAAGACAGGAAATTCCCTCCTGATGTCGCGAGGTGAGGATGCTATCCTAGGGAAATTACTGGGATCGGCTCGAGAAAGCCTCCGGGGTTCGAATGTCCAAATGTCCAGATATCTGGCTCGGGTAAGATTTTCTGTGAGGGCTTTCCACCCAGGGAATGGGTCGAGATCCCTAGGGGATCCCTAGCTACCAAACGAGTCCTTATATTAATATATTATTAGTGGGATCATGTTGCCGTTGGATAGAAGCCCAGGCATCCGATTTCCTTAGTCTAGCGCCAGGTAGCATACCAGGCACTTCACTATCACCACGCAAATATCTGGGTCACTAAGCAAACACACTCTAGGCAGATTCCAGGCAAGCTCCAGGCCAGGCAAACTATAATGAGGACATGAACCAATCTAACCCTAATCATCTAGCTATGTTGTGAAGGCCAAGAAGAATCCTAAGAAGAAGTGAAGTCTGGTCAAGGCTACATCTTGATACTTTTGTCTTTAATCTTAGCACTAGAAGCATATGCACACTTTGCTACGTCGCTTGCCTCTGAGCATCTCTTTGGTAATTGCTCTCGTTTTTGTGTGTTTAGCTAATGTTGTAGCCATTGTTTTTAAGTGGAGTGGCCATCTTAATGTTGCTTCAATGTTCCCTGTATTGCCAGAACATGGGCCACCCACATACACAAGAACAAAGGCCTAGGCAACAGAGGAACAAAGAAATCGAAGGTCTCCAACAAAAAATGCAGAGAAACAACAACAATAGGCAAAATCATGAGACACCGTCCCTAATAAAGAGACAAGGCATCATGCTCCCCGACGCAAGAATGAACTGTAGCACTCGTGCACCATCGTAACAGCCATAACTCCGAAATTCATCAAATCAAAACGAAAACACGGCGCCAAAAACTCACCGACCAAGCACTTCATCAATATCGAATGTCATGAATTGGGATGACAGGAGCTCTCCTCCTGCATATCCCCAAACCAAAACTGAAAGAAGGATCACAACAAAAGAGAAAACAAAGGATGGTCATTGAACTAATCAAAATGCAGTCACATGAGATGAAGTAGTTCCTGCACATATTGATGGCCTCGGTGATGTGGAACCCAATCTTGGGCTCCATGATGCCGACACTGAACTTGGTCTTCTTCCTCTCCTTCATCTTTGGCAGGTTGAACTACAAGAAGTTCCTCAGCTCGTCTATCATGGTACCTGCACCACCAAAATTAGCACCCACGAGGCCACGCCATCATTCATTTTGTCATGGTGGTGTTACACTTGTTTAGAGCAGCAACGATGAATAAAAGGTGTTGAACTTGCGACCTTGAAGGCCTTGCTGAAACATTTGAGGACCAGCATGGAGAAGCGGACAACGTCCACACTCTGCTCAATCTTATTGATGTAATAGGAGTGGAAGAGCACAGACTCAAAGAGTAGCTAGAGCACCATCTTGAGGCTCACTTCATCACCAATGATTGGGGGATTTTGAAGAAGAAGCAGCAACACCGGGAACAAAAAAGAAAGAGTAGAGCGCAATGACAGAACCGTTGGATGAACCAATGTCGCAGTTCCAGTCGCACGCACAGAAGTAGCAAAGCAACCAGTCTTATGTCTCCCTATGACCTGAACTAAGCAACACAAGCAAAGATGACACGCACTTCCTAAAAGGGCAAATCAGCGACATGGAGACATCAGACTGGGCTAGGTGTAACAAGCATCTTGACCAATGAAAAAAAATAGCGTGCTATGATAAAATAATGTGGCCCTTCAAATACGCTATTAGCGTGCCATTTCATGCTATAGCGTGCTACTAGAGAGGTAGTCTATATAGATTTATTTAGCAAGGCATTGCCCAGAATGTTATAGCGCCATGTTTTTGCACTGATATTGATTGGTAGGCATCAGCAGAAAACCGCAAACCGAAAACAGGATTGAAAAAACTAGGACCAAAGTCAAAAAGGTTAGCAAATGTTCAAAACTCAACTTAGCTCCTTGGGTTAAGATATTGGATAAAGACCCTTAGCAAACTAACCCGAATAGGCAATAGCGGATCTACCAACTACACCTACACATTGCCCGCGAATGCTATGTATCGCTCTTTACAAGTGATATGATGGTGATCACCCGCTATAGCACTATATTGGGCTGGTCCATTTAGTCTCCCTAGTATAAGTGTGGTGCTTGAACCAACAACCATCTTTAGGAAGCTTCTTGAACGTATCTATCCAGTTTTGGAAATCATCTAGAAGCTTCCTGAACCGGTTGTTCTTTTAAGATTTTTCGGTTTGGTTTCGTTCTCTTTTCTTTTTTCTATTTATTTTTATTTTCTTCAACTTTTTCCAAAATTTTACAAATTTTAGGAAAAAATCAAAACTTTTTGGTTTTTTAGAACCTGTTCCAGATTTCAAAAACTATTTAAACTATGTTTCTATTTTTTTCAAAAAAAAATTTGAAATTTATAATTAGTTCATAAGTTAAAAAATGTGGCCACTTTTAAAAAGATGATCAGAATTTCAAAAAGTGTATGCCTTTTCCTAAGAATTGGGATTTCAAAATTTCCTCACTTATTTCTCAAAATTTTATATGTTTTCAAAAAATATTAAAATTTCAAAAAATCTTTGTATCTTCCAAATAAATTCAGAATTTAAAAATTGTTTGGGCTTTTAAAAAATGCACGCCTTTGGAAATGTGTTCGTGTTTTAAAAAAATTGTCATGTTTTAATTTTTTTCTGAATTTCGAAAATTGTTCAAAATTTCAAGAAATGTTCAAGTTTACTTTTTTTGCAAATTTGTGAACATTTTTCAGATTTCTGAACTCTTTCAAATTCATGAAATTTTTTATTTATAAGATATTTTTGTATTCATGAACATTATTTTTAAATTCTTGATATTTTTTTGAATTTGCAAACTATTTTTAAAGTTTATTAACATTTTTTGAATCAGCTAGTTTTTTCCAATTGTCAAACTTTTTCTCCTATATTTTTTTTCAATATAAAGCCGGCACGAAATAAAAAAATGAAAATATCTGGAAAAATAAACATACGCATGTTGTCGTTCCCGTCCGTGCCGGGCTGGCCTATTTACCGGATTCCATCGAGTGACGCATTGCCTGTTGCTTGCTATGAGCGATCCATTGCAGTGCCCCCACGTAGCCTTACCGTATCCCAAATTTATGTATCCCCCAACCCTAACGCGTTCCACTCTTGAACATAACATCGCCGCCTCCGTTTGCTTGGGGAATTTATCTGATGCACCGGATGGCGTGCCACATTTTAAAATGTTTCAAAAAATCTTAAAACAATCTAGCACGACATCAATGTATTTTGTCACAATAGTTCATATCAAAATTCAAAACATTGCACGAGAAACAAAAATGAAAATATTGTCATCAATGTGACAAATGGGCCCAATACAATGTCCAACTTTTGTCATGTACTATTCAGTGCCGTATTTGTTATTTTTGTACCTCGAGTAATGTTTCAAATTTTGATTTACAATTTTGCAATAACATAGACCGATGTTGTGTGGATGTGGTAAAAAATCTAAATTTTTGAACATTTATAAATGCACTACGGGCATTCGGTCCACCGGTAGCACCACAAGCACTTGTGCAACATAGACATCACCCCGTTCGCCTACCGCCATAATCCTAGCAACCACCAGTGCCCATGAGTTGTACGCGACGATGGCCATGGCACCTTCATGGCGAAGGTCGTGCCCGTATTTCCCAAAGCACAGTGGTCGGTCGTTCGCATGGCGTCCACGTGCAATGGCTATGGCTCCTTCATGAAGATGATATTCATAGCACACGCATAGCTGGCGGAAGCCCGCCAACAACAACTTCTGGCAACAGTTCCTTCCGCCTACCATTTCTTCCAATGGTTGATTCCTGCTCGGATGTTCCATCTTTTCTTGCTCAAGATTCGACTCCTAATTTGTTCCTCCCAATAAATATCGGTCCTCTTCAGTCCTGTTCAAGGACCGAATCGAGTTCTCGGTGCAAAAACAATCAGTTTCGCATTTGTTGAGTAACTGATCAGTCATACATATATGAAGGAATCAAATTTCTTTATTACTTAAAGACTCGAATCGATTGGTTGGTTAGACCGACATGATGACCAAGTCAAAACTATGGGGCAAAATCTCAAATTGTACACCTCAATTGATTGTGAGAGATTCAACCCCTAGGGAGCTTAGTGAATCAAAGGATATACGATATTTATGTCTTCTAGTCAGTTCTCCGATGTTTTGTGATGTCCTAGACCAAGTTGATGCCATGTTTAACTAAAGCCTATAAATGCACCTTTTTTATCTATAATTGATATGTCAGTTATTTGGACTTCTAGTAGCTCGTGTTTGGTTCTATCCAGCCAAGATACTGTTATCCTGGCCAAGAGTTTGTGACTACTCTTGCCGGTTATTCTTTTTCTTATGGAGCTTTCTCAAAGGCCACACAATCTTTAGAAGTTCTTAATTGGATCGTCAGAGGATTAAATTCCTCAGAAAAATGGTTGCTCATTCACAATATAATTGACATTGTCATCAAATATTTTATTAAAAAAATGAGCGAGTCAATCTCATATTTCTATACATCACATACTACAATCAACTAATAGCAAAGCAAAACAACTATAATATTGGTGTGGATTTGGCTCAAACATGGAAAAAAATGACATCCATACATCACAAGAATGATATGTATGCCGTCAACTATGCCACAAAAAGGCATCTCCATATATAACTATGCCAACAATTTATATGTCATCCATACACGAAAACTATGTCAACGATGCTATATAATATCACAATCATCGCATATATGTCCAACATGAAAAATTATATCTCTCAAATCCAGGTGGCATATCACACAATATTTATAATTTCCAGCTAAAACAAACTAACGAACAAACTATATTAAACATGACTGAAATAACAATATTCAGAAATAATTAGGGTATCACCTATTGCTAAAAATGCACACAAAATAGGAAGAATCAACCAAAAAATAGGAGGAGATTTACTTTTTTGCGGGGAAGGAGGAGATTTACTTTACTTAGGCATGGGAGGCAACATCCACAGACAAGATGAATTGTTAAGGGGGGTCGGAGGGGACTAGAGAAGATGAAAGAGGAGCCTCCTCTGTTTGTCCTATTCGACTGGGGTACAACACGTGGGTAGGTTGTTGGGGATCGTAGCAGAAATTTAAAATTTTCTATGCATCACCAAGATCAATCTATGGAGTAATCTAGCAACGAGGGGAGGGGGAGTGCATCTACATACCCTTGTAGATCGCTAAGCGGAAGCGTTGCAAGAACGCGGTTGGTGGAGTCGTACATGCAGCGATTCAGATCGCGGTCGATTCCATCTAAGCACCGAACAACGGCGCCTCCGCGTTCAACACACGTATAGCCCGGTGACGTCTCCCGCGCCTTGATCCAGCAAGGAGAGAGGGAGAGGTTGGGGAAGACTCCGTCCAGCAGCAGCACGACGGCGTGGTGATGGTGGAGGAGCACGGGACTCCAACAGGGCTTCGCCAAGCACTACGAGAGACGAGGAGGGAGAGAGGTAGGGCTGCGCCAAGAGGAAGATCAAATCATGTGTTGGGCAGCCCCCAATACCTCAAGTATATATAGGGGAGGGGCTGCGCCCCCATCTAGGGTTCATCCCTAGGGGTGGCGGCAGCCCCAAAACCCATCTAGGGTGCGGCCAAGGGGGGAAGAGAGGGGGTGCCATAGGGTGGGCCTTAAGGCCCATCTGGACCTACGGTTTGCCCCCTTCCCACTCTCCACGCGCCTTGGGCCTTGGTGGGGGGGCGCACCAGCCCACCTGGGGTTGGTCCCCTCCCACACTTGGCCCACGCAGCCTTCTGGGGCTGGTGGCCCCACCTGGTGGACCCCCGGGACCCTCCCGGTGGTCCCGATACGTTACCGATAGCACCTGAAACTTTTCCAGTGACCAAAACAGGACTTCCCATATATAAATCTTTACCTCCGGACCATTCTGGAACTCCTCGTGACGTCCAGGATCTCATCCGGGACTCCAAACAACATTCGGTAGCCGCGCACGTACTTTCCCTATAACCCTAGCGTCATCGAACCTTTAGTGTGTAGACCCTACGGGCTCGGGAGTCATGCAGACATGGCCGAGACAACTCTCCGGTCAATAATCAACAGCGGGATCTGGATACCAATGTTGGCTCCCACATGCTCCACGATGATCTCATCGGATGAACCACGATGTCAAGGATTCAATCAATCCCGTATACAATTCCCTTTGTCTATCGGTACAATACTTGCCCGAGATTTGATCGCCGGTATCCCGATCCCTCGTTCAATCTCGTTACCAGCAAGTCTCTTTACTCGTTCCGTAACACATCATCCCGTGATCAACTCCTTGGTCACATTGTGCACATTATGATGATGTCCTACCGAGTGGGCCTAGAGATACCTCTCCGTTACACGGAGTGACAAATCCCAGTCTCGATTCGTGCCAACCCAACAGACACTTTCGGAGATACCCGCAGTGCACCTTTATAGCCACCCAGTTACGTTGTGACATTTGGTACACCCAAAGCATTCCTATGGTATCCGGAAGTTGCACAATCTCATGGTCTAAGGAAATGATACTTGACATTAGAAAAGCTTTAGCATACGAACTACACGATCTTATGCTAGGCTTAGGATTGGGTCTTGTCCATCACATCATTCTCCTAATGATGTGATCCCGTTATCAACGACATCCAATGTCCATGGTCAGGAAACCGTAACCATCTATTGATCAACGAGCTAGTCAACTAGAGGCTTACTAGGGACATGGTGTTGTCTATGTATCCATACATGTATCTGAGTTTTCTATCAATACAATTCTATCATGGATAATAAATGATTATCATGAACAAGGAAATATAATAATAACTAATTTATTATTGCCTCTAGGGCATATTTCCAAGAGTCTCCCACTTGCACTAGAGTCAATAATCTAGTTCACATCACTATGTGATTGTAATGAATCCAACACCCATGGGGTTTGTTCATATCTCGCTTGCGAGAGAGGTTTATTAGTCAATGGGTCTGAACCTTTCAGATCCATGTGTGCTTTACAAATCTCTATGTCATCTTGTAGATGCAGCTACCACGCGCTACTTGGAGCTATTCCAAATAACTGCTCTACTATACAAATCCGGTTTACTCCTCAGAGTCATCCGGATTAGTGTCAAAGTTTGCATTGACGTAACCCTTTACGACAAACTCTTTTACCACCTCCATAATCGAGAAAATTCCTTAGTCCACTAATTACTAAGGACAAGTTCGACCGCTGTCATGTGATCCATTCCTGGATCACTCTTGTACCCCTTGACTGACTCATGGCAAGGCACACTTCAGGTGCGGTACACAGCATAGCATACTATAGAGCCTACGTCTAAAGCATAGGGGACGACCTTCGTCCTTTCTCTCTTTTGCCGTGGTCAGGTCTTGAGTCTTACTCAATACTCACACCTTGTAACACAGCCAAGAACTCCTTCTTTTCTGATCTATTTTGAACTCCTTCAAAATCTTGTCACGGTATGTATCCATTTGAAAGTACTATTAAGCGTTTTTGATCTATCCTTATAGATCTTGATGCTCAATGTTCAAGTAGCTTAATACAGATTTTCCATTGAAAAACACTTTTCAAATAACCCTGCATGCTTTCCAGAAATTCTACATCATTTTTGATAAACAATATGTTAACAACATATACTCATCAAAAATTCTATAGTGCTCCCACTCACTTCTTTGGAAATACAAGTTTCTCATAAACTTTGTATAAACCCAAAATCTTTGATCATCTCATCAAAGCGTACATTCCAATTCCGAGATGCTTACTCCAGTCCTTAGAAGGATTGCTGGAGCTTTGCATACTTGGTAGCATCTTTCAGGATTGACAAAACCTTCTGGTTGTATCACATACAACCTTTCCTCAAGAAAAACGTCGAGGAAACAATGTTTTGACATCCTATCTGCAAGATTTCATAAATAATGCAGCAACTGCTAACATAATTCCAACAGACTCTTAGCATCGCTACGAGTGAGAAAGTCTCATCATAGTCAACTCCTTGAACTTGTCGGGAAACATCTTAACGACAAGTCGAGCTTTCTTAATGGTGACACTTACCATCATTGTCTGTCTTCCTTTTAAAATCCATCTGCACCCAATAGCCTTACGACCATCAAGTAGTTCTTTCAAAGTCTATACTTTGTTTCATACATGGATCCTCTCTCGGATTTTTTTATGGCCTCGAGCCATTCGTCGGAATCCGGGCCCACCATCGCTTCTCCATAGCTCGTAGGTTCATTGTTGTCTAGCAACATGACATCCAAGACAGGATTACGTACCACTCTAAAGTAGTACACATCCTTGTCGACCTATGAGGTTTGGTAGTGACTTGATCCGAAGTTTCATGATCACTATCATAAGCTTCCACTTCAATTGGTGTAGGTGCCACAGGAACAACTTCTTGTGCCCTGCTACACACTAGTTGAAGTGACGGTTCAATAACCTCATCAAGTCTCCACCATCCTCCCACTCAATTCTTTCGAGAGAAACTTTTCCTCGAGAAAGGACCCGTTTCTAGAAACAATCACTTTTTCTTCCGGATCTGAAATAGGAGGTATACCCAACTATTTTGGGTATTCTACGAAGATGCATTTATCCGCTTTGGGTTCGAGCTTATCAGCCTGAAACTTTTTCACATAAGCAGCCCCAAACTTTTAAGAAACGACAGCTTAGGTTTCTCTAAACCTATAGTTCATACGATGTTGTCTCAATGGAATTGTGTGGTGCCCTATTTAAAGTGAATGCGGTTGTCTCTAATGCCTAACCCATAAACGATAGTGGTAATTCGATAAGAGACATCATGGTATGCACCATATCCAATAGGGTGCAGTTATGATGTTCGGACACGCCATCACACTATGGTGGTCCAGGCGGTATTAGTTGTGAAACGATTTCCACAATGTTTTAATTGTGTGCCAAACTCGTAACTCATACATTCATCTCTATGATCATATCATAGACATTTTATCATCTTGTCACGACGATCTTCAACTTCACTCTGAAATTACTTGAACCTTTCAATAATTCAGACTTGTGTTTCATCAAGTAAATATACTCAACATCTACTCAAATCATCTATGAAGTAAGAACATAACGATATCCACTGCGTGCCTCAGCACTCATTGGACTGCACACATCAAAATGTAATACTTCCAACAAGTCGCTTTCTTGTTCCATCTTACTGAAAACGAGGCCTTTCAGTCATCTTGCCCATGTGGTATGATTTGCATGTCTCAAGTGATTCAAAATCAAGTGAGTCCAAACGATCCATCTGCATGGAGTTTCTTCATGCATATCTACCAATAGACATGGTTCGCATGTCTCAATCTTCAAAAAACGAGTGAGTCCAAAGATCCATCAATATGGAGCTTCTTCATGCGTTTTATACCAACATGACTCAAATGGCAGTGCCACAAGTATGTGGTACTATCATTACTATCTTATATCTTTTGGCATGAACATGTGTATCACTACGATCGAGATTCAATAAACCATTCATTTTAGGTGCAAGACCATTGAAGGTATTATTCAAGTAAACAGAGTAACCATTATTCTCCTTAAATGAATAACCGTATTGCGATAAACATAATCCAATCATGTCTACGCTCAACGCAAACACCAAATAACAATTATTTAGGTTTAACACCAATCTCGATGGTAGAGGGAGCATGCGATGCTTGATCACATCAACCTTGGAAACACTTCCAACACATATCGTCATCTCACCTTCAGCTAGTCTCCGTTTATTCCGTAGCCTTTTATTTCGAGTTACTAACACTTAGCAACTGAACCGGTATTTTAATACCCTGGTGCTACTAGGAGTACTAGTAAAGTACACATTTAATATAATGTATGTCCAATACATACTATTGTCAACCTTGCCAGTCTTCTCATCTACCAAATATCTAGGGTGGTTCTGCTTCAGTGTCTGTTCCCCTTATTACAGAAGCACTTAGTCTCGGACTTGGGTTCAACTTTGGGTTTCTTCACTAGAGCAGCAACCGATTTGTCGTTTCATGAAGTATCCCTTTCTTCCCCTTGCCCTTCTTGAAACTAGTGGTTTTACTAACAATCAACAATTGATGCTCCTGTTTGATTTCTACTTTCGTGGTGTTGCGAATAGCTCAAGGATCATCATATCTATCCCTGATATGTTATAGTTCATCACGAAGCTCTAGTAGCTTGGTGGCAGTGACTTTGGAGAACCATCACTATATCATCTGGAAGATCAACTCCTACTCGATTCAAGTGATTGTAGTACTCATACAATCTGAGCACATGCTCAACGATTGGCTTTTCTCCTTAGTTTGCAGGCTTAGGAAACTTGTCAGAGGTCTCATACCTCTTGACGTGGGCACTAGCCTGAAATCCCAATTTCAGTCCTTGGAACATCTCATATGTTCTGCGATGTTTTTCAAAAAAACGTCTCTGGTGCCTCAATTCTAAACCATTTAGCATTACGCACTGAACTATCATGTAGTCATCAAAACGTGTATGTCAGATGTTCGCAACATCCACAACCGACGCTCGAGGTTCAGCTCACTGAGCGGTGCATTAAGGACATAATCCTTCTGCGCAGCAATGAGGACAATCCTCAGTTTACGGACCCAGTCCGCATAATTGCTACTATCAACTTTCAACTAAATTTTCTCTAGGAACATATCTAAAACAGTAGAACCAAAGCGTAAGCTAAGACATAATTTGCAAAGACCTTTTGACTATGTTCATGATAATTAAGTTCATCTAATCAAATTATTCAATGAACTCCCACTTAGATAGACATCCCTCTAGTCATCTAAGTGATACATGATCCGAGTCAACTAGGCCGTGTCCGATCATCACGTGAGACGGACTAGTCATCATCGGTGAACATCTTCATGTTGATCGTATCCACTATACGACTCATGTTCGACCTTTCGGTCTTCCATGTTCCGAGGCCATGTCTGTAAATGCTAGGCTCGTCAAGTTAACCTAAGTGTATTGCGTGTGTAAATCTGGCTTACACCCGTTGTATGCGAACGTTAGAACCTATCACACCCGATCATCACGTGGTGCTTCGGAACAACGGACCTTAGCAACGGTGCACAATTAGGGGGAACACTTTCTTGAAATTATTACGAGAGATCATCTTATTTATGCTACCGTCGTTCTAAGCAAATAAGATGTAAACATGACAAACATCACATGCAAATCATAAAGTGACATGATATGGCCAATATCATCTTGCTCCTTTGATCTCCATCTTCGAGGCGCGGCATGAACACCATCGTCACCGGCATGACACCATGATCTCCATCGTCGTGTCTTCATGAAGTTGCCTCGCCAACTATTACTTCTACTACTATGGCTAATTGTTAGCAATAAAGTAAAGTAATTACATGGCGTTTTGATTGACACGTAGGTCATAAATAAATTAAGACAACTCCTATGGCTCCTGCCGGTTGTCATACTCATCGACATGCAAGTCGTGATTCCTATTACAAGAACATGATCAATCTCATACATCACATATATCATTCATAACATCCTTTTGGCCATATCACATCACATAGCATACCCTGCAAAAACAAGTTAGACATCCTCTAATTGTTATTGCATGTTTTACGTGGCTGCTATGAGTTTCTAGCAAGAACATTTCTTACCTACGCAAAACCACAACGGTGATATGCCAATTGCTATTTACCCTTCATAAGGACCCTTTTCATCGAATCCGATCCGACTAAAGTGGGAGAGACAGACACCCGCCAGCCACCTTATGCATCAAGTGCATGTCAGTCGGTGGGACCAGTCTCACGTAAGCATACGTGTAAGGTCGGTCCGGGCCACTTCATCCCACAATGCCGCCGAATCAAGATAAGACTAGTAACGGCAAGCAAATTGAACAAATCGTCGCCCACAACTACTTTGTGTTCTACTCGTGCATAGAAACTACGCATAGACCTAGCTCATGATGCCACTGTTGGGGATCATAACAGAAATTTAAAAATTTTTGCGCATCACCAAGATCAATCTATGGAGTAATCTAGCAACGAGGGGATGGGGAGTGCATCTACATACCCTTGTAGATTGCTAAGCGGAAGCGTTGCAAGAACGTGGTTGGTGGAGTCGTACATGCAGCGATTCAGATCGCGGTCGATTCCGATCTAAGCACCGAACAACGGCGCCTCCGCGTTCAACACACGTACAGCCCGGTGACGTCTCCCGCGCCTTGATCCAGCAAGGAGAGAGGGAGAGGTTGGGGAAGACTCCGTCCAGCAGCAGCACGACGGCGTGGTGATGGTGGAGGAGCGCGGGACTCCAGCAGGGCTTCGCCAAGCACTACGAGAGACGAGGAGGGAGAGAGGTAGGGCTGCGCCAAGAGGAAGATCAAATCATGTGTTGGGCAGCCCCCAATACCTCAAGTATATATAGGGGAAGGGGAGGGGCTGCGCCCGCATCTAGGGTTCCATCCCTAGGGGTGGCGGCAGCCCCAAAACCCATCTAGGGTGCGGCCAAGGGGGGAAGAGAGGGGGGCGCCCTAGGGTGGGCCTTAAGGCCCATCTGGACCTAGGGTTTGCCCCCTTCCCACTCTCCACGCGCCTTGGGCCTTGGTGGGGGGGCGCACCAGCCCACCTGGGGTTGGTCCCCTCCCACACTTGGCCCACGCAGCCTTCTGGGGCTGGTGGCCCCACCTGGTGGACCCCCGGGACCCTCCCGATGGTCCCGGTACGTTACCGATAGCACCCGAAACTTTTCCAGTGACCAAAACGGGACTTCCCATATATAAATCTTTACCTCCGGACCATTCCGGAACTCCTCGTGACGTCCGGGATCTCATCCGGGACTCCGAACAACATTCAGTAACCGCGCACACACTTTCCCTATAACCCTAGCATCATCGAACCTTAAGTGTGTAGACCCTACGGGCTCGGGAGTCATGCAGACATGGCCGAAACAACTCTCTGGTCAATAACCAACAGCGGGATCTGGATACCCATGTTGGCTCCCACATGCTCCACGATGATCTCATCGGATGAACCACGATGTCAAGGATTCAATCAATCCCGTATGCAATTCCCTTTGTCTATCGGTACGATACTTGCCCGAGATTCGATCGTCAGTATCCCGATACCTCGTTCAATCTCATTACCGGCAAGTCTCTTTACTCGTTCCGTAACACATCATCCCGTGATCAACTCCTTGGTCACATTGCGCATATTATGATGATGTCCTACCGAGTGGGCCCAAAGATACCTCTCCATTACACGGAGTGACAAATCCCAGTCTCGATTCGTGCCAACCCAACAGACACTTTCGGAGATACCCCCCAGTGCACCTTTATAGCCACCCAGTTACGTTGTGACGTTTGGTACACCCAAAGCATTCCTACGGTATCCGGGAGTTGCACAATCTCATGGTCTAAGGAAATGATACTTGACATTAGAAAAGCTTTAGCATACGAACTACACGATCTTGTGCTAGGCTTAGGATTGGGTCTTGTCCATCACATCATTCTCCTAATGATGTGATCCCGTTATCAACGACATCCAATGTCCATGGTCAGGAAACCGTAACCATCTATTGATCAACGAGCTAGTCAACTAGATGCTTACTAGGGACATAGTGTTGTCTATGTATCCACAGATGTATCTGAGTTTCCTATCAATACAATTCTAGCATGGATAATAAACGATTGTCATGAACAAGGAAATATAATAATAACTAATTTATTATTGCCTCTAGGGCATATTTCCAACATAGGTGACCCACCCTCTCCAATGTGCCTTTACCCTTTTAGGGGTCTACCACCAAAGACCCAGTGGTAGGGTAACTGATCTACCACTCGCACGTTTAGTGGTAGCCACCTTGCCATTTGCCATGTCGGCGTGGTCAGCAAGCATTGACTGGGGTCTACCACTGTTGACCCCGGCGTTAGCCCGGGTAGCCTAACGCTACCGTGAAGGGCGTTAGCCCGGATGGTAGACCCCGGCGTTAGCCCAGGTAGCCTAATGCTGCCGTGAGGGCGTTAGCCCGGATGGTAGACCCCGATGTTAGCCTGGGTAGCCTAACGCCGTCGTGAAGGGCGGTAGGCCGGAGGGTCGGTGTGACGCCCCCGATTCAATCGTACACTAATCATACATGCAAATGTGTACGATCAAGATCAGGGACTCACGGGAAGATATCACAACACAACTCTATAAATAAAATAAGTCATACAAACATCATATTACAAGCCAGGGGCCTCGAGGGCTTGAATACAAGAGCTCGATCATAGACGAGTCAGCGGAAGCAACAATATCTGAGTACAGACATAAGTTAAAGAAGTTTGCCTTAAGAAGGCTAGCACAAACTAGGGATACAGAACAAAAGAGGCGCAGGCCTCCTGCCTGGGATCCTCCTAAACTACTCCTGGTCGTCGTCAACGGCCTGCACGTAGTAGTAGGCACCTCCAAAGTAGTAGGAGTCATCATCGACGGTGGCGTCTAGCTCCTGGACTCCATCGTCTAGCTCCTGGACTCCATCGTCTGGTCGCAACAAACGGGTATAGAAAGGGGAAAAGGGGGGAGCAAAGCAACCGTGAGTACTCATCCAAAGTACTTGCAAGCAAGGAGCTACACTACATATGTATGGATTGGTATCAAATGGAAAAGGGGTAGCATATGTGGACTGAACTGCAGAATGCCGGAATAAGAGGGGGATAGCTAGTCCTATCGAAGACTACACTTCTGGCAACCTCCAACTTGCAGCAGAAGAAGAGAGTAGATAAGTTCACCAAGTATCATCGCATAGCATAATCCTACCCGACGATCCTCCCCTCGTCGCCCTGTGAGAGAGCGATCACCGGGTTGTATCTGGCACTTGGAAGGGTGTATTTTATTACGTATCCGGTTCTAGTTGTCATAAGGTCAAGGTACAACTCCGGGTCGTCCTTTTACCGAGGGACACAGCTATTCGAACAGATAAACTTCCCTGCAGGGGTGCACCACATTTCCCAACACGCTCGATCCCCTTTGACCAGACACACTTTCCTAGGTCATGCCCAGCCTCGGAAGATCAACACGTCGCAGCCCTACCTAGGCACAACAAAGAGGTCAGCACGCCGGTCTAAATCCTATGGCGCAGGGGTCTGGGCCCATCGCCCATTGCACACCTGCACGTTGCGAACACGGCCGGCGAGAAGACCTAGCCTCCCTTATACAAGAGCAGGCGTTCCAATCCAACCCAGCGCGCGACGCCCAGTCGCTGACGTCAAGAAGGCTTCGGCTGATACCACGATGTCGACTGCCCATAACTGTTCTCGCGTAGTTGGTTAGTGCGTATATGCCAATGGCCAGACTCAGATCAAATACCCATATCTCGTTAAGCATGTTATTTTGAAATAACCGCGGACGCCGACCAGGGCCAGGTCCACCTCTCTCCTAGGTGGTCTCAACCTACCCTGTCGCTCCGCCACAAAGATCCACTCAGAGGGCCGTCGGGACAAATGTCCTTTCGGACCCAATCCGTGTATCACTCGCGGGTACTCTTCGAGCCGACCCGTCTTTAGTCACCACAAGTATCATATAATATGTATAAGTATATACCCGCGATCACCACCCGAGTGATCACGACTCGATAGTATAGCATGGCAGACAGACAAGAATGTAGGGTCACTGATGATAAACTAGCATCCTATACTAAGCAATTAGGATTGCAGGTAAGGTATCAATAACTGTAGCAACAATGACATGCTATGCATCGGGATAGGATTAACAGAAAGCAGTAACATGCTACACTACTCTAATGCAAGCAGTAGAGAGGAGAATAGGCGATATCTGGTGATCAAGGGGGGAGCTTGCCTGGTTGCTCTGGTAAGTAGGGGTCGTCAACAACATAGTCGGTCGGGGCACCAGCAGCGCCGTCAGTCTCGGTGTCTAGCGAGAGAAGAGGGGGAAGAAACAATAAATATAATGCAAATATATGCATGACGATGCATGATATGACAATGAGCGTTGTTAGGTGTGCCCTGACGCAGTAGGAGGTGATACCGGCGAAGGGGGAAACATCCGGAAAAGTATTTCTGATGTTTCACGTTTTCGGACATATGAACCAGAGAGAAAAAGTTGTGTGTTCTCTATGCTAGGGAGGTGTGGCGGACAAGCGGGTTGCGTAACCGGATTCGTCTCGTCGTTTTGAGCAACTTTCATGTACAAAGTTCCATCCGAGCTACGGTTTATTTTATATTAATTTTAAAAGATTTAAATCATTTTTAGGATTTATTTAATTATTTTAAATCAATATTATCCAGAATAGTGTTTGCTGACGTCAGCATGATGTCAGCAGTCAACAGGGTGTTGACTGGGTCAAACTGACGTGTGGGTCCCACTATCATACACTAGTTAATTAGGTTAATTAGTGATTAGATTAATCTAGTTATGATTAATTAACTTAAGTAATTCTTTAATTAATTATTATTGTTTTAATTAATTTAATAATTTTTTAAAAAAAATTATAAAAACATTATGGGGGTGGGCCCCTTTGTCATAGGCCCATAGGGGCCATAGTGGATTCGGGCAGCGGTTAACGGGGCGGGCGCTGGTTGCGGGCGCTCGTGCCCGATGGAGCGCGGCGGGGCAAGGCTATCGGGGCGCGGCAGCAGATCGAGGCCGCAGCGCAGCAGCGCCGGCGCGAGGCGGCGGTGGAAGAGGCGGGGAGGAGGGGGCGGCCAAGGACGCGGCCAGAGACGGGAACCGGACCTGGCGGCAACGAGCAGACCAGGCGGCGGTAGCGGGGCGGAGCGGAACCAGGCGGCGGTAGCGGGGCGCAGCAAGCAGCAGGGCTCGGGGGCGGCCGGAGCTCAGCGTGAGAGCGGAGGGCCGCATTGGACGGCGCGCGCGAGCTATGGGTAACGTAGCGAGGACAGGGAGCAGGGGCAAGGGGAGGTGAAGGCGCGGGCATGCGTGAGCTGCAGCAGGAGGGCGCGAGCGGGGCCACGGCAAGCGACGCGGCAACGGCGAGGCAAGGCGCGCGCGGAGACTGGGGTGGAGGCGTGGTCGGCGAGCGGAGGCACGCAGGCCTGCGCGAGCGCGTGCGGAGGGGCCAGCAGCGGTTGCTGGGCGAGGCAGGAAGCTGCGCGGTGAGGTGCGAGGGCAGCAGCGACAACCCGGCGAGCGGAGCTGTGGGTGCGGGGTGGTCCAGGTGCGCGAATAGGCAGGTCGTGCGGCGAGCACGACCGCGATTGGCAGCACAACGAGACGGGGCGGGGTGCGGGCGGCGCGAGCCGACGAGCGCGCGAGGGAGAGTGGGGGAAGCTCACGAGGGACGTAGGGATAAGGCAGTGGGGCGCGGGGAGGATGTCGGGGACGACGACGACGCAGGGGAGAAGGCGACAAGGTCCGGGTGGTGGTGGTGCACCGGCGACGGCGGGGCCCAGTGACGCCGAGTGGTGCGGTGGCCGCCGGGCTCGATCCCGATCCAGAACTAGATCGGGAGGGGGAGGAGGGGAGAGCGAACGAGTGGGGGGAGTGGGGGTGTGGATTAGGGTTTCGTGTGGGGTGTGAGAGGCCTTGTAGGCCAGGGGTGCGGGGAGTGGGCCGTGGTTGGCTGGGCCGTTGGACATCTAGGCCAGGGCCCAGGGAGAGCAGGGGGTTTCCCTTTTATTTGTTTTTCTTTTTACTCTTTTCTATTTTCTAATTTCTTTTCGTATTATTTTCTTGTCTTTGTTTTCTTTTACTTATTTGATAGTTTATAGTTTTACAAAAAGTGAAACCCACTCCTAAATTTGATTTGTAAAATCGATTGTTCTCACAAAAAGTTTGGGACAAAAGTAAAGTACTTGTATTATTTATTAATAAAAATAAAAAATTAAGTTATTGTTTCAACCACTGTTTTATTTATTTTAGTGCATTCAGATACTTTTAAAATTGTTGGTTTCTCCACCATTATTAGTGAGGATTTATTTGGCTCACTCCGAACATTTTAGTTTTAATATTTAAAAAATTTATTATTTGCTTGATTTTGCATTTGAATTTGAATCGGTTTCGAACTAACGCAAGATTAGCAACAGTAATCGAGATAACGTGGCAACATTTATAGAGGGTTATTGTAGCTTAATTATCCGGGTGTCACAGTCAGATCAAAACTATACTTTTAAACATGGGACAAATCATATGCTAAACGTTGGCCACGGGATCGAAACAGTGATTTTGGCCACTAAAGGTGAGGGAAAAGTAATTCAAGAGAGAGAAAGATAGAAAAACAAGATGCCTTCTTCTACATTGTGGGAGATTTTCAATTGCGGTTTTATCTACGTGTGCACGATTACGGCTTTTTTCACAATGACTGAGCATGCTCTCATCAGACACAACCATTATTCAGAGAACGTTCATAATTTTTTTGAGAGTATGCCTAGGCGTACCATAGCTTTATAGAAGGTAGAGTAATAATTACAAGAAAGCTATCACTCGATGCGAACAACGAATGCAACACAAACACCACACCCGACACGACCAAGGACAAACACCACACTAAGCAAGTTACAACGCAAAAGAGCCTATCCCGGAGCGATACACAGAACCGCGTCTCGACCGACGCCGGAAAACTCCAAGACCACCAACTGCCGCAGAACTTCACTTGCCGATGCACCATCCACCCGAAGCGCCTAAGAGAAAGTGGCAGATGGATGGCAGGACTCGATCTGCTTCGGGAAGCCACCATGTTGGACATACTGACGACGAGCGTACATTGCGCCACGGAGGATCAACCGAGGACAGCGGCGAACACCGGACGAGAGTAACAAGGAGCCAGCATGTCTCCAAACAAAATGCTCCCAACAGAGGAGCGACGTCGAGGACGCCGCCATTGTGCCGATCCAAGAGCCGAATCGAGGCTTTCGCCCGAAGACACCCACCAATTCCAAGGGCGCGAGGGGAAAGGTGAACACGCTCGACAATGCCTCCAAGGAGAAGAATGACATACGCGGGTGCCATCATCGCTGGCCCAGCAGACGCCGTGCAAGATTTTCATCTACGTGTAGCCCATCTCCACACCTCCATGGAATTGAAGGAACTGTCCAAGAAAATCTCACACCGCCGCCACCGCAGCACTTGCCGACGTAGCTGCAAAGCCGAGGACCAACGACAGCCCGCCTGGTAGGGTAACCACAGCCACACCACCAACTCCCAACCTGTGCGAGGACCCGCAGCCAACCAGCTCCTCCGGCCAGGTCCCGGACGCCCGCAAAAGTTGTCACCCACCAAGGGACAGCCATGCATCTGACTGAACATGCCTCTCCACGGAAGAACCCAGGCGACACTAGCAGAAGAGCAACACCGCTCGCCACGCCGCGCAGGATTGACCAGCCGCTCGCTGCTCGCCAAGACTCCATCTTGGCCGAGCCATCGAAGCACCGCCACTAGCCTGCTCATGGGACTCGCCGTCGCCTTCAGTAACCGCCACTAGAAACGGACCACCCCACCGCTGCCAGGCCCCACCAGGCCACCCGCCGAGCGCCGACCATCCATCCTCACCTCCAGCCCAAATAATTGGTCACGGGGTTGAAACAATGATTTTGGCTACTAAAGGTGAGGGAAAAGCAATTCAAGAGAGGGAAAGAGAGGAAAACAAGAAGCCTTCTTATGCATTGTGGGGGATTTTAATGGCGGTTTATCTATGTGTGCACGATTACGACTTTTTTCACCATGACTGAAATAACAATATTCACCAATAATTAGGGTATCGTGTATTGCTAGAAAATGCACACAAAATAGGAAGAATCAACTAAAAAATTGGAGGAGATTTACTTTACTTAAGCATGGGAAGCAAGATTCACAAAAAAAGATGAATTGTTTGAGGGGGGCTGAGGGGGATTAAGAGTGTGTTTGGTTCGTGTCCACCACAATGTGCCTAAGAAAACTGAGTGCCTGGAACTGGCCTGAGAATGTGCTACCTTTTTGCCTGGGCAGGCTAGCATTGTTTGGTTTGTGCCATGCCTGGTTAGAGTATTAGAATATGTCACATCATATTTACCTTCTGCTGTTTGGACAGAATCACAAATTTGCATGTCAGGCAGCCGTCCAGGCGTCCAGTTCCACTTGCCTCGGCCAGGCTAATAACTTTGCCTTGGCTAAGGATCCTATTTCATTTACTTCACCAGGCTAATCACAAGGGAGGGGTAGCCAGGCCAAGAAAGCATTTTTTCTCACGACACAAACCAAACAACTACGAGGCTAACTCCAGGCACCATCCATGCCAGGCACTTAGCGGTGTGGACGCCAACCAAACTGGCCCTAAAGAAGAGGAGAGAGGAGCCTCCTCTGTTCGTCCTATTCGACTAGGGTGCAGCACGTGGGTGGGTGACCCACCGCATGACTCCAACGTGCCTTTACCCTTTGAGGGGTATACCGCCAAGACCCTGACGGTAGGGTAAATGGTCTACCACCGCCACATTTAGCGGTAGCCATTTTACCATTTGCCATGCTGGCATGGTCAGCAAGCATTGACTGGGATTTATCACCGTTGACCCCGGCGATAGCCCGTGTAGCCTACCATTGTCGTGTAGGGCGGTAGACCGGAGGGTCAGATCGTGCTATACTTTCAAATAGGGGTCAAATCATATGCTAATCTTTGGTCACGAGGTTGAAACAGTGATTTTGGCCACTAAAGGTGAGAGAAAAGCAATTCAAGAGAGGGAAAGAGAGGAAAACAAGAAGCCTTCTTGTGCATTGTGGGGGATTTTATTGGCGGTTTATCTATGTGTGCATGATTACGGCTTTTTTCACCATGACTGAAATAACAATATTCACCAATAATTAGGGTATCACATATTGCTAAAAAATGCACACAAAATAGGAAGAATCGACCAATTTTTTTTTGAGGAGATTTACTTTACTTAGGCATGGGAGGCAAGACTCACAAAAAAGATGAATTGTTTGAAGCAGGGGTCTGAGGGGGATTAAAGAAGAGGAGAGAGGAGCCTCCTCTGTTCGTCCTGTTCGACTAGGGTGCAGCACGTGGGTGTGTGACCCACCCCATAACTCCAACGCGCCTTTACCCTTTGAGGGGTATACCAGCAAAGACCCTGACGATATGGTAACTGGTCTACCACAACCACATTTAGCAGTAGCCATTTTGCCATCTGCCATGTCGGCATGGTTAGTAAGCGTTGACTGGGATTTATCACCGTTGACCCCGGCGATAGCCCAGATGGTAGACCCCGACGTTAGTCCGGGTAGCCCTATCGTTGCTGTGTAGGGCGGTACACTAAAGGGTCAGATCGTGCTATACTTTTAAACATGGGTCAAATCATATGCTAATCTTTGGCCACGAGATTGAAACAGTGATTTTGGCCACTAAAGTATGTCAGCTGGTGAGGAAAAAGTAATTCAAAAATCAAGAGAGAGAGAGAGAGAGAGAGAGAAAAGGAGGAAAACAAGAAGGCTTCTTCTGCGTTGGGGGAGATTTTAATGGCGGTTTATCTACGTGCACGACTATGGCTTTTTTCACCATGACTGAGCATGCTCTCATCAGACACAACTATCACTTTCCATACAAGTACTACAGTACATTTTATAATACATTTTTCATATGAACTGAACACCCACATTTCATCATTTGTGTTCTTCAGGAGACTAAAAGGCTTATTTTGCTTCCAAGCGCATCGTCTGATTCTAAGATCGATCATACTTCTTAGTAGGGAAGGATTCCCAAGGCCCTTCCATACTCGACGACGCTGCCATATATTCCGTCCAGGTTCTTGTACTTGTACTCAAACCCTTCCTTGACGAGCTTCGCCGACGAAATGCAGACTCTCGGCTTCTCAGGGAGATCTCTGAACCTGAAGATAAGCAATCAAAACAAAACACTTACGTATACATTGGCAATGGCAATTGACGAGCTTCAGAACAAACTCGCCATTCGTACCTATCTGTATTGACCTTGTACTGCGGGTAGTTGGCAGCCAAGAAGCGGGCAATCTCGACGGCGGTGGGGTTGAGGCCGCAGACGATGTACCGCCCCGACGCGGCCTCCTCCTCGGCCACGAACATCTCCGCTCGGCAGAGGTCCTCGATGTGCAGAATCGGGATCGAGCCCGTCGCCCTCTCGATGTGCTCCAGGGCGCCGGCATACGCATCATCCCCGGACAGCAGGGAGAGGATGATGCTGACGCTGGTGAGGTCGTTCGCCGCCGGCGCCTCGCCCACCGTGACGGCCGGGCACACGGTGACCAGGCTGATGCCCTTGTCCTCCGCGAACGCCATCGCCGCCTTCTCCACAAGCACCTTCGAGACGGAGTACGCCTGCGCGACGCGAGCATGCATCACCGTCTCATCTCTCAGTGAAATGATTCAACAGATCGAGAGTGCATATATATGTGTGTGTGTGTGTGTGTGTGTGTGTGTGTGTGTGTGTGTGTGTACCCAGGGACCGGTCTTTGTTGATCTGAGGAACTCCACGTCGGACCAGGATTCCTCGTCAAGGACATGGCCGTCGCCTTCCAGCGGCCGGCTGGACACCGCCGCCACCGACGATGTGAGGACCACTCGCTTCACCGTCCCCGCTCTCACGCACGACCTCATCACGTTCAGGGTCCCGTGGACGGCCGGCTCGATCACGTCTTTCTGCGATCGCCAGTTGAATTAGAGGCAGTGCGCGATTTGGACAGTTGATAGTTTCAGGGATCAGAGAGTGAGTCAGTGATGACAGCCGGAAGAGTGTGTGAGTTTGGTGGTTGTCGCTCACCTCAGGGTTCTCTGGCATGAGGCTCACCGGAGCGGCGACGAGGAAGGCGTAGTCGCAGCCGGCGACGGCGTGGTCGAAGCTGCCCTCCTCGTTCAGATCGGCGCGGAAGACCTCCAAGGAGCCGAGCGCTGCCAAGGCCTTGAGATGCGCGTTCTTCTCCGCGTCATCTGCCAACCCAAAACGCCATGGTCGGGTTCATTCAGAGAGCAAACCCCTCATTCTTAACCGGAGGCAAACAAAGACGTAATCAAATTACCGGGGTTTCTGACGGTGGTCTTGACGGCGTATCCCTTCTCCAGCAGCATCTTCACCAGCGCCGACGCGATGTACCCGCTGCCGCCGGTGACGCACGCCGTCTTCCTCCTCGTCGCCATATCGCCGATGATCACTACCGAGCTGAGCTCTCTTCTCCTGGCAATAGCTCTAGCACAGGGCTCTGTTTCTCTGGCTGCTGAGAGGCAACTCAAGTACGGACGTGCGTGCATTTATGCACAGATGTTGGTGGCTGCTGCTTTGGTCGCCACGCAAGTCGTGATCGATGACCAGCGGTGCGGTGGCAGCAACAAAAGAATGCCGAAGACGACCATACGGTTTTCTCTTATAGTATCTCCAAAGTCTACATGAGGCGCTGCCGATCAAAAGCGAATTGGCCACGCAGGTCGTGATGACCAGAGCTAACGGAATGAGGAGGAGAAACCACATTCCTTCTCTGTTGGCGTTGGGGAAGAATCGAGAGGTCAATGATCGATCCTTCTCAACCGTTTCCTTTTTCTTTTTCTTTTGTTCCTTTTACCTAGTTTTCTTCAACACATGTCTACTTTTCTCAAAACACATTGTACATTTTTATATACATGTGGAACATTTTTATACACGTTGAACATTTTTCAAAATACATGATGTATATTTTTGTGAATACATGTTTTGGATATTTTTTGATAAATGTTAAACCTTTTCTCAGGTACACGTTGAATATTTTCTTAATTGGTATGAAACTATTTTGTTAAACCATGTGTACTTTTTTACATTGTTATAAACGTTTTATTAGTAAGGAACATTTTTTGAAACACGACGATATTTTTTAATATCACGTTAAGTTTTTGAATGCTAAGAAAAACAATTATACTATGCAAACATTACTTTACATTTTATAGAAAAATTCTAAAGTTCTCACATACATAAGTTTAAAATACTATTAACATTTTCTCTTATGGTGGAAAATATTCTTTTGCATCATGCAAACATTTTTATACATTGTATACATATTTTGAAAAAAAATCACATTTTGTTTTTGAAATGCAGGAACATTTTTTAGTTGTCACAATCATTTTTCTACCAATCTTAAAAAGTTGCGAAACACTTTTGAGCACGGCGTTAACATTTTGGAACGTGTGGTGAACATTTGTAAAATTTATAGAAAATTAATTCCCATTTGAAAAATATAAATAAAATTAATTAAAGAAAAAAGGCTAGGGTGCCAGTGCTCCTCTTGATCGCTGGGCCGGCCCATTATGGAGTACTGCAGGTGACATTGTGCTCTCTGTCGCAGCAAGAGATACATAGTCGCGCCCGGGATCCCATCCTTGTTTTAGGTAGTTCTGGTGTCTTGGCCAGGCGGCAACTCCTATATAGTTAAAATAAAGTATTTCTGGTCCTATCTTCGCTCCGGCGGTGCTTCAGCGGAAAGTGTGTGGAGGTGTATCTCCAACAGATATTCTTGGCCAGTCGGCATTGGTCTTTCATCTGAACCATTGATATTCTTGGATCCTGACGGTGTCGGTCTTTCATCCGAACCATTGTTCAGAGAACGTAACGAGCAAATCGCAAGCATTCTAGAGAACCTTCATAATTCCATATATCACTTTTCATAATGTTTTACAAATCCTTTTCATATGAACTAACACCCACATTTCATCATATACTTTTATAGGAGGCTAAGCTTATTATCCAGTAAAAAAAAGGAGGCTAAGCCTGTTTTCCATGCAAGCGCGTCGTTTGATTCTAAGATCATCCATCATACTAGCACGGAAGGATTCCCAAGGCCCTACCGTACTCGACGACGTCGTCGTATATCTCGTCCAGGGTCTTATACATGAACTCAAACCCTTCCCCGACGAGCTTCGCCGACGAAATGCAGACTCTCGGCTTCTCGGTGAGACCGGCGTACCTGAAACAAACAAACAAATCGACCATTACATACGCATCCCCGATGCACGAACGTCGGAGCTCGCCATGGCTACAGAGATCTTGACGAGGCGTTCGTACGTACCGGTCGGTCTTGACATTGTATTGCGGGTACTTGGCCGCCAGGAAGCGGGCGAGCCCCACGACGGTGGTGTTGACGCTGCCGCAGTTGTACCGCCCCGACGCCGCCTTTTCCTCGGCGAGGAACAGCTCGGCGCGGCAGAGGTCGTCGATGTGGACCATCGGGATCGCGCCGGTCACCCTCTCGATGAACTCAAGTTTGCTGATCCTCGCATCATCGCCTGACACCATCGCACCCACGCCATGTAACGCGCATGTACCAGTCTGACATGTTGTTTAATTTCAGGCCTCACCGGACAGCAGGGAGAGGATGTCGGGCACGCTGGTGTTGACCTTCGCCGCGGGCGCCGCGCCCACCGTGACGACGGGGCACACAGTGACCAGGCTCATGCCATGCTCCAGCGCGAACGCGCACGCCGCCTTCTCCAGAAGCACCTTGGACACAGGGTACGCCTGCGCGAGCACGGCGGTGAGCGTCATTGTTGCGTCGGTCAATGAAATGATTCAACAGATTGTTGAAAATACTCAAAACGCGTACCCAAGCACCGGTCTTTGTCGATCTAAGAAACTCGACGTCGGACCAGGAATCCTCGTCCAGGACATGGCCGTCGCCCTCCAGCGGCCGGCTGGAGACGGCGGCCGCCGACGATGTCAGGACCACGCGCCTCACCGTGCCCGCTCTCACGCACGACCTCAACACGTTGAGGGTTCCGTGCACGGCCGGCTCGATCACGTCTCTCTGCCATCGCGGGACGAATTAAAAAAGCAGTGTGCCGACAGCCTGAATAATGCGCGCCGTGTACAGGTGCACTTGACGAACTGATGACAAAACGACAGTGAGTGTGGTGGTTGGTGCCGTTCACCTCAGGGTCCTCTGCGTAGAGGTTCACCGGAGCGGCGACGAGGAAGGCGTAGTCGCAGCCGGCGACGGCGCCGTCGAAGCTGCCCTCTTCGACGAGGTCTGCACGGAGGACCTCCAAGGGGCCGAGCGCCTGCAGATCCTTGAGATGCGAGTTCTTCTCCATGTCATCTGGAATCCGTTGATCAGATCACAGTGCATGTCACCCTCCGAGACTAATGAAACCACTCTAAATTCTTGGCACCATGACAGATCAGGCTCGAGCTCAGATCGACACTGAGGAGAAGAAGTGAAGAACCAATCTAAATTACCGGGGTTTCTGACGGTGGTCTTCACGGCGTACCCTTTCTCCAGCAGCGTCTTGACCAGCGCCGACGCGATGTAGCCGTTCCCTCCGGTGACGCACGCCGTCTTCCGCCTCGTCCCGTCGCCTGCCGCGGACGCCATATCGGCCGCCGGCCGCTGCTACTTGCTGTGGCAGCTCGAGCGCCGGAGTTCTCCGTCCCTCTGGTGGAGTGGTGCTTGTGTGCGCCCACTCGTGGCTGTCTGTCTGTCAGGTAAACGCCAGCGACTGCATTTGGTAGGTGGTGGATGATCGGTGGGGTTCGTGAGCGAGAGCACTCGAAGAGGAAAGCAGGTTGGTGTCGGTACAGGTAGGTTTGGGTTTGGGATGGGGCCGTGGCAGATGGCAAGCACCATCGGCAGCACCACACAGATACAGAGACACCACCTGCTCCATGAATGATTCCTCTCGTGCACTGCATAGCCTATTCTGTAGGAGTAGTGTTCTTTTTGGAAATTGCCTCGTGCGTTACCGAGAGACATTTATATATTTTCTCAACATTTGTGAAAATTATGTCATATTTGTGTTTTATAAAGGCATCTCCAACACCGCCCCTCAAACCGCCTGTAGCCGTGATGCTGACTTGGCGAATGGAAGCCGCCACTCCGAGAGGGCCTCGTCGCCGCCGCCCACAATCGAAGCAGCAGCCACGCCGGGCCAGTGCCCCAAGCCGCATCGCCTACCAGAAAACGCCAAATCCGGCTGGCATGCACCGCCACCAACCCGCGCCATCCAAGGACGCCGCCCTAATGCCCACCAGCCACCATTGCCACCGGAGCTACAACGGCAGCCGACCCGCGCAGAGCCAGGAGCCGGACCCCGCCAACGATGGCCTGCCTCACTGCAATGTCAGATCCGCCCGCCGCCATGAACGCCTGCACTAGCCGCTCGCCGCCCTCGCCACTCCACGACTGGGCGAGGCCTCGCAGCCAATGCAGCCATCACTGCCGCCTGCATCAGCGCCCGCCGACCATGATACTGTCACGCGCCCTGTGCAAACGCCGCACCCCCAAGGGCCTCTGCATCCCGCACTGAAGGGGACCGCTAGGAAGGATGGCAGCCCCACCGCCACCTGCACTGACCGGGCTTCGCTCAGCGATGTGCGCCTCCCCCACCCCCCTCCCTATTTTGGTGCTCAACTTTGAAATAGATCGGCCTTCCTAATACCACTCCAGTACGTAGTTCCCATTTTATCCTGGTGGATGACGGTTAGGACGAGTGCCTTCGACTGAAAAAAAGAAGTTAAACAGCATGGCCGTCTTGTGGCTTGGACAATTTGGGGCGGGCGTAATAGCTGGTTTTTTGATAACAAAGCTAGCTCCACTGACTATATCTTAGACAAAACCAAATGTGACACACTCAAGTGGTCTAAAGTCGGCGCTAAATGCCTGAGGTCATTGTTCGCATAGGGTCGCTTTTGTGTTAGCTTTTCGCCTTCTTTTGTCCATGTTGTCTTTTTTACTTGTTGGGTCGTCCTTGTTTTGTAAAACTTTGTATCTCTTTCTTCTATAATATTCGCATGCAATTCTCATGCAATGGTTTGAATAAACTATATTAAACGAGAAAGAAGGGAACTTGTGTTCCCTTGAGCAAATTGCGATTGTACTTTGAAAAGTATGGTCCCCATGTCATGGTTCATTCTTGTTTGTGCTTTAGAAAGCTAGGATTACAAGGACTAGAGTTGTATTTTATTTATAAAAAGGAGTAGATGGCCCTTTAGTATATTGTCGTTAAATTTGTCCATTTCATCTTACAAATTTGTTACCAGGGACATCCACACGCCCATCCAACAGAGGGGCAAGCTATTAATCACACAGATGAGAAAATTCGACACGTCATACAAGCCGTTGACCTCCGCCCCGTTCTTGTCGATCGAGAACAGGTTGTCACCCTGTTGGCTAGGATCACAAGGAGTGAGCTGGCCCACCCGGGTTCGAGTCCTAAGCGGCCTGTTGGTGCTTAGAGTTTTCTTCTATAAAAATATACTTGCAAGGGCTAGTCCTGAGTGGTCTTGTTTTTTTTTGGTCGACCCGCTCGCTGACGTCAGAACAGCCACCTCCGGTTCCGGCCTTCCCTCTATCTCCACACCCTCCCGGGCACCGACGACCATCTCCCGCACTCGTCAACCCTTTGCCTCGCCTCAGCGTAGCGACGCCGCAGTCCCCGTCTGGCCGTCGTCTCTGACTTGTTCCTGGCTCGCGCTCACGCCGACCAGCGCGTCGTCCGACTCGGTGCTGCGCGTTTGTTCAGCGCGGATTATCAACCGACGCGCCAAAAATTTCCGGACACCTCGCTAATGGCAAAGCGGGCCCATCCGCCAGCGAAATCCACACCCCGTCCGTCCGTCCGTTCTCCCGCCGCCGCCCGCGTCGACCGCGCCGCGCGGGCCTTTCCCGGACACGGCACCAACATTTCAATCCCGTTAAATTCCGCGCTCAAGTCCGGCCGGAGACAGACTATAAAAAATGCTACGCGGCTAGCCGTCACCTCCATTCCAGCCTGCCCTGCCCAAGCAAAGAATCCCGTCCCCACCAGCCAGGAGGAGGGGAAAGCGGCTGCTGGATCGACGATGATGTGGGGCGTCGCCGCCGCCGTCGCCTCCGCGGCCGCCGTCGCCGTGGCCTCCGGCGCCGAGCTCCTCGCCTGCGACTGCGCCCCCACGGAGCCCGCCGCCGCCGTCGCCGTCGGCAGATGCGACGAGTTCCTCCTCCGCCAGCGGGTACGGATCACGGCCTCCTCCTTCTCCCCCAATCCCCCCCTCCCTCCCGAAGAATCTCCTCCTACGATAGCAATCCGGTCTTGATTTTGATTTGGGATCACGACGGACGGCTTCTTCAAATTTGAAACTGCTCTCTTCTTACGCGCTCTGCTTTCCGCAGGAATCCCCGGCGTCGAGCGGGGGGAGCGGCGGCCGGGACGACAAGTTCGCGCCGCGGTTCGACGGGCTGCGCTTCATCGAGACGCTCGTCACGGCGCACCGCTGAAAATTCCCCCGGGGATTCTTTCCAGTCGTCTTCTTCGTGCGATTCGCGGGGAGAGGCTGGCTGCTACCCTATTAATTCGGCGATTGGCGGCCAACGCGCCGCCAGATTTTTGCTACTAGGACAAATTGAGGTTTTTCTTTCTTTCCTGACGATTATCGTCCTATTGTTGTTGAGTGATGCGATTGAATCGGAACCTTCAAGCGGGCATGTGATGTGGTGAGCGTATGTACTTGTGCTAGTATTTGCTTCTTCACCCGATCTGTTATGCAAGCATGATAGTATGATATGAGATGATTGATGGCATGATTTCAGCTCCAAACTTGCCATTCTCATGTATGGTAGTGGTAGGCCTGCTGTCGCTGCTTGTGGTTGGCCTCCTTCCGGAATTGTCCTTTTCCCCTCTTTGCTGCACACATATCACATGGCTCAATCTTTGCACTGCATCCTGTCCATGGCTTTTGGGGTAAAGTTAGTAGATGGAGCCCCTGGATGTGTGGTAATGATTATGCTGATTATGCCTCGCCAAATTAGAACTAGTTTTAAAGCAAGGAGAGTGGTGGTACGTGCTCGTATGATGTGGCTCCTTCCTTACCGTCCATTTTTCCTTGCAGATTTGGCTAACTATCTCCGGCTCATCTTTGACTTGTTTTCGTCTTCTACCACAAGTAGAATTCGTGTATTGGAAATACTTGTTATCAAAATGAATAAAAAGATAGTTCTAGATACATCCATTTTTGTTCATTTTGATAACAAGTATTTTCGGACGAGGCGAGTATCATATTACGTACTACCTTCGTTCCAAATTACTTGTCGTGGTTTTAGTTCAAATTATAATCTTAAGAGGGAATAAATGTGGAATTATAATGTAGTAACACAACTCTACTCACCATCATAGGATTTGTCTCCCTCTCAGTTCACACACTGATCCAATACAAAATATTATGAGTCACAACCCATGAATAAAATCACACGAGAACTCAAGATTAATCTATGGAAGAAACTAAGCATTGAATATAACTCATCCCGTGACCAACTTTGGTACCTAACAACAGGACATTAGAAGGTAGTTGTGTCCACTTCAAAGTGAGAACTACAATATGTGACCGAGCTGTGGAGGCTGTTTCCAGGATATCACACGTGCTCTACAGTTTGAATACACAATTTCAGGGTGAACAAAAAATACCACGGGCACCCATTTTCCACGAAAATGAACACGGGTGTACAACGGGCACTCAGGTTTCATATCTCAAAATTTCAGATTTTTTTGAATTTTCCTAATATGTTTTTTAATGCCTTTTCATATAGGGGTGTGTGGCACCCGAGAGCCACAAATCCTTATCCGTTAATGGGGAAAATGCATTGCATCTCTCGGGTGCCACACACCCCTACATGAAAATAGCATTAAAAAATATCAGGAAATTTCAAAAAATTCTGAAATTTTGGGATATGAAACCTGAGTGCCCGTTGTACACCCGTGTTCATTTTCGTGGGAAATGAGTGCCCGTGGTATCTGCGGCGTAGGAATTAAGGTCTGACATACGTTACATTCAGTTTCTTTTTCTACACATAGAATTTTTTTGTCTTTTTTACTGGCATTATCACACACCCATTCCCCATGAAACTGAACACATGCGTACAACCGACACTTAGGTTTCATATCTCAAAATTTTATATATTTTTTAATTTTCCTAATATGTTTTTAGTGCCTTTCATATAGGGGTGTGTGGCACCCGACGGCCATAAATCGTCATCCAGGTTATTAGTGCCTAAATATACTTTGTGAACAGACATGTTAGGTTTACCAAGAAAGCTATCTAAGAGGAGCATTAATTCTGATGGATATTATGGGGCTGACAACAGTTCATCTATATAGCAAAATAAAAGCAGATGATGTCCTGCATACCTATAATTAAGAGGTAAAAATGGTCCCAAAGTAAACATTCCGAAAGGATTAGATGACTATATATACAGGAATTCTTGGTGATTTTGCGGATGAGTACGTTCGCATAAGTGAGTCCACATGTCTCAAATGAATGTACATGTTCTGCAAGGTCGTGGTGGCAGTGTTTGGCCCTGAGTATCCGAGAGAATCAAATGTCGCAGATACAACCCAGTTGTTGGCAATCAATGCAGGTAGAGGCTTTTCTAGGAATGCTTGGCAACATAGATCGTATGCACTAGAACTGAAAGAACTTCTTGGCAGGGGTAGTACAAGGGTCATGTGAAAGGTTGCACTGTCATACTACAAGCGATGCCTTCGCAAAATCTTTGGACAATACACTCTTTCTTCGGCATGGCTGGTTCTCATAATGATATCAACACATGCTCCAGCATTCTCCAGCATTTGCAAGGCTTGCAATTAACCCCCAAGGGATTAACAACCCCTTGTCCGTGTTGAGTGCAAGGATTTGTTATTTTGTGTCCAGGTGCTGCTAAAAAGTTGTTGCTTGATTCTTGTTGGGGAACATAGTAATTTCAAAAAAATTCCTACGCACACGCAAGATCATGGTGATGCATAGCAACGAGAGGGGAGAGTGTGTCCACGTACCCTCGTAGACCGAAAGCGGAAGCGTTAGTACAACGCAGTTGATGTAGTCGTACGTCATCACGATCCGACCGATCAAGTACCGAACGCACGACACCTCCGAGTTCTGCACAAGTTCAACTCGACGACGTCCCTCGAACTCCGATCAAGCCGAGCTTTGAGGGAGAGTTCCGTCAGCACGACGGCGTGGTGACGATGTTGATGTTCTACTGTTGCAGGGCTTCGCCTAAGCACTGCAACAATATTATTGAGGTGGACTATGGTGGAGAGGGGCACCGCACACGGCTAAAAGATCCAAGAGATCAATTGTTGTGTCTCCAAGAGGTGCCCCTCTCCCCGTATATAAAGGAGTGGAGGAGGGAGAGGGCCGACCCTCTCTATGGCGCGCCTTAGGGGAGTTCTACTCCCACCGGGAGTAGGATTCCCCCTTTCCTAGTAGAATTAGGAGCCCTTCCAAGTAATAGGAGTAGGAGAGAAGGAAAGGGAAAAGAGAAAAGAAGGAAGGAGGGGGCGCCACCCCTCTTCCTAGTCCAATTCGGACTAGGCCTTGGGGGGAGGGGCGTGCAGCCTCTCCTCTCTCTTTCCCCTAAAGCCCAATAAGGCCCATCTACTCCCCGGCGAATTCCTGTAACTCTCCGGTACTCTGAAAAATACCCGAATCACTCGGATCCTTTCCGATGTCCGAATATAGTCGTCCAATATATCGGTCTTTACGTCTTGACCATTTCGAGACTCCTCGTCATGTCCCCGATCTCATCCGGGACTCCGAACTACCTTCGGTACATCAAAACACAAAAACTCATAATATAACCATCATCGAAATTTAAGCGTGCGGACCCTACGGGTTCGAGAACTATGTAGACATGACCGAGACACGTCTCCGGTCAATAACCAATAGCGGAACCCGGATGGTCATACATATTCTATGAAGATCTTTATCGGTCAAACCGCATAACAACATACGTTGTTCCCTTTGTCATCGGTATGTTACTTGCCCGAGATTCGATTGTCGGTATCTCAATACCTAGTTCAATCTCGTTACCGGCAAGTCTCTTTACTCATTCCGTAATACATCATCCCGCAACTAACTCATTAGTTACAATGCTTGCAAGGCTTATAGTGATGTGCATTACCGAGTGGGCCCAGAGATACCTCTCCGACAATCGGAGTGACAAATCCTAATCTCGAAATACGCCAACCCAACAAGTACCTTTGGAGACACCTGTAGATCACCTTTATAATCACCCAGTTACGTTGTGACGTTTGGTAGCACACAAAGTGTTCCTCCGGTAAACGGGAGTTGCATAATCTCATAGTCATAGGAACATGTATAAGTCATGAAGAAAGCAATAGCAACATACTAAACGATCAAGTGCTAAGCTAACGGAATGGGTCAAGTCAATCACATCATTCTCCTAATGATGTGATACCGTTAATCAAATGAAAACTCATGTCTATGGTTAGGAAACATAACCATCTTTGATCAACGAGCTAGTCAAGTAGAGACATACTAGTGACATTCTGTTTGTCTATGTATTCACACATGTACCATGTTTCCGGTTAATACAATTCTAGCATGAATAATAAACATTTATCATGAAATAAGGAAATAAATAATAACTTTATTATTGCCTCTAGGGCATATTTCCTTCAGTCTTCCACTTGCACTAGAGTCAATAATCTAGTTCACATCGCCATGTGATTTAACCTCAATAATTCACATCACCATGTGATTAACACCCATAGTTCACATCGTCATGTGACCAACACCCAAAGGGTTTACTAGAGTCAATAATCTAGTTCACATCGCTATGTGATTAACACCCAAAGAGTACTAAGGTGTGATCATGTTTTGCTTGTGAGAGAAGTTTAGTCTACGGGTCTGCCACATTCAGATCCGTATGTATTCTGCAAATTTCTATGTCAACAATGCTATGCACGGAGCTACTCTAGCGAATTGTTCCTACTTTCAAAATGTATCCAGATTGAGACTTAGAGTCATCTGGATCAGTGTCAAAATTTGCATCGACGTAACCCTTTACGACAAACCTTTTGTCACCTCCATAATCGAGAAAGATATCCTTATTCCACTAAGGATAATTTTGACCACTGTCCGGTGATCTACTCCTAGATCACTATTGTACTCCCTTGCTAAACACAATGTAGGGCATACAATAGATCTGGTACACAGCATGACATACTTTATAGAAACTATGACTGAGGCATAGGGAATGACTTTCATTCTCTTTCTATCTTCTGCCGTGGTCGGGCTTTAAGTCTTACTCAATTTCACACCTTGTAACACAGGTAAGAACTCTTTCTTTGACTGTTCCATTTTGAACTACTTCAAAATATTGTCAAGGTATGTACTCATTGAAAAAACTTATCAAGCGTCTTGATCTATCTCTATAGATGTTGATGCTCAATATGTAAGTAGCTTCACCGAGGTCTTTATTTGAAAAAACTCCTTTCAAATACTCCTTTATGCTTTCCATAAAATTCTACATTATTTCCGATCAACAATATGTCATTCACATATTTTTATCAGAAATGTTATAGTGCTCCCACTCACGTTCTTGTAAATACAGGCTTCGCCACAAGTCTGTATAAAACTATATGCTTTGATCAACTCATCAAAGCGTATATTCCAACTCTGAGATGTTTGCACCAGTCCATAGATGGATCGATGGAGCTTGCACATTTTGTTGGCACCTTTAGGATCGACAAAACCTTCTGGTTGCATCATATACAACTCTTCTTAAGAAATCCATTAAGGAATCTAGTTCTGACATCCATTTTGCCAGATTTCATAAAATGTGGCAATTTTCTAACATGATTCGGACAGACTTAAGCATCGCTATGAGTGAGAAAATCTCATCATAGTCAACACCTTCAACTTTGTCAAAACCTTTTTCGACAAGTCTAGCTTTGTAGATAGTAACACTACTATCAGCGTCCGTCTTCCTCTTGAAGATCCATTTATTTTCTATGGCTTGCCGATCATCGGGCAAGTCAACCAAAGTCCATACTTTGTTCTCATACATGGAGCCCATCTCAGATTTCATGGCCTCAATCCATTTCGCAGAATCTGGGCTCATCATCGCTTCCTCATAGTTCGTAGGTTCGTCATGGTCAATTAACATGACCTCCAGAACAGGATTACCGTACCACTCTGGTGCGGATCTCACTCTGGTTGACCTACGAGGTTCGGTAGTAACTTGATCTGAAGTTACATGATCATCATCATTAGCTTCCTCACTAATTGGTGTAGGAGTCATAGAAACAGATTTCAGTGATGAACTACTTTCCAATAAGGGAGCAGGTACAGTTACCTAATCAAGTTCTACTTTCCTCCCACTCACTTCTTTTGAGAGAAACCCCTTCTGTAGAAAGGATCCATTCTCAGCAACAAATATTTTGCCTTTCGAATCTGTGATAGAAGGTGTACCCAATAGTTACTTTTGGGTATCCTATGAAGACGCACTTCTTCGACTTGGGTTTGAGCTTATCAAGATGAAACTTTTCACATAAGCATCGCAACCCCAAACTTTAAGAAACGACAGCTTAGGTCTCTTGCTAAACCATAGTTCATACGGTGTCGTCTCAACGGATTTAGATGGTGCCCTTTTTAATGTGAATGCAGCTGTCTCTAATGCATAACCCCAAAACGATAGTGGTAAATCGGTAAGAGACATCATAGATTGCACTATATCAAATAAAGTACGGTTATGACGTTCGGACACACCATTACACCATGGTGTTCTAGGTTGCATGAGTTTGTGAAACTATTCCACATTGTTTTAATTGAAGGCCAAACTCGTAACTCAAATATTCGCCTCTGCGATCAGATCGTAGAAACTTTATTTTCTTGTTACGATGATTTTCCACTTCACTCTGAAATTCTTTGAACTTTTCAAATGTTTCAGACTTATGTTTCTTCAAGTAGATATACCCATATCTTCTCAAATCATTCGTGAAGGTCAGAAAAATAACGATACCCGCCGCGAGCCTCAACACTCATCGGACTGCATACATCAGTATGTATTATTTCCAACAAGTCTGTTGCTTGCTCCATTGTTCCGGAGAACGGAGTCTTAGTCATCTTACCCATGAGGCATGGTTCGCAAGCATCAACTGATTCATAATCAAGTGATTCCAAAAGCCCATCAGCATGGATTTTCTTCATGCGCTTTACACCGATATGACCTAAACGGCAGTGCCACAAATAAGTTGCACTATCATTATCAACTTTGCATCTTTTGGCATCAATATTATGAATATGCGTATCACTACGATCGAGATCGAACAAACTATTTTCATTGGGTGTATGGCCATCGAAGGTTTTATTCATGTGAACAGAACAACAATTATTCTTTGATTTTAAATGAATAACCGTATTGCAATAAACATGATCAAATCATATTCATGCTCAACGCAAATGCCAAATAACATTTATTTAGGTTTAACACTAATCCCGAAAGTATAGGGAGTGTGCGATGATGATCATATCAATCTTGGAACCACTTCCAACACACATCGTCACTTGACCCTTAACTAGTCTCTATTTATTCTGTAACTCCTGTTTCGAGTTACTAATTTTTAGCAATCGAACAAGTATCAAATACCTAGGAGCTACTATAAATACTAGTAAGGTACACATCAATAACCTGTATATCAAATATACCCTTGTTCACTTTTCCATCCTTCTTATTCACTAAATATTCAGGGCATTTCCGCTTCCGGTGACCAGTCCCTTTGCAGTAGAAGCACTTTGTCTCGTGCTTAGGTCCAGACTTGGGCTTCTTCACTTGAGCAGCAACTTGCTTGCCGTTCTTCTTAAAGTTCCCTTTCTTTCCCTTTGCCCTTTTCTTAAAACTAGTGGTCTTGTTAATCATCAACACTTGATGCTCTTTCTTGATTTCTACCTTCATCGATTTCATCATCATGAAAAGCTCGGGAATTGTTTACATCATCCCTTGCATACTATAGTTCATCACGAAGTTCTACTAACTTGGTGATGGTGACTAGAGAATTCTGTCAATCACTATTTTATCTAGAAGATTAACTCCCACTTGATTCAAGCGATTGTAGTACCCAGACAATCCGAGCACATGCTCACTGCTTGAGCTATTCTCCTCCATATTTTAGCTATAGAACTTTGTTGGAGACTTCATATCTCTCAACTCGGGTATTTTCTTGAAATATTAACTTCAACTCCTGGAACATCTCATATGGTCCATGACGTTCAAAACCTCTTTGAAGTCCCGATTCTAAGTTGTTAAGCATGGTGCACTAAGCTATCAAGCAGTCATCATATTGAGCTAGCCGAATGTTCATAACGTCTGCATCTGCTCCTGCAATAGGTCTGTCACCTAGCGATGCATCAAGGACATAATTCTTCTGTGCAGCAATGAGGATAATCCTCAGATCACGGATCCAATCCGCATCATTGCTACTAACATCTTTCAACTTAGTTTTTCTCTAGGAACATATCAAAAATAAAACAGGGGAGCTAAATGCGAGCTATTGATCTACAACATAGATATGCTAATACTACCAGGACTAGGTTCATGATAAATTAAAGTTCAATTAATCAAATTACTTAAGAACTTCCACTTAGATAGACATCCCTCTAATCATCTAAGTGATCACGTGATCCAAATCAACTAAACCATGTCCGATCATCACGTGAGATGGAGTAGTTTTCAATGGTGAACATCACTATGTTGATCATATCTACTATATGATTCACGCTCGACCTTTAGGTCTCCAGTGTTCCAAGGCCATATCTACATATGCTAGGCTCGTCAAGTTTAACCTGAGTACTCTGCGTGTGCAAAACTGGCTTGCACCCGTTGTAGATGGACGTAGAGCTTATCACACCCGATCATCACGTGGTGTCTGGGCACGACGAACTTTGGCAACGATGCATACTCATGGAGAACACTTTTATCTTGAAATTTAGTGAGAGATCATCTTATAATGCTACCATCAATCAAAGCAAAATAAGATGCATAAAAGATAAACATCACATGCAATCAATATAAGTGATATGATATGGCCATCATCATCTTGTGCTTGTGATCTCCATCTCCGAAGCACCATCATGATCACCATTGTCACCGGCGCGACACCTTGATATCCATCGTAGCATCGTTGTTGTCTCGCCAACTATTGCTTCTACGACTATCGCTACCGCTTAGTGATAAAGTAAAGCATTATAGGGCGTTTGCATTGCATACAATAAAGCGACAACCATATGGCTCCTGCCAGTTGCCGATAACTCGGTTACAAAACATGATCATCTCATACAATAAAATTTAGCATCATGCCTTGACCATATCACATCACAACATGCCCTGCAAAAACAAGTTAGATGTCCTCTACTTTTGTTGTTGCAAGTTTTACGTGGCTGCTACGGGCTGAGCAAGAACCGTTCTTACCTACGCATCAAAACCACAACGATAGTTCGTCAAGTTAGTGTTGTTTTAACCTTCTCAAGGACCGGGCGTAGCCACACTCGGTTCAACTAAAGTTGGAGAAACTGACACCCGCCAGCCACCTATGTGCAAAACACGTCGGTAGAACCAGTCTCGCGTAAGCGTACGCATAATGTCGGTCCAGGCCGCTTCATCCAACAATACCGCCGAACCAAAGTGCGACATGCTGGTAAGCAGTATGACTTGTATCGCCCACAACTCACTTGTGTTCTACTCGTGCATATAACATCTACGCATAAAACCTGGCTCGGATGCCACTGTTGGGGAACGTAGTAATTTCAAAAAAATTCCTACGCACACGCAAGATCATGGTGATGCATAGCAACGAGAGGGAAGAGTGTGTCCACGTACCCTCGTAGACCGAAAGCGGAAGCGTTAGCACAACGCAGTTGATGTAGTCGTACGTCTTCACGATCCGACCGATCAAGTATCGAACGCACGACACCTCCGAGTTCTGCACACGTTCAACTCGATGATGTCCCTCGTACTTCGATCCAGCCGAGCTTTGAGGGAGAGTTCCGTCGGCACGACGGCGTGGTGATGATGTTGATGTTCTACTGTTGCAGGGCTTTGCCTAAGCACTGCTACAATATTATCGAGGTGGACTATGGTGAAGAGGGGCACCGCACATGGCTAAAAGATCCAAGAGATCAATTGTTGTGTCTCCAAGGGTTGCCCCTCTCCCCGTATATAAAGGAGTGGAGGAGGGAGAGGGCCGGCCCTCTCTATCGCGCGCCCCAGGGGAGTCCTACTCCCATCGGGAGTAGGATTCCCCCTTTCCTAGTAGAACTACACTACTAGGGAAAACCCTAGCAGTAGCGCTGGTTTTGTGCTCACTAGTAGCGCAGGTAGGCGCGCTACTAATAAGGCGCTACAGCTATTGCTTAGCGTAACGCGTGCCCGCACGCGCTATTGTTAGGACAAATAGCTGCAGCGTTTGTTCACTCCCACGCTACTGCTAATGTAACTACTGGCAGCGTGTTTTCTCTCCATCACTACTAGTATTCTTTTTCTATTTTTTTTATTTTTAGTGTATTTATGCGCCATCGTACAAATATTGGTACAATACCAGTTATGAGGTGGATTAGGTTCAAGTGGAGGCAATATGTGGTGCATGTCTACTAATCCAAACTTGATCTAGTCTGGACTAGTAGTACTTTCTATGTGCACCGCATGTTGCCTCCACTTGAATCTAATCTGCCAGCACAAGCTATTTAATCATCATCATAGTCATTACCACCAACAATATTTATTTAATCACCACTAACACTAGCTAATAATAATCATCATAGTCATTACCACCAACACTAGCTATCTTATCATCATAGTAATAGTGTAGCACATCATCATCCTCAAACTCATTTCTAGCTAGCTAATCACTCCTGCTGCTCTCTCTTAGGTAAAATAACATAAAATATGTGTAGCTCTCCTCCTTGATCAAGTTGGAGCATGCAGATGAACCTGTCTCCTAATCGTGGGTAGCGCATCTGTTTGCTGCCCCCTAGTACTTCTCTGCGCTTCTCCATCACACATTTGGTCCAGTCTTGCACTATTAAGCATCTGTCGCTAATCTTGAATGCACTAAAGTAATCTGTAGGATATCTTGGCCGTAAACTAATAATACTCATGGTACCTTTAGTCTCGATCCCATAAGGCACAACATTCATTGGGAGTCCCTGTTGAAGAACATCGTATGGTAACATACTTAGCAATGAAGTTTAGCTTCAAAAATAATGTACGAAAAAGATGCACTGAGGACAAATAGTAAAAATCTTACCATCCTTCCTAAATAGATGTGACCGTAGTTCATTACGAACACTATTGGTCGCACGTTTTCAGTACTAACATTTCTAAATGCAGGAAGAAAATTTGTCTTGACAGTATCAAGATCCTCAAGCCATTAAACATAAGGACTTAGCTCATCGCAATTTAGTTCAGCCTCGGGACAGTAGTAGGTCCTGTCTACCAAGCGCTGGACATGTTTGCTTGCACCGAAATAAGCTGACAATACAAATTAGTTGTCAACTATTTTTGAATAAACAATATCAAAGACATAAATATGGTTGAGAAACTTACATAGTGTTATAACTGGAGGCATCTGCAAATCGACCCAGATGTCGGTATTACCTTCAATATAATCTTCCGGACGAATATCAAAGGTGATAACCATATCAGGCTCAAATGCATAAGTCTTGCATAGTGCTCGCCATGTTTTGCATCCAAAATAGGTGTAGTCGTCTGAATTGTATAATTTTGCGTGGAAAATATAACCATGCTTGGTCTTCAAGTAAACTTTCTTTTCCTCCATAGTACGACTGAAACCTATCTTATCCAATACAAAAACTCTTGCATGGCAGGGGATACACTAGTAGAATAGTAAAAAAAGACTTGTCATGCTTAATGTCATGCTTAAATTATAAGTTGAAGCAAATGTCATGCTTAATTACGAAAAAAGACTTGTCGTTGTGACTTACTGTATCCACTTCGAAGTTCTCGTCCAGCTTGATGCTGAAGCGCCTATCATCATCTAGGAAGATTCTGTCGCACAGGCCGCGCTCGTCTTCGCAGTATTTGCAAATACCAAAATCCTTTTCGTCGTCAGACATTTCCTATGTTCATAGTTAAAACATTAATTGAAAATCGATCGAAGACAACTACCGGGATACTCAACACACAAATCCGGGGCACTCGATATTTCCTACATATTTTGGCACAAGTCATGCCAAAATTCACGGAAAAATCCGGCATGACCTTTGCTAAAATAGGACATATCGAGCGCCTGAAATTTGCCGGAACGGAAGTGAATCAACACTCCGGCAAAACATAGGCCACTCGGAGGTGTAACCTGCAAACATGACTGCCCACTTGGGCAAGCACATATCCTATTTGAGCAACACAAGATATACATTTCAAAATATCTTATAGGACTCAAATTAGCATGCATTCAATAAGCAAAAGTAAATCATCTCATGCGTCCGTACATCATCGAATATTATCACTAATACATCCCGAATAGTGTCATACATATAACATCACTAATACAACTAAAACCCTAGCACATGACGGGTATCGGCGCGGGCGGTGGACACCCACAGAGAAGGAACCATCACAGGATCATAGCTCCAGTGAGATCCCTGGAGAACCTACCAGGTATTGGAGAACCTGTGCTCCAACGCAAACAAGTAGCGACGGATGTGTGCGTCCTCCTCACTGACACGGTGACGCACCACCTCTGTGGGGTCCTCGAGCCTCTGGACCGTCACTGGCCCACGTGACCGCCACCAAAGAAGGTTCGGGTCAACGACAGGCTGGCTCCTCACCAACCTGCGCCCCCAGGTAGGTAGCGCCTCCCAGTACCACCCCGGCGGAGCCTAGACCTGGACATGGCCCATCTGGTCAAGCAGGTGGTGTCCTCCGCCGACTCGACGACGAGGATGCGGGTTAGGCATCGTCCACGTCGATGCGGGAAAAATTGCTTTAACTAAAAAAATAGCAACAAGTTCTTACTAACTAGTTCTATTAATTCAACTAGTTCTTATTAAAAATAGACTTACTATAAATAAAAATAAACTAGTACCTAATTAGTACCTAGTTCTTACTAACTAATTAGTACCTAGGAACTACTGCCCTAATTACCATCTAATTTGATGAAGCTAGGGGTGGAAAGTGGTAGCGGATATTCCAATTATCCAACTATAAAGTGAAATAAGTGGTCAAATTTTACTCGTTTTATGATTCATCTTAGAAATTTGATTCGTTTCCACCCTTACATGAACCCTAACTCATTTGAGCCGCATCCACATCCGATTCGTTTCCACCCTTACATGAACCCTAACTAATTTGATTCAACTAAAATATAAAGAAACCCTAGGCAGATGTAGGGGAGAGGGAGGAGCAGGCGTGCTCACCTCAGGTGCCTGCGACGAGGGAGGGGCAGGCGGTGTCGAGGTCGGGGTTGGGGCTCGGGCGCGCGGCGGATGGCGGCGTCGAGGTTGGGGTCGGGGGCGGCGTTGAATCTGGGGTCGGGGCGGCGTAGAGGGTGTGCGGAGAGCGCGCGGCGGCCGATGGGCGACAGCGGCGGCGAGAGTGGAGAGCTGGATTTGGGGGAAGTGGACGTGGGGAAGGACGAACCCCGTGGTTAAGTCAGAAGTAGCAGTAGCGCGTTCCAGAAAGCGCGCTACTACTACATTAGCTACAGCGCATTCTGGGATACACGCTACTGCTACTCCTTTCTCTTTCCCCCCCTTTTTCATTTAGTTTTCTTCACATTTTATTTTTTTCCTTTTACCTTATTCTATTTCTTTCATTTTCAATTACCTTTCTATGTGCTTTCCATTTAATTTTATATCCTTTAGCAGTAGCGAGTTTAGATTAAAATGCGCTGCTACAAAGAAAGTAGCGGTAGCGCGGTTTGATATAGGTCGCTACTACTATGTGTAGCCTATCGGCTAAGCCGTGGGAATTTTAGTAGTAACGTGTTTAGAACAAGACGCGCTAGTGCTAAAACTTTATCTACAACACGATTTGCACAGGCGCACTACTCCTACTTAGCACCAGCTGGTTCTTTGACCCATGCTACTGCTAAAGTTCTGTGTATAAGGTTTTCCATAGTAGTGCTAGGAGCCCTTCCAAGTAGTAGGAGTAGGAGAGAAGGAAACGGAAAAGAGAAGAGAAGGAAGGAGGGGGCGCCGCCCCTCCCCCTAGTCCAATTCGGACTAGGCCTTGGGGGGCGTGCAGCCTCTCCTCTCTCTTTCCCCTAAAGCCCAATAAGGCCCATCTACTCCCTGGCGAATTCCCGTAACTCTCCGGTACTCTGAAAAATACCCGAATCACTCGGAACCTTTCCGATGTCCGAATATAGTCGTCCAATATATCGATCTTTACGTCTCGACCATTTTGAGACTCCTCGTCCTGTCCCCGATCTCATCTGGGACTCCAAACTACCTTCGGTACATCAAAACACAAAAACTCATAATATAACCGTCATCGAACTTTAAGCGTGCGGACCCTACGGGTTCGAGAACTATGTAGACATGACCGAGACACGTCTCCGGTCAATAACCAATAGCGGAACCTGGATGCTCATACATATTCTACGAAGATCTTTATCGGTCAAACCGCATAACAACATACGTTGTTCGCTTTGTCATCGGTATGTTACTTGCCCGAGATTCGATCGTCGGTATCTCAATACCTAGTTCAATCTCGTTACCGGCAAGTCTCTTTACTCATTCCATAATACATCATCCCGCAACTAACTCATTAGTTACAATGCTTGCAAGGCTTATAGTGATGTGCATTACCAAGTGGGCCCATAGATACCTCTCCGACAATCGGAGTGACAAATCCTAATCTCGAAATACGTCAACCCAACAAGTACCTTCGGAGACACCTGTAGAGCACCTTTATAATCACCTAGTTACGTTGTGACGTTTGGTAGCACACAAAGTGTTCCTCCGGTAAACGGGAGTTGGATAATCTCATAGTCATAGGAACATGTATAAGTCATGAAGAAAGCAATAGCAACATTGAGGGAGTCCTGGCTTAGGGGGTCTCCGGACAGCCGGATTATATCCTTTGGCCGGACTGTTGGACTATGAAGATACAAGATTGAAGACTTCGTCTCGTGTCCGGGTGGGACTCTACTTGGCATGGAAGGCAAGCTAGGCAATACGGATATGTATATCTCCTCCTTTGTAACCGACCTTGTGTAACCCTAACCCTCTCCGGTGTCTATATAAGCCGGAGGGTTTTCGTCCGTAGGACAACATACAATCATACCATAGGCTAGCTGGTAGGGTTTAGCCTCTCCGATCTCGTGGTAGATCAACTCTTGTAATACCCATGTCATCAAGAATTAATCAAGCAGGACGTAGGGTTTTACCTCCATCAAGAGGGCCCGAACCTGGGTAAAACATCGTGTTCCCTGCCTCCTGTTACCATCCACCTTAGACACACAGTTCGGGACCCCCTACCCGAGATCCGCCGGTTTTGACACCGACATTGGTGCTTTCACTGAGAGTTCCTCTGTGTCGTCGCCGTTAGGCTTGATGGCTCCTTCTATCATCGATAGCGATGCAGTCCAGGGTGAGACTTTTCTCCCCAGACAGATCTTTGTGTTCGGAGGCTTCGCACTGCGGGCCAACTCGTTTGGCCATCTAGAGCAGATCGAAAGTTACGCCCCTGGCCACCAGGTCAGGTTCGGAAGCTTAAACTACACAGCCGATATCCGCGGAGACTTGATCTTCAACGGATTCGAGACTCTGCCTTGTGCGTCACGCGGTCACGATGAGTACGATTTAGCTCTACCATCAGACAGTGTTCAGGAGATCGCACCGGCAACCGCTCCGACCCTCAATTCGGAGCCAGTTGGGTCGTCCATGGACGGGTGGATGGACCCCGCCACGGAGGCCTTACCCTCAGCGGCGATTGAGCCGAACATCAACCTTACCCTGCGCGAGAGCCGTGTTGTCAGACTGCTGGACCCTTCTCCGGCCACGGACTCTGAACTGCGTGCGCCCGTTCCTAGCGAATCCGATTGGGCGCCGATCATGGAGTTTACCTTCGCAGATATTTCTCAGCACTCGCCCTTTGGCGACATACTGAACTCATTAAGGTCTCTCTCCTTGTCAGGAGGATCCTGGCCGAACTATGTCCGGCAGGATTGGGATGCGGATGACGAAGAAATTCGCTGCCCACCCACCACCCACTTAGTAGCCACTGTCGACGACTTAACCGACATGCTCGAATTCGACTCTGAAGACATCGACGGTATGGACGACGATGCGGGAGACGAAGAGGAACCACTGCCCACAGGGCATTGGACAGCCACCTCATCATACGATATATACATGGTGGACACACCCAAAGAAGGTAATGGCGACGAGACAGCGGAGGATTACCCCTCCAAGAAGCAACCCAAGCGCCGACGTCAGCGGCGCCGCTCTAAGTCCCGCCAAAGCAAAAGTGTTGATACCGGCACAAGAGATAATAACACTCCGGATAGTGCCGAAGATGGCAACAATCCCCTCCAGCAAGATTTAGAGCAGGAGGATGGAGGAGCCATCCCTCCAGAGAGAGCGGCAGATGGAGAGGCGGAGGATGATAATTACATGCCCCCTCCGAAGACGAGGCAAGCCTCGACGATGACGAATTCGTCATGCCAGAGGATCCCGTCGACCAAGAGCGCTTCAAGCGCCGGCTTATAGCCACGGCAAATAGCCTTAAGAAAAAGCAGCAGCAGCTTCAAGCTGATCAAGATCTGCTAGCTGACAGATGGACTGAAGTCCTCGCGGCCCAGGAATATAAACTCGAGCGCCCCTCCAAGAGTTACCCAAAATGCAGGTTGCTACCCCGACTGGAGGAAGAAGCGTATGACGCGGCTGATCGGCCACCTCGTGGCCGCGATAGAGAGGCATTCCAGCCAAAAACTCAGCCTGCACCCCGACGCCATTCAAATAAAAAGTCATGGGGAAATACGCCAGACCCGCGAGACGTATTGAAGGACAAAGCAAAACATGCAAGATCGATCTACGGATCACGAGGGCGCGCCACTATGGAAGATGATAAACGTCATGCTGGATACAGTAAAAGTAAATCCGGCCGGGCCGAACACAGCAGGCAAGACCCATTCGAGTTGCGTCGCGATATAGCCCAATACAGAGGCGCCGCACACCCCTTATGCTTCACAGACGAAGTCATGGATCATCAAATCCCAGATGGTTTCAAATATAGAATCATACGACGACACAACAGATCCTGCGGTATGGATCGAGGATTTCCTCCTCCACATCCACATGGCCCGCGGTGATGACTTACACGCCATCAAATACCTCCCACTAAAGCTCAAAGGACCAGCACGACATTGGCTTAACAGCTTGCCAGCAGAGTCCATTAGCTGTTGGGAAGATCTAGAGGCCGCATTCCTCGACAACTTTCAGGGCACTTATGTGCGACCACCAGATGCCGATGACTTGAGCCACATAATTCAGCAGCCAGAAGAATCGGCCAGGCAATTCTGGACTCGGTACCTAACAAAGAAAAATCAAATCGTCGACTGTCCGGATGCAGAGGCCCTAGCAGCTTTCAAACACAACATCCGCGACGAGTGGCTAGCCCGGCACCTTGGTCAGGAAAAGCCGAAATCTATGGAAGCCCTCACGACACTCATGACCCGCTTTTGTGCGGGAGAATACAGCTGGCTGGCTTGTAGTAATAACATATCAAAGAACCGTGGTACTTCGGATACCAAGGACGACAATGGCAGGTCACGTCAAAATAAACATAAGCGCCGCATTAACAGCGATGATATCGAGGATACGACAGTCAGTGCCGGATTCAAAGGCTCTAAACCCGGTCAACGGAAAAAGCCATTTAAAAGAAGCACTCCGGGCCCGTCCAGTTTGGACCGCATACTCGATCGCTCGTGTCAGATACACGACAGCCTCGACAAGCCAGCCAACCACACCAATAGGGATTGTTGGGTATTCAAGCAAGCCGGCAAGTTAATTGCCGAAAACAAAGATAAGGGGCCACATAGCGATGACAAGGAAGAGCCCCGGCAAGCGAACACCAGAGGACAGAAGAGGTTCCCTCCACAAGTGCGGACGGTGAACATGATATACGCAGCCCACATCCCCAAGAGGGAGCGGAAGCATGCGCTCAGGGACGTATATGCGTTGGAGCCAGTCGCCCCAAAGTTCAACCCATGGTCCTCCTGTTCGATCACCTTCGATCGCAGGGACCATCCCACTAGTATCCGTCATGGCGGATTCGCCGCACTGGTCTTAGACCCAATCATCGACGGATTTCACCTCACTCGAGTCCTTATGGATGGCGGCAGCAGCCTGAACCTGCTTTACCAGGACACAGTGCACAAAATGGGTATAGACCCCTCAAGGATCAAACCCACAAAAACGACCTTTAAAGGCGTCATTCCAGGTGTAGAGGCCCATTGCACAGGCTCAATTACACTGGAAGTGGTCTTCGGATCCCCGGATAACTTCCGAAGCGAAGAATTAATCTTCGATATAGTTCCGTTCCGCAGTGGCTATCATGCACTGCTCGGGCGAACCGCATTTGCGAGATTCAACGCGATACCGCATTATGCATACCTCAAGCTCAAGATGCCAGGACCTCGGGGGGTCATCACAGTTAATGGAAACATAGAGCGCTCTCTCCGCACGGAGGAGCACACTGCGGCCCTCGCAGCAGAAGTGCAAAGCAGCCTCTCAAGGCAATCCACCAGTTCGGTGTTTCAAGACCCGGACACCTTCAAGCGCGCTCGAAGTAATCGGCAACTAGACCGCCTGGCACGACCTGAGCTCGCGTAGCAATGCGGCCCCCACCCCGGGCCAAGCCAAACGGCGAAATTCGTGCCACGCATACATAATTACGCATTAAAAATACCATGGGCACAGGCGGGGAGGGGGGCACAACTACGGCATGCCCCAATACGCGGCTTAAACCGCACTAGGGGCTTCCCGCTTTGTTATTTTTCTCTTTTAGGACTTTAATCTTTGGAAACCCTGTCCGGCAGCATGATTGCCGAACATCACCAGCAACCAAGGAGGCAGAAAGCTACGTCACACCATGGAACTCCCAGGTGGATTACGATAACGAGTGAAATATTTGCTTTAATACTATTCCTCAGCTTGCCCTTGGAAGGGACATAGTCCTACTTTTTGCTTATCGCACTATCTGTATCATTCTGCTTTAACGCACCTTTTTGAATAAACAATGCATAGCATTAAGACTATTATTGCATTCTTCTTTTTTATATATGTGTTCATTAATGACGCCTTGCAACCGTACACTTTGGTACGGCCAATACACCAGGGGCTTAAGTACCCCACAATATGGTGTGAGAAGTCCGAACACTTTCACAAGTGCGGCACCCCGAACTTATAACATTATATGCATCAGCTCTGAATCATGTCTTTGGTCAAATGTTGGGTTTGCCCGGCTCCTATGTTTTGGTACCTTACGTTCCGCTCTATCGGCTAAGGTAGCACTAGGAGAACTACTGCGATTGTGCCCCAGTTTTGCTGGGCTAAGCACCTCAGTAGAGAAAGCTAAAACTGACTGTCATGATAAGGCGAGAGACTGGTCGCTGTTCGGCGAGGTTTCGAGTCCCTAAAGACTTATGCCGCTTAGAGCGAGGAGACTGTCCTGTCTGGCTTAAAGGCGTGTATCGCGCCCCGAATTCGGCCTTCCGAATACCAGGGGCGTCGCCAAAATTTAAAATTATAGAATTCTATGGCTAAGTGAGAGTGATAAAGCATTATTAGTCCGGTTGCCTTGTTCACTGTGCTGAGCACCTCCCTCAAAGGACCCAAAAATGGGAACAAGAGTGCTCAGGTTTATCCCAAACACCCCAGCACTCGCGGCATGGGGGCAGAAGCCGAGGACTAGCCATCTCTCAGATTGGATAAACAGCCAAACAGAAGGTACTATTTTAAATTCAAACAAGCGTTGCATAGCGCATATGAAACAAGTTTTCATCATACAGGATCACACGAGCAAGTTTACTCAAATATTACATCCTTTGGACATTCGTCCGCTACAAGATGGGCACCCTTTAGGACACCCTCATAATAAATTTCAGGGGTGTGATGCTCCTTGCCCTGCGACGGTCCTTCCTTGATCAGCTTCACGGTGTCTAGCTTGGCCCATTGCACCTTCACACGGTCGAAAGCCCGGCGTGCACCTTCGATGCAGATGGACCACTTGATGACTTCCAGCCGTGGGAAGGCATCCACAAGCCGCCTCACCAGACCGAAGTAGCTGTTCAGAAGGGCGTCGCCAGGCCACAGCCGGACTATAAGGCCCTTCATGGCATGTTCGGCCGCCTTTTGTATCTCGACCAGCTGCTTTAGCTGGTCGCTCAGAGGCATCGGGTGTTCGGTCCTAGTATACTGAGACCAGAACAACTTCTCCGTTGAGCTTCCCTCCTCGGCCTGGTAAAACTGTGCGGCATCCGACACGCTGCAGGGAAAATCTGCGAATGCTCCTGGAGAGCTCCGGATTCGGGTAAGTAATAGGTAATTTACTCTCACATGCTTGCTTTGCATATAGAATGCCTTACCCGCCGCTATTTTCTTCATCGCGTCAATCTCTTGGAGGGCCTTTTGGGCTTCGGCCTTGGCACTCTTTGCGCTCTCGAGGGCCGTGGCAAGCTCAGACTCTCGCGTCTTCGAGTCAAACTCCAACGCCTCGTGCTTCGTCACGAGAGCTTGGAGCTCTTGCTGCACCTCGCCCACCCGAGCCTCTTGCCTTTCCCGCTCGGTGCGCTCCTTGGCCGCTTTATCTTCGGCCTTGGACAACACTTGCTTTAGGGTCGCCACTTCGGTCGTGGCCCCTGGCAAATTCATGATGATCCTGTCATTTTGCAATCGCATTCTTTTTATACATATCCATAGACTAGGTACTACTTACCTTTGTTCTCCTCGAGCTGCCTCTGGCAAGGCCGAGCTCGTCCTTGGACCCTTTAAGGTCCTGCTTCAGTGCAGCGACCTCCGCAGTCAGTGTGGCAGATGCTAGCAGCGAAGCCTGCATACGCATATTGACATACTTATATTAGACTCCTGCGATATTGTTTGATCCTCTGTTCGGCTTTTCTTTGTGAACACCGAACAGAGCATCATGGGCTACTGTCTATGCGGTAATATGTTTCCTATATTTTAAACACTTACCTCAAAGCCTATTAGAAGGCTGGCACATGCTTCAGTCAATCCGCTCTTGGTGGACTGAACCTTCTGGACCACCGCACTCATAATAGTACGGTGCTCCTCGTCGATGGAAGCGCTACGAAGCGCTCCCAGCAGATTGTCCGATGCCTCTGGATGGACAAAGGTCACCGGCACAGGCGTCTTGCCCCTTTTGGAAGGAGGCCGCCTGCCCGAGTCCAGAACCACTAGAGGTTCCGGCGCGGTGTTCGGCTGAGGGCCGAACTCGGAGCCCTCAGGGGCCTTGTTCCCCCTGCTCCCGGAGTCCGGAAGGTCGCCTTGAGGCGCCTCCGGGACTGTCTCCCCTCGACCCGGTGCCTCTTGAGACAATACCTCGGCGTCGTCCGCAGGGCAAGGGGAGGTGGCGGTCGGAAGTGGATCGCTATCCATATCCGACGAGCCCAGGGAGCCGTCCGACAATACATCGGTACGGGCTCGTGGCAGCCTGCATAATCATATTCGGCGTTAAGGGAAGCAGTGCAGCAAAGGAATGCTATGAGTTACTCTAGTATCCGAATACTTATGACTTCGCCAGGGGCTTGGCCCTGAGCAGCCACTCGTCTTCGCCTTCGGCGGCGGTGGTGGAACTGTCCGGAAGGAGAGTCCTTCCCTTCTTGGACCCTTTGGCCTCCCCAGTTGGGACGGCCTTCCTTTTCTTGTCTCCCCCAACTGAAGGGGGAGCATCTTCTTCCTCCTCCTCGTCTTCGGGGGAGGAGTGTGTCGCAGAGTTATCGGATGATGAGTCCGATGACGCCTGGCGTCGGGAACTCTTTCGGGTTCCCTTGGCCTTCTTGGTCTTCTCCGGCACCTTGTAAGGAGCCGGAGTCAGCATCTTCATCAGGAGAGCGTCTGCTGGGCCTTCGGGCAAAGGAGCCAGACAGTCGATCTGTCCGGCCATCTCCTGCCAGTCCTGTCAAAGGTACGGGAGCTTAGATCCTGCATAGAGTTAAACAATGAAAAACAAGTATCCTGTGAGAGGTAAAAACAGCTTACCACGCTGGCTTGGCGCTTCGCGCAGAATCCGCGATCCTCGGTAGTGGGAGGGGGAACATCGACACCCTTGAATAGCACCTTCCAGGCATCCTCGTGAGTTGTGTCGAAGAGCTTGTTCAGAGTCCAGTGCTGGGCCGGGTCGAACTCCCACAAGTTGAAAGCCCGTTGTTGGCACGGGAGGATCTGGCAGATGAGCATGACCTGGACTATGTTGACGAGTTTGAGCTTCTTGTTCACCATGTTTTGAATACATGTTTGGAGTCCAGTCAACTCTCCCGAACTGCCCCAGGACAGGCCATTCTCTTGCCAGGAGGTGAGCCGCGTGGGGATGCCAGATCAGAAATCGGGGGCTGCTGCCTATTTAGGGTCACGCCGCTCGATGATGTAGAACCATCCCGATTGCCACCCCTTTATGGTCTCCACGAAGGAGCCCTCGAGCCATGTGACGTTGGGCATCTTGCCCACCATGGCGCCTCCGCACTCCGCCTGGCGGCCGCTCACTACCTTCGTCTTGACATTGAAGGTCTTCAGCCATAAGCCAAAGTGGGGCTTGATGCGGAGGAAGGCCTCGCACACGACGATAAACGCCGAGATGTTGAGGATGAAGTTCGGGGCCAGATCATGAAAATCTAGGCCGTAGTAGAACATGAGCCCCCGGACGAATGGGTGGAGAGGGAATCCCAGTCCGCGGAGGAAATGGGTAAGGAACACTACCCTCTCATGGGGCCTGGGGGTGGGGATGAGCCGCCCCTCATCTGGGAGCCGGTGCGTGATGTCGTCGGGCAGGTATCCGGCTCTCCTCAGCTTTTTGATGTGTCCCTCCGTGACGGAGGAGACCATCCACCTGCATCCCGCTCCGGACATGGTTGGAGAAGGTCGAGGTGGGAAATGCGGACTTGGGCGCTGGAGCTCGAGTGTGCGAAAATGGATGAGCAAAGGAGGAAGAAGGCGTGGATTAAAAGGTGAATCCTTATCCCTTTATATGGGCGGCCGAAACGATGCACCCCCACTAGCCTGGTAAAACTCGCTTATCCCCCCAAGCGCCATAATCGATGGCGCGATTGGGTTACCCACGCCCGTATTGATGAGAATCCCATGATAAGGGGACACGATCTCTGCTTTGACAAGACGTGTCAAAAAACTACCTCGCCTTGTGTGCGGGGCTAGTTAAAGGAAACGGTTCGAATAATCACCGGGCCATGGCATAATGTCGTGTTGCCAAAACAAGTCAGCAAATTGGATTTTTGGAAATATTATTCTCTCTATGGTGGTATGTGGAACTTATTTTGCAGGGTCGGACACTATCCTTGTATTCAAATTCTTCTGTGGTGTATTCGGAGGAGGGACCCATGTAGGATCGAAAGTATGTCTAGAGGGGGGGTGATTAGACTACTTGACCAAATAAAAACTTAACCTTTTCCCAATTTTAGTTCTTGGCAGATTTTAGCTATTTTAGGACAAGTCAAGCAATCATCACACAATTCAAGCAAGCATGCAAAGAGTTTATGGGCAGCGGAAAGTAAAGCATGCAACTTGCAAGAATATAAAGGGAAGGGTTTGGAGAATTCAAACGCTATTGGAGACACGGATGTTTTTCCCGTGGTTCGGATAGGTGGTGCTATCCTACATCCATGTTGATGGAGACTTCAACCCACGAAGGGTAACGGTTGTGCGAGTCCACACAGGGCTCCACCCAAGGGCAACGGTTGCGCGAGTCCATGAAGGGCTCCACCCACGAAGGGTCCATGAAGAAGCAACCACCCACAAAGGGTCCACGAAGAAGCAACCTTGTCTATCCCACCATGGCCATCGCCCACGAAGGACTTGCCTCACTAGCGGTAGATCTTCATGAAGTAGGCGATCTCCTTGCCCTTACAAACTCCTTGGTTCAACTCCACAATCTTGTCGGAGGCTCCCAAGTGACACCTAGCCAATCTAGGAGACACCACTCTCCAAGAAGTAACAAATGGTGTGTAGGTAATGAACTCCTTGCTCTTGTGCTTCAAATGATAGTCTCCCCAACACTCAACTCTCTCTCATAGGATTTGGATTTGGTGGAAAGAAGATTTGAGTGGAAAGCAACTTGGGAAGGCTAGAGATCAAGATTCATATGGTAGGAATGGAATGTCTTGGTCTCAACACATGAGTAGGTGGTTCTCTCTCAGAACATATGAGTTGGAGTGATGTGTGTGTTCTGATGGCTCTCTCACTCAATGAGAAAGAGGTGGAGGGGTATATATAGCCTCCACACAAAATCCAACCATTACACACAATTTACCAATCTCGGTGGGACCGAATCAGAAAACTCGGTCTGACCGAAATAGTAAACCTAGTGACCGTTAGGAATTTTGGTGGGACTGACATGCAACTCGGTAGGACCGATTCAGTTAGGGTTTGGGCATAACGTAATCTCAGTGAGACCGATTACACAAACTCGGTGAGACCGAATTTGGTAATTAGCTAACCAGAGAGTTGTTCAGGCAAACTCGGTGGGACCGATTTGCTCTTTCGGTGAGACCGAGTGGAACTCGGTGAGACCGAAAAGTTACAAAGGGGAAACACTGAGTTTACATTGCAATCTCGGTGGGACCGATTCGCTCTTTCGGTGGGACCGAAAAGTTACGAAAGGGAAACAAAGAGTTTGAAACCCCATCTCGGTGGGACCGAGATCCTTATCGGTAGAACCGAATTGCTAGGGTTTGGCAGTGGCTAATGACAAGTGAAACTCGGTGGCGCCGGATAGGAAGAATCGGTAGGACCGAGTTTGGCTTAGAGTTTTGGTCATATGTGGATATGGGAAAGTAGTTGAGGCTTTTTGGAGCATATCATTAAGCACATGAAGCAAGAGGCTCATTAAGCAACACCTCATCCCTCCTTAATAGTATTGGCTTTTCCTATGGACTCAATGTGATCTTGGATCACTAAAATATAAAATGAAGAGTCTTGAGCTTTTGAGCTTGAGCCAATCCATTGTCCTTAGAATTTTGAGGGTTCCACTTTCATATCCATGCCATGCCAATCATTGAGCTTTCCTGAAATAATCATCTTGGAATAGCATTAGCTCAATGAGCTATATGTTGTTATGAATTACCAAAACCACCTAGGGATAGTTGCACTTTCAATCTCCCCCTTTTTGGTAATTGATGACAACATATAGATCAAAGCTTCGACAAATGATAATAAGCATGAAATATATCGTCGCTTTGAGAAGTATGTGATAAGTAAGAGCTCCCCCTAAATTTGTGCATATTTAAAATTTGCTTTGGACTACAAATGCACAAAGAGTTAGAGTCATGGGTTACTCTTCCATGTCACATACATCTTGGTGGAGCGCTCAAAATGATAAGAATGAAATACATGCACTCATCACCAAGAATAGTGAATGATCACAAACGATAGATAGAATGATAATATTTAAGCAAGCATCAAGCAAACATTAAGTGTAGCTTATGATGAAACACATGATCATCGATGTCTCACAGGCATAAGGACGTAGTATCTCACACACAAGCAAACAAAGTTCGAAAAACCACCAAATAAAGCAAGAGAGAAAAGCAACACTCTCTCTCTCGAAGCCTATGATCTATACATCTTCTCCCCCTTTGGCAACAAGTTACCAAAAAGTTCCTAGAAAATGCATAGCACTAGATCGACGCTCAGGCTTGATCTTCAGGTGGTGGTGGAGTCCGGATCACTCCAAGGACGAAGGCTTCTGTAGATGTTGAAGTAGTCGCTGGAGTTGGAGCTGAAGTAGATGCTGGAGCTGAGGCTGTAGCTGGTGCTGAGGTGGTGGCTCTGGTGTCAACAACTAGCAGTGCAGACGACCTCGGACCTCGTGGCACCCTCGCAAACGCATGAGTCGTGGTCCTGCCTCTCCTCTCATTCATGTCCTCCTGGAGCTGCTCCACTGCAGACTGAACTTCCGTTACTTTGACATCCAAGTCATAGAACTTCTGTTCCATGATCCTCTCTAGGCTCTGCTGATTCTTAGTGAGGTTGGCCAGACTTTGCTCAATTCTCAGCATGGATGCAATCAAGTAACTGAGCTGCTCTTGTTTGGTCTTCAAGAAGTAATTAGATGCCTCCGCTTGAGTAGGCATCCTGGCAGCTTTTTCCTTCTTCGCCTTCTCCTTCTTGGCAAATGCTTGGGCAGATGATGGCTCGTTCTCAGTCATAACAACTTCATTGTCCTCAAAATTTGGATGGATGGGCAGGTGTTCCTTATCCAACAAATATACGCCCGTGCCCATCTTGGAGTTGATGAGCTCCTGAATTTGAGGGGCATATCCACAGCTCCTCTTCTGATCTGCCGCAGTCCTTTTGATTGTTTCCACTATGAGGCTCATGACCTTGAATTTCTGAGGCACGTCAAAGACATGAAGCAACTTGATCGTGTGACGTCTGATCATCTTGTGATCTCCAGACTTGGGCAGAAGGGTGTGCCTTAGTATCCAATTGATCGTCGGCAATCCTGAGAGTAGATAATGCACTGAGCCAAACTTGAACGTGTCAAGAGCTTCATTGGGAATTTCCTTGTACATGTTGGACATGGAGTTGTGGTCCATCTTCTTATTGGCATAGATATCCAAGTCCTCATCTTGCTCCTCTGGGGCATTAATGATCTGTGCCCACTCAGCCACTGTAGATTGGTACCTTGTACCCTCAGACATCCATGTGATCCTTCCATCCGGGTAGAAGTGTGCTGTGGAGTAGAATTGCATGATTAGCTCCTCATTCCACTTTGTGAGCTTCTGCCCAACAAAGTCGGCAACTCCACACGCACTAAAGCTTTCATACACTCCGGGGTAGTACTCTTCATGTTCCTTCATGTAGGTCCAGTCAACCCATCGCATATCACAGACAATGGGCTTCTTATCTAGCAGCACCCTCTCATAGAAATCTTGCTGCTCCTTGGTGTGAAATCTGTAATCCACGGCAGTCCTTCTCCTAGAAGCATACGGATCTGCTTCTCTCCACTTCCTCAGCCCTGAATCTCTCCTTAGCTTCATATCCTCAGCCACAGGATGAGCATCATTGTGGTCTGGGATCTTGGGCTTGAGCTTTCTAAGGACACTCTCTTCCTCTTCTTCAGTAGCTTCAGGCACTGGGGCCTTGTTCTTTTCTGCAGCAGGTATACTCCTTGTGTTTCTCTTTGGTGCTGTCTTAGGCTTAGATGCAGCCTTGGGTGCTTCCTTGGGCTTGGATGCAGCTATTCCTGACCTTATGGCATCTCCCATAAGTTTGGCTGCCTTGGGCGCTGGTGCAGCTGCCTCTTCTTCCTCCTCCTCTTCTACCATGATGGAGGCCTTGCCAAGGACTCTAGCCACAGTCTTCTTCACCCTCTCTTTCCTCTTTTTGCCCTCAGCAGCAATGGGCTCAATGGGAGCAGGTGCAGGCTTCTCAGTTGAGGCTCTAGCCTTTGACATGGGCTGCCTGCCTGCTGGCCTCTTGACTTTCAGGCCTGGCTTTGAGCCTTGAGCTGGCTCAACTCTCTTGGAAGTGACCTCTTCCTCTGCCACATAGTCCTCATCTTCAGAATCAGACGTTCTCTTCTTCCTTTGACGTGTGGCAGCCTTAGGCAGATTGCTGGGGGTGCTCCTGCTGCCATCATCTGAAGAACTTGAGGGGCTAGTGCCCTCACTCATCACCACTTGCTGCTCTGAGAGGTTCTGGCTGTCACTTTGATCAGACATGTTGCAAACTGACTGCTGACCCTGTGAATAGATTATGGATGAGATAGAGTGGATGAGCATCACAAAAAGCAGAGATTTTTGCAAAAGAATAATCCAAAAACTTAGTTTTAGTTTCCCACTGAAATCATCTCGGATCTACCGATTTTCAAACTCGGTGATACCGAAGCAGTTTTGGAACCTAAACTAGTGAACTCGGTAGGACCGAGTCACAGTTCGGTGGCACCGAGACTGCTAGGGTTTCACTGAGTTCAAAAATCGGTCACACCGATAAGTAATTCTCGGTCAGACCGAGTCTCACTTGTGCAATGGCATAAGCCAAATCGGTGGGACCGAGTTTTTCAACTCGGTGGGTCCGAGATGGTTTCGGCGGAAACCTAAACCTAGAATTTTCGAATCAAACCTAATCTATGAGCGTTTTGACTGGATAGAAGTTTATCAAACGTGGCCAGAAACAATATGATCACAATGTGCTAGGAATCAGATTGAGGAATAGCACAAAGATCAAGTCCATACCCTAGTTCGGCGGGGACTTGCTACGGCGGCAACGGCGGGGCAGAAATTCCGTTGACGGCGACGGAGACCAGCGACTGGAGGCTGCTGGCGGCGAGAAGACGATCCGGAGACGTCGGGGGCAGAGCAGGCTATCGCGCGGGTGAAGGGGTTCAGAGAAATTTCCAAATTTTGCCCGTGACTATATATAGCCCGACCCTGTCGGTGTGACCGAGTGGAACAACTCGGTGGCACCGAGATTCATAACTGCGTGCAGTTACTGAAACTCGGTGAGACCAAAAGGTTCAAATCGGTTGCACCGAGATCGAAAACCTAGATCAATTTAATGATCTCGGTAGGACCGAAAGTGGAGTATCGGTCAGACCGAGAATCATAAAGAGGTTTTGGAAGTTTAAGTCTATGACGAATCGGGGACTCCGAGCGCTCCTCACACAGAGTGGTTCGAATCTGACTTGATCAAATTTTGTGATGTAGCATGAATAGAGTTTGAGACAAGAAAAGCATAGATAGCTAGAGGAGGTTCTTAGGCATTCTTGTCCATCCACTTGGCAAAAGAAGATAAAGCCAAACAATCAAAGCAACAAGTGGATGTCCTTGAATGAGTAAAATATGCAATCAACATGCTCACACAATAAGATAGCAAATGAAATATGTGGCAAGGCATGCACAACCAATTCTAGCATCTATCAAGCAATTTGCGATGACTAGGTCATCTATATATGAGTATATTGACTTAGGAGTCAAGTGAGAACACTTGATCGTAGGTCATACTCATCGTTTAAGCTCAAGTGGGGTTACCACTTTTACATAAAGCATTGTTTTGTTCACATCTTTAGGGTTGCTTTAGCTCAAGTCTTAGAGTAAAGCTCCCCCTAGATGTGATATCCCCCCTAAGATGGATGAACTAACCTTGGGTTTTGTCGATGATGACTTCATGTAGATGTTGAAGATGTGGATGCTCAATGTTGATGTAGATCTCTTGGAGCTATCCATTTGAGTGAATTGCACTTTCAATACCTACATGGGTTAGTCCCACAAGGAACAAACAAGGATATCCATAGACCTAGAGTGATGCACACACAAGATGATGTCCATGAAAACTTTAGGTTACCTTGTCCCTTGTCTTACCAACAAGAGGGTTTGTGACTCCTTGAACTAGTGCAAGATGTGGAAGTTGATTGCACTTGTTCTTGCCAAAATGATAAGAGTGAAGTATGTTGGCGGAGTCACCCTCAAGAACTCTCTAGTTCTTCTTCTTTTGGATCCACATCATCTTGATGGGAATCCTTGGAGTTGTAGTCGTACTTGATGAAGTGGAACTTGAAGAAGTCTTGGGAATCCACTTGACTAAGGTCTTAGGAGCTTCTTCAAATGCATCAATTTCCTCTTGAAGCTTGTCCTTGCCTTTTTGCTCGTAGTCTTGTGGTGGAAGATCATCTTGAGCTTGTGTCCCCTTGAAAGAAGTATACTTCTCTTGTTGAGGGACAAACTTTGTCTTGGGGTATTGATCTTCTTCCCACTCAACTCCATTGGCATTGAACTTTCGTTCAAAACCAACACCTTGATTCTTCCGGTGCATTCCTTGCTTGCGCACAATTTCCTCGAATTGCTTACTCCCGGCAAGGCTTTTGTATACTCCTTTCTCTATAATTCCCTTCAATAAGCTATTTTCTTGCTCAAGTGTAACTTGGCTAAGAGAATCATTAATGGAATCAAGAGAACTACTAGAAGCAACAATATTGAATTTAGCATGATCATTGTTACTACTAGAGGAAGAATCTTTCTTGTTAGACGTGACTTGAGGCATGTAAGTGGATAAGAGTAAACGCTTGGCAATGTAAGAAGAACTTTTCTTGTGGAGATCATCATTGATTGACTTTAAGAACTCATGCTCTTGCACAAGATTGAGCTTTTCAAAGCATAGCTTCTCATGAGCCCTTAAAAGTTCTCGATGATCTTCGAAGATAGTGTCATGAGCTAACTTAAGAGTTTTTAGTTCTTTAGTTAGAGCCTCAATCTTCTCCTTATCATTGTCATTCGTTTTAACTTGATTAGCATGATTAATTGGTCTTTCATCATAGTATTCATCACTAGAGTTGTCACCAATCAAATCATCACCTAACAAGTCATCTTCATCACTATTGAAATCAACATACTCGGGGTGTGTTACCTTAGGACCTTTGGCCATGAAGCATCTTCCAATTCCTTCATTTGGTGAGTCAAATATGTCGTAGGAGTTGGTTGACACAAGTGCTAGACCGGCAACACCTTCATCTTGAGTATCTTCGGAGTCGGAGTGATAACTTCTCTCGGAGTGGCTGTCGGAGTCGGAGCCGGATACCCATTCACCAACATGAGCTTGATGTCTTCGTCTTGTGTAGCTCCTTGATGATTTTTCCTTCCTTTCCGAATCCTTGCTTCTCCGTGAGTATCTTCGTTCATAACGATCATCTCTACTCCTTCTCTCTCTTGGTGGTGATCCCTTGCTTCTTCTTTTTGGAGAATCTTCTCTTCTCTTGTAGGGAGCCATACACTCATTGGAATAGTGTCCAGGTCTTCCACAATTGTAACAGTTTCGCTCTCGACTAGAAGATCTTTTGTCATTGTAGGACCTTGATTTGGAGCTTCTATATTTGCTTCTATTCTTGTAGAACTTGTTGAAGTTCTTCACCATTAAGCTCAATTCTTCATTGAAGTCTTGTTTCTCACTTGATGATGTAGGGGCTTCACATGATGCTTTGTAGGCACCACTTGATTTGTTGTGAAGTTCCTCTTTATCCTTAAGTGACATCTCATGAGCAACAATTCTTCCAATCACTTCCTTTGGCTTGAGATCTTTGTAATTGGGCATCATTTGGACCAATGTGCACACGTTATCATATTTTCCATCCAAGGCTCTTAGGATCTTCTTGATGATGAATTTATCGGTCATCTCTTCACTTCCTAAGCCAGCAATCTCATTTGTGATGAGAGCAAGCCTAGAGTACATTTCAGCGACACCTTCACCATCCTTCATCTTGAACTTGTCAAGTTGGCTTTGAAGCACATCCAACTTGGATTCCTTGACGGAGTCGGTACCTTCATGCATATCAATCAAGGTGTCCCAAATTTCCTTTGCATTCTCAAGGCGGCTGATTTTGTTGAATTCTTCGGGGCACAATCCGTTGAAGAGAATATCACAAGCTTGAGCATTGTATTGCAGCATCTTCAACTCATCCGCGGTAGCTTCACGGTTTGGTTCTCTCCCATCAAAGAAGTCACCTTGCAAACCAACACACACAATAGCCCAAACGGCGGGGTTATGTCCAAGAATATGCATTTTCATTTTATGCTTCCAACTAGCAAAAGTAGTACCATCAAAGTAAGGACCTCTACGGTGATAATTTCCCTCGCTAGACGCCATACTCTCCTAGGTTGTGAAACCAAGGCTATGACCACCAAAAGCTATGGAGATCAAGCAAATGGAGACCAAGGCTCTGATACCACTTGTAGGATCGAAAGTATGTCTAGAGGGGGGTGATTAGACTACTTGACCAAATAAAAACTTAACCTTTTCCCAATTTTAGTTCTTGGCAGATTTTAGCTATTTTAGGACAAGTCAAGCAATCATCACACAATTCAAGCAAGCATGCAAAGAGTTTATGGGCAGCGGAAAGTAAAGCATGCAACTTGCAAGAATATAAAGGGAAGGGTTTGGAGAATTAAAACGCTATTGGAGACACGGATGTTTTTCCCGTGGTTCGGATAGGTGGTGCTATCCTACATCCACGTTGATGGAGACTTCAACCCACGAAGGGTAACGATTGCGCGAGTCCACACAGGGCTCCACCCAAGGGCAACGGTTGCGCGAGTCCATGAAGGGCTCCACCCACGAAGGGTCCACGAAGAAGCAACCACCCACAAAGGGTCCACGAAGAAGCAACCTTGTCTATCCCACCATGGCCATCGCCCACGAAGGACTTGCCTCACTAGCGGTAGATCTTCACGAAGTAGGCGATCTCCTTGCCCTTACAAACTCCTTGGTTCAACTCCACAATCTTGTCAGAGGCTCCCAAGTGACACCTAGCCAATCTAGGAGACACCACTCTCTAAGAAGTAACAAATGGTGTGTAGGTAATGAACTCCTTGCTCTTGTGCTTCAAATGATAGTCTCCCCAACACTCAACTCTCTCTCATAGGATTTGGATTTGGTGGAAAGAAGATTTGAGTGGAAAGCAACTTGGGAAGGCTAGATATCAAGATTCATATGGTAGGAATGGAATGTCTTAGTCTCAACACATGAGTAGGTGGTTCTCTCTCAGAACATATGAGTTGGAGTGATGTGTGTGTTCTGATGGCTCTCTCACTCAATGAGAAAGAGGTGGATGGGTATATATAGCCTCCACACAAAATCCAACCATTACACACAATTTACCAATCTCGGTGGGACCGAATCAGAAAACTCGGTCTGACCGAAATAGTAAACCTAGTGACCATTAGGAATTTCGGTGGGACTGACATGCAACTCGGTAGGACCGATTCGGTTAGGGTTTGGGCATAACGTAATCTCGGTGAGACCGATTACACAAACTCGGTGAGACCGAATTTGGTAATTAGCTAACCAGAGAGTTGGTCAGGCAAACTCGGTGGGACCGATTTGCTCTTTCGGTGAGATCGAGTGGAACTCGGTGAGACCGAAAAGTTACAAAGGGGAAACACTGAGTTTACATTGCAATCTTGGTGGGACCGATTCGCTCTTTCGGTGGGACCGAAAAGTTACGAAAGGGAAACAGAGAGTTTGCAACCCCATCTCGGTGGGACCGAGATCCTTATCGGTAGAACCGAATTGCTAGGGTTTGGCAGTGGCTAATGACAAGTGAAACTCGGTGGCGCCGGATAGGAAGAATCGGTAGGACCGAGTTTGGCTTAGAGTTTTGGTCATATGTGGATATGGGAAAGTAGTTGAGGGTTTTGGAGCATATCATTAAGCACATGAAGCAAGAGGCTCATTAAGCAACACCTCATCCCTCCTTAATAGTATTGGATTTTCCTATGGACTCAATGTGATCTTGGATCACTAAAATATAAAATGAAGAGTCTTGAGCTTTTGAGCTTGAGCCAATCCATTGTCCTTAGAATTTTGAGGGTTCCACTTTCATATCCATGCCATGCCAATCATTGAGCTTTCCTGAAATAATCATCTTGGAATAGCATTAGCTCAATGAGCTATATGTTGTTATGAATTACCAAAACCACCTAGGGATAGTTGCACTTTGAGGTCAACTTTGAGGTCAATGGCCAACATTACAACAATGGATACGACATAGCTGATAGTATCTATCTTTAGTTGTCAACTTTTGTGAAGACAATATCCAATCAGGAAGGGGAGAAGAAATAGATATTTGCCCAAGCACTATAGAGTGCTAAAAAGGATCTGGAGCGTGTTTTTCATGTGTTTCAATCTCAATGGGGTATCGTTTGACACACTGCACTCACATGGAGCACCGAGAAGCATTGGGAGGCGATGTTTGCTTGTGTGATCATGCATAAAATGATCGTGGAGGATGAGCGTGATCACAGCATCTATGATCAAGGCTTTGAACATCAGGGTGAAAATGTTGTGCCTGAGCACCAAGAACCGGCAATGTGTTGGATAGTTACCCAATTTCATCGTGAAATGTGTGATTGGCATACTCATATGCAACTCCAAAATGACTTGGCTGAGCACATGTGGATTCACATTTGAAACCAATAGAGGTATCAATTCATTTTCTTTTCATGTATTCGTGACAATTTTGATTTGGTTGTAAACTTTGTGTATTTTTATTCAGTTGTGAAACTATTTATTACTATGACACTATGTGATTTATTTGGTAAAACTATTTGCAATGTTTATTAAAAATTGTCTACATCGTGGCCAGCCGGGGCAGACCAAACGCGTTGGCGCGTGGGTGCACTGGCAACGTGTTTACGAAAGAGGGCGGACGTCGCCCCTTTGTCTGACCGAAACGGACAAAATCTGGACAAATCATACTTCCGCTAAGGCCAACTCCAACGCGCGACCCCATTTCGTCTGACCACGCCCATTTGGGTCTTACAAATCGCGGCCCAAAGCATGTGCCCAAAAGGGAAGGGGTTCGTTTTCTATCCGTCCACGGCCCATTTCTGGCACAATTTTCGGCCGCGTTTGCAACAAACGGACACGACATGGACGAGCAACGTGCTCCATTGTTCTCTCGTGCCCCGCCCGTCAGGGACACAACGGTTCCATTCCCCCTCTCAAAAACCCTCCTGCCCTCCCCTGCCCCTTTTTGCTCCATGGTCGATGCCCCGCAGCAAGCTGCGTCGCTATCCCGACTGACAACTCTGCCCGTCCCGCAATGGAGAAGAAGAAGGGGAGGGTGGAGCTCATGGTGCGGAGCTTTCCGAGAACCGGCCAAGAGGAGAGCCAGTAGGGCCGCTCAAGCGGAGAGGAAAACCGGGATGACTACGCCCTCGAGGCCACCGCCGTTAGCTTTCATGATCGCCGACTTGAGCAATATGTCCCCGAAGAGAAGAAGTTGGTTCGAGAAAAAGAAAAGAAGATGCTCGACCAAGATTATTAAGCCAACTTGTGTGTCGGGATGAACTAGGGAGGTCGTGAGTCATGAATTACAACCCTTTTTTTATAGGCTGGCATGTGTGCTGGCCACTGGCCTTGTTTGCCGGCTTGGAACTATGGGTGGTGATCATTTTGTAGGTCGGCTTGTGTGCTGGCCGCTGGTGCTTTGGCCGGCATGAGCTATGTCCGTTGGCATGAACATACGGCCGTGATGGGTCTAAATTTCAGATTTTATTGCCTTTGTGAAAATTTCACGTGAACCGGACGACCAATTGGACGCCCTCAACACCAATGCACTGTCCGAAGTCGCCGCTCCGGCTTCCACACCATCCCCGAGGCCAAACCCACGCCTAGCTAAAGACAAAGTTGCAAGACGACACCAACCGGTGACGCCTGACGAAAGACCGGATCTGCAAGGCAACTCCTCCAAGGAGAAAAGCGATGGAAACGATGCCGTTGCTCGCTCAGGCTAAAGTGGGAGCTTCGGTTTCCACCATGAGAGTGAGAGCTTGCAACCCACTTGCGTTTTTTCAGCTTAAATATTAAAAAAATGATTGCGCTAAGCGACAATTTGAAAATTGCTACTTGCCTTCGAGGATGCAGCTTACCATGTGGGTCCACAAGGTGGATGAATGACTTCAGAACTGTCGTCAACGAGACCGGTGATGCCCTCGACCACTTACAGTATAAGGCACTCCACCGGGAGGCTTAGATCGGTGAGTCCAAGACACACAACGTGTCAAGGTAGAAAGATGGACACCCTCCCTAAAAATAGTGTAGTGTCAAACGCTCTTATATTATGGGACGGAGGGAGTAGTAAGCTAGTTGAGGCGATTAACAACTTTGGCCTGGTGGAGCACACGAGCCACCGCAACTCCCTTGGCAATGGCAGAACAGACGACAATAAATTGGCCCTGAAGTTGTTACTTGTGCGCATGATGTCCATCTTCGGAATGAGGGGTTTGGAAAGAGTATAAAAGAAAAAGAAAAACCTAATTGCAGTCAGGGTTTAAAAAATCATCATTATGAAACTTTTCATTAAAAATCTTCTGGTATTTTGCACCTACTTTTCCAAAACAATGGATCACTCAATTGGTTAGAATTGTGATTATCACAGGTTGGCCCTGCATGAACTCTGCTTGTATTGACCGTTAAGCTGGACGTGGCCCACCCATCATCTCAAAACATTTTCTCCCCTCGACATTTCCTCAAACAATTTTTTTTGAAATCCTCGAACAACTTACCGTGTACCGGTCACAATGACAGCAGGCCGCGTCACTCACCGAAACTTCACCACCAGCTGAAGCGTTTGAAACTGCTGCTTTAAGCGTTTGGGATCTCTTGAATGCTGATTGGGAAATCTTTATCGGGAAGTGCTAGCGACATGTGGTAATTGGAAGACACATCTCAATTTAGTGCTAGATACACAACCATGTGGTGTGCAGACTATAGCTGGAAGTCTTTAGACTAGTCATAATAGGGAGTAACTTAGAGTAGCAACATACATATGTTACTAGTCTATATTAATACCTTTATAGCGGGGAGTAACATATGTGTAGTGTCATGCAACAATTCATTTATTAGATTGTAATTCAGCCACAGAGTGGTTCTTACTCCTCGCTCCTCGGTCGCTCCTGTGGGAGACCAGGGGCGAACCCTAGCCGCCAGCGCCAGCGCCGCGACCCGCCGCCCCGGCCCCCCTCGCCGCCGCTGGCGTGTGTCGCCGGGCAAAGCCCGTGCGGCTCGGCGGCAGCAAGGCTCTCTCCTCCTCCCGTCTGGAGTGGCACGGCGCGGGCCAGCCGCTTCGAAGGAGCTCGATGCCTTGGCGTCCGGGGCGGCGCAACGAGGACATGCTGATGGTGGACGCACGCGACGAGGCTCCACAGGTGGCTGGGCGGCGCGACGGGGTGGCTGGGCGGTGTTGTGCGCACGGAGTGGCGCGGATCTGGCGTGAGAGGGACCTGCTCGACGGCGTCCGCGTGGCGAGGCTGCGTGGGCAGAGGGTCCCAGCGGCTGCAAGGGGAGTGTAGCATGGCCGCGCACAGGCTTAGCGCGACCGGGATGGCCGCGGTGGCTGCGGGTGCCGCCCGGATTGGGCGGTGGTGCTCCGGGCGGATCTGGTCTGGTGCTCGCCGCGGGCGTGCGGGGGGCATGGGCGGTGTAGTCGGCGTGGCTCAGGGCCTTTGGCGACACGGGGGAGCTGCTTCAAGGTGCAAGTGTGGCAGATCTGATCTCCGGCGGCCGTGGTGGCGCGCATGGTGCGCGTGGTTCGTGTCTGTTGCTAGGTTGCGGTCGGCAGCCATGGTGGCTGATGGTCTCGGGTAGCACACCTCCTCTCCTTGCCGGCATGGTGCTCGGTAGGGTGCGGCGGTCTGTTACGCCCAGTGGCTCTGCTCTCGGTGGCCGTTCTTAGATCTTCCCACTCGATCTTGAGTTTGGTCGTCGGCGGCCGCTGCGAGGTGCGGTTGGCTACGATGGCGAACCCTTCGTTGACAGCCTGGTGCGGTGGTGATTGATTGGTGGGCTTGTCGGTGCTGGCGCGGGAGGATGTGCAGCTGAGGTGGTGTGAAAGCTTGGGTGAAAACCCTGTCTCGGCCTTGTGCCGTGTGATGAAGCTATATACCTAGGGTAGGGTCATGGATTTGTCCAACATACCCTCCCCAAGGACATCTCTACAAAGAATCAGAAGCAGTCGAAGAGAAACCATCATCCACTCGACCATGAAGATGTGCTCACTCGACCACCTTGAAGACACTCGACCACCAGAAGATGAGAAACTTTCCACTGTACAACGGTCAGTGAGGGAGTCCTAGATTAGGGGGTATTCGGGTAGCCGGACTATACCTCCAGCCGGACTCCTGGATTATGAAGATACAAGATTGAAGACTTCGTCCCGTGTCCGGAGGGGACTTTCCTTGGCGTGGAAGGCAAGCTTGGCGATGCGGATATTCAAGATCTCCTACCATTGTAACCGACTCTATGTAACCCTAACCCTATCCGGTGTCTATATAAACCGGAGGGTTGTAGTCCGTAGGACAGAATCAACTCCATACACATCAATCATACCATAGGCTAGCTGCTAGGGTTTAGCCTCCTTGATCTCGTGGTAGATCTACTCTTGTACTACCCATATCATCAATATTAATCAAGCAGGAGTAGGGTTTTACCTCCATCGAGAGGGCCCGAACCTGGGTAAAACAAAGTGTCCCCTGTCTCCTATTACCATCCGGCCTAGACGCACAGTTCGGGACCCCTACCCAAGATCCGCCGGTTTTGACACCGACATTGGTGCTTTCATTGAGAGTTCCTCTGTGTCGTCACCTTTAGGCCCGATGGCTCCTTCGATCTTCAACTGTGATGCGGTCCAGGGTGAGACTTTTCTCCCTGGACAGATCTTCGTCTTCGGCAGCTTCACGCGCGGGCCAATTCGCTTGGCCACCTTGAGCAGATCGAAAGCTACGCCCCTGGCCATCAGGTCAGGTTTGGAAGCCTAAACTACACGGCTGACATCCGCGGGGACTTGATCTTCGACGGATTCGAGCCACAGCCAAGCGTGCCGCACTGTCTCGACGGGCATGATATAGCTCTGCTGCCGAACAGCGCCTTGGAGGCCGCACACGCATTGGTTTCGACCATTGATTCAGAACCTACTACGCCGATCGAGGATCAGCGGTTGGACGCTGCCTCAGGGGCTGTGATCTCAGAGGCGATCGAGCCGAACTCCAGCCCCGCACTCCGCGTGGCCCCTTACTCCGAGGAGCCGGATTCCTCTCCGAACTCCGAGTCCCCCGCACCCCTGCCAATCGAATCTGATTGGGCGCCGGTAATGGAGTTCACCGCCGCGGACATCTTTCAGCATTCGCCTCTTGGTGATATCCTGAGTTCTCTTAAGTCTCTCTCTTTATCAGGAGAGCCCTAGCCGAACTACGGTCAGCAAGGGTGGGATACGGACGGTGAGGAAATTCAAAACCCACCTACCACCCACTTTGTAGCCACTGCCGACGATTTAACCGACATACTTGACTTCAGCTCCGAAGACATCGACGGCATGGACGACGATATAGGAGACGAACAGGAACCAGTACCTATAGGGCGCTGGAACGCCACCTCGTCATATGACATATACATGGTGGATACTCCAAAAGACGGAGATGGCGATGGAGCAATGGGGGATGATACCCCCAAGAAACAGCCAAAGCGCCGGCGTCAGCGGCGCCGCTCTAAATCCCGCCAAAGCAAAAACGGTGATTCCGGCACGGGAGATAATACTACCCCGGATAGCGCCGAAGAACACCCACCCCAGCAAGACTCGGCTCAGGAAGATGGAGAAGCCAGCCCTCATGAGAGAGCAGCAGACCGAGAGGTCAAGGATGATAATTATACGCCTCCCTCCGAAGACGAGGCAAGCCTCGATGACGACGAATTTGTCATACCATCAGACCCCGCCGAACAAGAGCGTTTTAGACGCATGCTTTTAGCCACGGCAAGCAGCCTCAAGAAAAAGCAGCAACAGCTTAAAGCTGCCCAAGATTTGCTAGCTGACAGATGGACTGAAGTCCTCGCGGCCGAAGAGTATGAACTCGAACGCCCCTCCAAGAGTTATCCGAAGCGCAGGCCGCTACCCCGATCAGAGGAGGAAGCACCTACATCACCTGTGCATGACATGGCAGACCGGCCACCTCGTGGCCATGACAGAGAGGCCTCTTAGCCCTCCACCCAAGCCATGCCCTGACGCTGCACAACTAAGGCACGGGAAAATGCGCCCGACCTGCGAGACATACTGGAGGACAAGGCAAGACAGACAAGATCGATCTACGGATCGCGCAGGCACCCTACGGCATGTGACAATGATCTTCACGCCGGATACAACAAATCCGGCCGGGCCGAACACAACAGACATAGCTCTTCCGAGCTGCGTCGTGATATAGCCCAGTACAGAGGCGCCGCACACCCGCTATGCTTCACGAATGAAGTAATGGATCATAAAATCCCAGAGGGCTTTAAACCCGTAAACATCGAATCATATGATGGCACCACAGACCCGGCGGTATGGATTGAGGATTATCTCCTTCACATCCACATGGCACGCAGCGATGATCTACACGCCATCAAGTACCTCCCGCTCAAACTTAAAGGACCGGCCCGACATTGGCTTAACAGCTTGCCAGCAGACTCAATCAGTTCTTGGGAGGACCTGGAAGCCGCATTCCTCGACAACTTCCAGGGCACTTACGTGCGACCGCCGGATGCCGACGACTTAAGCCACATAATTCAGTAGCCAGAAGAATCAGCCAGACAATTCTGGACACGGTTCCTAACAAAGAAAAACCAGATAGTCGACTGTCCGGACGCAGAGGCCCTAGCAGCCTTCAAGCATAACATCCGCGACGAGTGGCTTGCCCGGCACCTGGGACAGGAAAAGCCGAAATCCATGGCAGCCCTCACGACACTCATGACCCGCTTTTGCGCGGGTGAAGAAAGCTGGCTAGCTCGCAGTAACAACTTATCAAAGAACCATGGTAATCCGGATACCAAGGACAAAAGTGGCAGGACACGTCGGAACAACCAAAAACGCCGCGTTTACAGCGACAGCAATGAGGACACGGCAGTCAATGCCGGATTCAGAGGCTATAAATCCGGTCAGCGGAAAAAGCCATTCAAAAAGAATACTCAGGGCCCGTCCAGTTTGGACCGAATACTCGATCGCTTGTGCCAGATACATGGCACCCCGAAAAGCCAGCCAATCACACCAACAGGGATTGTTGGGTGTTCAAGCAGGCAGGCAAGTTAAGAGCCGAAAACAGAGACAAGGGGCTACACAGCAACGACGAGGAGCCCAAGCCACCAAACAACAATGGTCAGAAGGGCTTTCCCCACAAGTGCGGACGGTGAACATGATATACGCAACCCACATTCCCAAGCGTGAGCGGAAGCGTGCGCTACGGGACGTATACGCGATGGAGCCGGTCGCCCCAAAGTTCAACCCATGGTCCTCCTTCCCGATCACTTTTGATCGAAGGGACCATCCCACTAGCATCCATCATGGCGGCTTCGCCGCATTGGTTCTCGACCCAATCATCGACGGATTTCACCTCACAAGAGTCCTCATGGACGGCGTCAGTAGCCTGAACCTGCTTTATCAGGACACAGTGTGGAAAATGGGCATAGATCCCTCAAGGATCAAACCCACAAGAATGACCTTTAAAGGCGTCATACCAGGTGTAGAAGCCAACTGTACAGGCTCAGTAACACTTTACGTGGTCTTCGGATCCCCGGATAATTTCCGAAGCGAAGAGTTAATCTTCGATATAGTCCCGTTCCGCAGTGGCTATCACGCCCTGCTCGGACGAACCGCATTCGCAAAATTCAATGCGGTGCCGCACTACGCATATCTCAAACTCAAGATGCCAGGCCCTCAAGGAGTAATCACGGTCAACGGAAACACCGAACGCTCCCTCCGTACGGAGGAGCATACGGCGGCTCTCGCAGCGGAGGTACAAAGTAGCCTTCTTAGGAAATTCTCCAGTCCGGCCATTAAAAAGCCAGACACTGCCAAGCGCGCCCGGAGTAACCTACAGCAGGACCGCCTGGCACACTTTGAGCAAGCGTAGCAATGCGGCCCCAACCCCAGCTTTCGCGACCTAGCGAAACCAGTACCTCGCGTACATAACTACGCCCTTGAAATACCATGGGCACAGGGGAAGGGGCACAATAACGGCATGCCCAAAATACGGCTTAAAACGTACCAGGGGCTGCCGGATTCTTTTTTTTAATTTTTCTTACTTTCAGGACTCCATACTTCGGACGACCTGTTCGGCAATTCGATTGCCGCACAAGCGATGCAAGATCCAGGGAGGCAGACGAGCCATGCCGCATTATGGAACTCCGAGGTGGTCTCGGTTACGAGCAATATACCTACTTTATATATAATTCCGCGGCCTGCCCCTGGTCAGGACATATTGAATAGTCCAATATCTTTTGCTTACCGCACCATTTGTATCGTTCAGCTTTGATAAAATAGCCTCTCCATAAACAATGCTTAGCTTTTTGTCTTTTTTTGAATTACTCTTTTCATATATATGTTCATTAATGACATGTCGCGCCTGTACAATGTGGTACGGCAAGTACGCCAGGGGCTTCAGTACCCTTTAATATGGTGTGAGAAGTCCATACACTTTCACAAGTACGGCACCCCGAACTTATAGCACTATATGCATCGGCTCCGAATCATGATTTGGGTCAATAGTTGGGTTTGCCCGGCTCCTATGTTTTGGTGCCTTACGTTCCGCTATATCGGCTAAGGTAGCACTAGGAGAACCACTGCGATTGTGCCCCGGTTGAGCTGGGTTAAGCACCTCAGTGGAGAAAGCTAAAACTGACTGTCATGATGAGGCAAGAGACCGGTCGCTGTTCGAGAGGTTTTTCGAGTCCCTAAAGGCTTATGCCACTTCGAGCGAGGAGTTGGATGACCCCAGTGAAGGCGTGGATAGCGCCCCGAACTCGGTCTTCCGAACTAGGGGCTTCGCCGAAATTTAAAATTATAAAGTTCTATGGCTAAGTGAGAGTGTTCAAGCATTATAGTCCGATTGCCTGGTTCGTCGTGCTGAGTGCCTCCCTTGAAGGACCCAACCATGGGAAAAAGAGCGCCCAGGTTTATCACCGAACACCCCAGCACTAGGGGCTTGGGGGCAGAAGCCAACGACTGGCCATCTCTCAATTTTTGATAAACGGCCGCACAGAAAATAATATTTCAAATTCAATAAGCATTGCTTAGCGCATATGAACAAGTTTTCAGCGCACAGGATAAACACGAGCGAATTCATTCAAAAATTACATCCTTGGTGCACTCATCCGCCACAAGGCGGGTACCCGCAAGAACATCCTTATAGTAGTTCTCCGGCTTGCGATGCTCCTTCCCCGGCGGCGGCCCGTCCGTCACAAGCTTCTCACCGTCCAGCTTACCCCAGTGCACCTTTACACGGGCAAGGGCCCTACGGGCACCTTCGATGCAGACGGAGCGCTTGATGACCTTGAGCCTTGGACAGGCCTCCACCAGCCGCCGCACCAGCCCAAAGTAGCTCCCAGGCAGGGCCTCTCCGGGCCACAGCCGAACTATGAAGCCCTTAATGGCCTGTTCGGCCGCCTTGTGGAGTTCGACCAGCTGTTTTAGCTGGTCGCTCAAGGGCACAGGGTGTCCGGCCTCAGCATACTGAGACCAGAACACCTTCTCCGTCGAGCTGCCCTCTTCAGCTCGGTAGAATGCGGCGGCATCGGATACGCTGAGGGGAAGATCTGCGAATGTCCCTGGAGAACTCCGGATTCGGGTAAGTAACAAGTAGTTTACTTTTATATTTCTGCTTTGCATAAAGAATGCCTTACTCGCTGCTATCGTTTTCATATCCTCCAACTCTCGGAGGGCCTTTTGGGCTTCGGCCTTGGCAAACTTGGTAGTCTCAAGGGCCGTCGCGAGCTCGGACGCTTGGGTCTTCGACTCAAGCTCCAAACTCTCATGTTTTTTCATGAGAGCCTGAAGCTCCTGCTGCATCTCGCCGACCTGAGACCCAAGTTTCTCTCGCTCGGTGCGCTCCGCGGCCGTTTTCTTTTCGGACTCGGACAACGCCTGCTTGAGGGTCGCCACCTCAGTCGTGGCCCCTACAATAAGCAGTTCAATCCTGTTATTTTTTGAAATCACGCCTCTCTATAGGCACCTTTTTATAAGGTATTTCTTACCTTCTTTCTCCTCGAGCTGCTGCTTGGCAAGGCCGAGCTCTCGCTCAGACCGCTCGAGTCCCTGTTTCAGGGCATCCACCTCCGCAGTCAGTGCGGCGGTGGCTAGCAGCGAAGCCTGCATACGCATATTGACCCTTCATTATTAGACTCCTGCGAAATTTAATAGATCCTCTATTCGGCTTTTCTTTCCGAATGCCAAACAGAGCATCAGGGGCTACTGTCTATGCGGTAATATTTTTACATATTTTTACCTACCTCAAAGCCTGTTAGGAGGCTAGCGCAAGCTTCACTCAGCCCGCTCTTGGCGGACTGAACCTTCTGGATCACCGTACTCATAATGGTACGGTGCTCCTCGTCGATGGAGGCGCCTTCAAGCACCTCCAGCAGATTGTCCGGTGCCTCCGGTTGGACGGAGGCTGCCGGCTCAGAAGGCTTGCTCCTCTTGGAAGGAGTTCGCCTGCCGCGGTCCGGAATTGTTGAAGATTCCGGCACGGTGTCCGGCTTAAAGCCGGACTTGGAGCCCTGAGGGGTCTTGTCCCCTTCACTCCTGGGGTCCGGGAGGTCGCCTTGCGGCCCCTCCAGGACCACCTCCTCCTGCCCTGGAGCTCGTTGCGACGCCACTTCGGCGTCATCCGCAGTGCGGGGGGAGACAGCGGGCGGAACAGAGTTCACGTCCGATGAATCCAGGGAGCCGCTCGATGACTCGTTGAGTGCGGCTCGGGGCGGGCTGCATGCTTACATTCGACATTAGGGAAAGCTGCGCAATAAAGGAACATCATGATTTACTCTGATACCCGGACTTACGATTTCGCCAGACGCTTGGCCCTGTCCGGCCACTCCTCTTCGCCCTCTTCGGCGTCAGGGGCTTAGTCCGCCGGAGGGGTCTTCCTTTTCCTAGACCCCTCGGCCTCCCCCGTTGGGGCGGCCTTCCTCTTCTCTCCTCCCTCCACTGGAGAGGGAGAGTTTTCTTCTTCCTCCTCCTCGTTCTCGTGGGAGGAGGGCGCCTCAGACTCGTCAGATGACGAGTCCGACACCACCACGTTGCGGGCACTCTTTCGAGTCCCCGTGGTCTTCTTATTCTTGGCCTTCTTCTCCGGCACCACATAAGGCGCCGGGGCCAGCAGCTTCACCAGTAAAGCTGGGGCTGGATCTTCGGGCAGCGGAGCCGGACAGTTAATCGGCTCGGCTATTGCCCGCCAAGCCTGTCAAAGGTAAGGGAGTTCAGATCCCGCATAGTGTCAAACTATGAAAAAAGGCTTAACATCCTGTGAAGGGTGTAGATGGCATACCTTGCTAGCGTGACGCTGCGAGCTGTATCCGCGGTCCTCGAAAGCGGATGCGGGAGCCTCGACGCCCTTGAATAGCACCTTCCAGGCGTCTTCATACGTCGTGTTGAAGAGCCTGTTGAGGGTTTGGTGCTGCGCCGTGTCGAACTCCCATAGATTGAAATCCCGTTGTTGGCACGGAAGGATCCGGCGGACGAGCATAACCTGGATTATATTAACTAGCCGGACTGGCTTGTTCACCAGGGACCAGATGCATGTTTGCAATCCGGTCACCTCTTTTTCGTCATCCCACGACAGGCCCGTCTCTTTCCAGGACACAAGCCGCGTGGGGGGTCCGGATCGAAACTCGGGGGCCGCGGTCCATTCCGGATCGCGTGGCTCGGTGATGTAGAACCACCCGGATTGCCATCCCTTTAGGGTCTCCACGAAAGAGCCCTTGAACCATAGGGCGTTGGCCATCTTGCCCGCCATAGCGCCTCCGCACTCCGCCTGGCTGCCGCGCACCACCTTGGGCTTGACGTTGAGCCAGAGGGCGAAATGGGGGTGGACGCGGAGAAAGGCCTCGCACACGACGATAAACGCTGAGATATTAAGGATGAAGTTCGGAGCCAGATCGTGGAAATCCAGGCCGTAGTAGAACATGAGCCCCCGGATAAACGGGTGGAGTGGAAAACCCAGTCCGCGGAGGAAGTGGAGGAGAAATACCACCCTCTCATGGGGCCTTGGGGTGGGGATAAGCTGCCCCTCCTCGGGAAGCCGGTACGCGATGTCCTTGGACAGGTATCCGACCTTCCTTAGCTTTTTTACTGTACCCTCCGTGACGGAGGAGACCATCCACTTGCCTCCCGCTCCGGACATTGCTGGAGAAGGTTGAGGTGGGAAGTGCGGGCTGGGCGTTGGAGCTCGGGTGCGCAGGAGATGGGTAGGTAGAGGAGGAGGAAGGCGTAGGTAAAGAGGTGGATCCTTGTCCCCTTATATAGGCGGACGCGTTTGTGCGTCCCCACCTGCCTAGTAAAACTCGGTTGCCTCCCAAGCGCCGTGATAAGTGGCGCGGTTGGGTTACCCACGTCCGTATTGATGAGAATCCCGTAAAAGGGGAGTACACGATCTCTGCTTTGACAAGACGTGCCAAGGAAACCGCCTCGCAAAACATGCTGAGGTGGAAAAAGTAAAAACGATTCAAAGGACTTGGCTGTAGTATGTTGACGCACTGCGGAATACGTCAGCAGATTTGATTTGTGTTAATATTATTCTCTCTATGGCAATATGTGGAAGCTTATTTTGGAGAGCCAGACACTACTCTTGGTGTTTACAAACTTCTATGAAGGACTTGGAGGAGGAACCCGCCTTGCAATGCTGAAGACAATTTTGCACGCCGGACTCGTCGTCATTGAAGCCTGGTTCAGGGGCTACTGAGGGAGTCCTGGATTAGGGGGTGTTCGGGTAGCCAGACTATACCTCCAGCCGGACTCCTGGATTATGAAGATACAAGATTGAAGACTTCGTCCCGTGTCCGGAGGGGACTTTCCTTGGCGTGGAAGGCAAGCTTGGCGATGCGGATATTCAAGATCTCCTACCATTGTAACCGACTCTACGTAACCCTAACCCTATCCGATGTCTATATAAACCGGAGGGTTGTAGTCCGTAGGACAGAATCAACTCACATACACATCAATCATACCATAGGCTAGCTTCTAGGGTTTAGCCTCCTTGATCTCGTGGTAGATCTACTCTTGTACTACCCATATCATCAATATTAATCAAGCAGGAGTAGGGTTTTACCTCCATCGAGAGGGCCTGAACCTGGGTAAAACAAAGTGTCCCCTGTCTCCTGTTACCATCCGGCCTAGACGCACAGTTCGGGACCCCCTACCCGAGATCCGCCGTTTTTGACACCGACAGTCAGGGTTTAAACCATAGCTTTATGAGCATTTACAACACTTTACTTCAGACGTTACCAGTAACGCTCCTCCCTTATGGGCATTGAACCCTGTGTAACGGAGGGGAGCTGGGGTCCTGGCGCACTCTATATAAGCCACCCCCCTCCTCTAGGACAAGGGTTCGCACTTTCTGAAATTCACACGCATATATTCAGTCGACCGCCTCCGGGCTCCGAGACGTAGGGTTTTTACTTCCTCCCAGAAGGGCCTGAACTCGTAAAACTCATGCGTACAACTCCTCCATAGCTAAGATCTTGCCTCTACATTCCTACCCCCCTATTCTACTGTCAGTCTTAGAACCACGACAGTTGGCGCCCACCGTGGGGCAGGTGTCTAAGCGACTTGTTGGAGAAGTTGCAATTTTTCCGATCCCCTTCATCATGGTTCCAGGCGGAGGTTTGGCTGAGGGCCGCGAGATCCGTCTCAACGCGCTCGTGTTTGTCGCCGACGACTCTGCTTGGCTTCAGGAGGCTCCACTCGACGCCGACGCGCACCCCGCCCGCAGGGCGACGCACTTTCGCGCGTGCGTCCGCGGCGTCCTCCTACGGTAGCCGTTGACCTAGTATCAGTTGACTCCAGCAGCTTTCCCCCTTCCTGCGGCCCGCCGGAGCAAACGCTCCGGTCGGTCGAGGCTTCAACGGTGGGTAAAGCATGCGGTGGCCCGCCAGTCGGCCACCCCTCAAGTCGCGGCGATCGAGCCCGACGAAACTCTCTACGGCCTGTTCGATCTATTGACTGGCTCCGTAGAGACCGCATCCGAGTGCGACAGCAGCGACCCGGCGGCGGAAGTCCTGATGGTCAATGGACCATGCAACCCTCCTGGCTTCAACCGTGAAGACGGAGGCGATGGGAACGGTGATCCGTCGCGCATTCACGAGGAGTACCGCCCCGAACCCCTCTCCTCATAGCAGAGGGAGGAACTTCGCCGCCGGAACATGGATGCACTACATACTCCTATAGTTGGAGAAACCCCTGAGGCCCAGGCCTTGGAGCAGGCGCGCTTGGCCAACCTGGCTGAGAGCACTCGACTGGAGAACCTCCAGCGCGCACTCGACGATCGCGCTTGGCAACGTGCTCCTGAGTCCAGTCGATGCCAACTTTTTCCACCTCCGACTCAGGTATATCGAACCCCTATCCAGAATCTAGCAGCTGCTGCCCGGATAGCAGAGTCGATCCAACCTTCCCAATCAGAAGCTGGCCGAGGTCTGGTGCAGATTGATGACCCACAAGTATAGGGGATCTATCGTAGTCCTTTCGATAAGTAAGAGTGTCGAACCCAACAAGGAGCAGAAGGAAATGATAAGCGGTTTTCAGCAAGGTATTCCCTGCAAGTACTGAAATAAGTGGTAATAGATAGTTTTGTGACAGGATAAATTGTAACAAGCAACAAGTAAAAAAAGTAAATAAAGTGCAGCAAGGTGGCCCAATCCTTTTGTAACAAAGGACAAGCCAGAACAAACTCTTATAATAGGAAAAGCGCTCCCGAGGACACATGGGAATATCGTCAAGCTAGTTTTCATCACGTTCATATGACTCGCGTTTGATACTTGGATAATTTGATATGTGGGTGGACCGGTGCTTGGGTGTTGTCCTTACATGAACAAGCATCCCACTTATGATTAACCTCTATTGCAAGCATCCGCAACTACAACAAAAGTATTAAGGTAAACCTAACCATAGCATGAAACATGTGGATCCAAATCAGCCCCTTACGAAGCAACACATAAACTAGGGTTTAAGCTTCTGTCACTCTAGCAACCCATCATATACTTATTACTTCCCAATGCCTTCCTCTAGGCCCAAATAATGGTGAAGTGTTATGTAGTCGATGTTCACCTAACACCACTAGAGGCTAGACAACATACATCTTATCGAAATATCAAACGAATACCAAATTCACATGACTACTAATAGCAAGACTTCTCCCTTGTCCTCAGGAACAAACACAATTACTCACAAAGCATATTCATGTTCATAATCAGAGGGATAATAATATGCATATATGATCTGAACATATGATCTTCCACCAAATAAACCAACTAGCATCAACTACAAGGAGTAATCAACACTACTAGCAACCTACTAGCACCAATCCCGGACTTTGAGACAAGAATTGGATACAAGAGATGAACTAGGGTTTGGAGATGAGATGGCGCTTGTGAAGATGTTGATGGAGATTGCCCTCTCTCGATGAGAGGAGCGTTGGTGATGACGATGGTGATGATTTCCCCCTCCCGGAGGGAAGTATCCCCGGCAGAACAGCTCTGCCGGAGCTCTAGATTGGATCCGCCAAGGTTCCGCCTCGTGGCGGCGGAGTCTCGTCCCAAAAAGTTCCTTCTATTTTTTTCTCATCGAAAGACTTCATATAGGAGAAGATGGGCGTCGGAGAGCCACCAGGGGGCCCATGAGGGAGGGGGGCGCCCCCCACCCTCGTGAGCAGGGTGTGGGCCCCCTGGCCTTCATCTTTGGCGAGGATTTTTCTTTATTTGTTTCAAGATGTTCCGTGGAGTTTCAGGACTTTTGGAGTTGCGCAGAATAGGTCTCTAATATTTGCTCCTTTTCCAGCCCAGAATTCCAGCTGCCGGCATTCTCCCTCTTTATGTAAACCTTGTAAAATAAGAGAGAATAGCCATAAGTATTGTGACATAAAGTGAAATAACAGTCCATCATGCGATAAATATCGATATAAAAGCATGATGCAAAATGGACGTATCAACTCCCCCAAGCTTAGACCTCGCTTGTCCTCAAGCGAAAAGCCGATAACAATAAATATGTCCTCATGTTTAGAGGTAGAGGCGTTGATAAAAATAAAATATGGACATGAAGGCATCATGATTATTCTCATAACAGCAACATATATAGATTTTGTCATATGATTACTTATGTTCAACTGATGATCTATTCACAATGCAAAATTATAAATCATAAACCTTATTGGGCTCCGACAAACTATAATCTCAGTCATTGAAGCAATTGCAATTTATCATAACATCGGAAAGAGTCTATGTCAGAGCTAAAAATCAAGCCCACATACTCAACTATCATTTAGTCCTCCATAATTGCTAACACTCACGCGATACTTGTGGTTACGGAGTTTTACTCAGACACAGAGAAAGATAGGGGCTTATAGTTTTGCCCCACAACCTTTTACCTCAAGGGTAATGTCAACAATAATGGTTCATGCTCCCCTACATCCAATTAGATATATATATATATATATCATGTTCTTTCCAACATGCTGAGCTTGCCAAAGGATAAAATGAAAAAGAAAAGGTGAAGATCACCATGACTCTTGCATAAGGTAGAATATTATAATAAAGGATAGGCCCTTCGCAGAGGGAAGCAGAGGTTGCCATGCGCTTTTATGGTTTGATGTATAAAATCTCAATGCGGAAGAATGTCACTTTATATTGCCCCTTGTGATATGAACCTTTATTATGCAGTCCATCGCTTTTATTACTTCCACATCACAAGATCGTATAAAGCTTATTTCTCCCACACCAATCAATCATACATATTTAGAGCAATTTTTATTTCTTTGCACTGATGACAACTTACTTGAAGGATCTTACTCAATCCATAGGTAGATATGGTGGGCTCTCATGGCAAAACTGGTTTAAGGGTATTTGGAAGCACAGGTAGTATTTCTACTTGGTGCTGAGAACTTGGCTAGCATGAGGGGGGAAGGCAAGCTCAACAAGTTAGAGGATCCATGACAACATACTTTATCTCAGATATAAGAAATACATAACTCATTACATTGTCTTCCTTGTCCAACATCAACTCTTTAGCATGTCATATTTTAATGAGTGCTCCCAATCATAAAAGATGTCAACGATAATATATCTATATGTGAAAACCTCTCTTTCCTTATTACTTCCTATTAATTGCAACAATGACCAAAGCTATGCTTGCCAACTCCCAACAACTTTTAATCATCATACTCTTTCTATGTGAAGTCATTACTCTCAATAAGATCAATATGAACTTTTTGTTTCTTTTTATTCTTTTTCTCTTTTCTTTTATTTACCCAAGATCATGGCAAAATAATCAAGCCCTTGACTCAACACAAATCTTTATTATATATAGCTCAAGGACTCGATTACATAGGGGGATCATAAAGCAAACTCAAAACTAGATCATGCCATAAACTTTATTCTCCTAAATCAAGATACTACTAATAGGGTCGAACTAAGAAAAACGGTAAAGATAGGAGTTGTGATTGTGATACGATACCGGGGCACCTCCCCCAAGCTTGGTAGTTGCCAAGGGGAGTGCCCATACCCATGTGATTATATCTCCTTGGTTGGTGAAGAAGGTAGAGGTGATGGATAATCGCACATCGAGCGTAAGAGGTCCTCCAGCTTGCGAATAATGTCCTTGAGTGCGACAATATGCTCCTTCAACAAAATATTTTCTTGTGTGAGATTCTTGTTTTGTATACGAGCTAACTCAATCATCTTGAAAGTTCGATCTCAGTTGGGGTAAGAAGGTTATGATCAAGTTGAAGGATGTCTTTTGCTGTCGGAGCTTGATCCTCCGTGGCCTTCTTGATCCTTTCATCCTTGTTGACCCTCGTGGGTTCTTCCCTCTTCAGATCTATCTTCATTAGCCAAGCATCGTTGTCACCATTGTTGGAGGAGGGAGACGACATGATGCCTAGCCTGGAAAACCCTGACAGAAAATAGCTCGAAACAAGAACAGAGGAGGTTTGCGTGATACGGGAGTCAAAACCTTTGGGAGGATATATAATGAATTTTTACCGACCAAAATACGTAACGTGCAAGAAAACGAAGTCCGGAAGGCACACGAGGTGCTCACGAGGTAGGGGGCACGCCCACCACCCTCGTGGGGCCCTCGTGTCCTTCCCGGACTGCTACTTATTTTTCTATTTTTCTAAATATTCCAAAACGGAGAAATATTGCCTTAAAAATTGTTTTGGAGTCGGTTTACTTACCGTACCACATACCCATTCCTTTTCGGAGTCTGAAATGGTCTGGAAAGTGTCCCTTATGTATTCCTCCGGGGTTATGGTTTCAATAATATTGGTTTCAACATTTATGGGATTACCTGAGATATAATGTTTGATTCTTTGACCGTTTACCACCTTCGAATTTGTGCCCTCGAAGTTGTTGATTTTTATGGCACCGGAACGATGGACCTCTTCGATAACATAGGGGCCTTCCCATTTAGAGAGAAGTTTTCCTACAAAAAATCTTAAACGAGAGTTGTATAGCAATACATAATCACCTACATCAAAATCACGCTTTTGTATCCTTTTGTCATGCCATCTTTTAACTTTTTCTTTAAACAACTTGGCATTTTCATAAGCTTCTCATCGGCAAGTTTAAAATCATAGTTAAGCTCTTTAATAGCCCAATATGCATTATGTTCTAGTTCGAGAGGTAAGTGACATGCTTTTCCATAGACCATTTTATACGGAGACATACCCATAGGATTTTGATATGCAGTTCTATAAGCCCATAATGCATCATCAAGTTTCTTGGACCAATTCTTCCTAGACCTATTAACAGTCTTTTGCAAAATTAATTTGAGCTCTCTATTGCTCAACTCTACTTGACCACTAGACTGTGGGTGATAAGGAGATGCAATTCTATGATTAACATCATATTTAGCAAGCATTTTACGGAAAGCACCATGAATAAATTGTGAACCACCATCAGTCATTAAATATCTAGGGACTCCAAACCTCGGAAAAATAACTTCTTTAAGCATTTTAATAGAAGTGTTGTGATCAGCACTACTAGTTGGAATAGCTTCTACCCACTTAGTAACATAATCAACAACAACTAAAATATGTGTGTATCCATTAGAGGCAGGAAAAGGTCCCATATAATCAAAGCCCCAAACATCAAACGGTTCAATAACAAGAGAATAATTCATAGGCATTTCTTGACGTCTACTAATATTACCAATTCTTTGACATTCATCGCAAGACAAGACAAACTTACGGGCATCCTTGAAGAGAGTAGGCCAATAAAAACCAGATTGCAATACCTTATGTGCAGTTCTATCTCCAGCGCGGTGTCCTCCATAAGCCTCGGAATGACACTTGCGTAGGATATGTTCCTGTTCATGCTCGGGTACACAACGTCTAATAACACCATCTACTCCTTCTTTATAAACATGTGGGTCATCCCAAAAGTAATGTCTTAAATCATAGAAAAACCTTTTCTTTTGCTGGTATGTGAAGCTAGGTGGTATAAACTTAGCAACAATATAATTAGCATAATCAGCATACCATGGAGTACTACGAGAAGTACTTATAACATTTAATTGTTCATCAGGAAAGCTATCATTAATAGGTAGTGGGTCATCAAGAATATTCTCTAACCTAGACAAGTTGTCTGCAATGGGGTTCTCACCTCCCTTTCTATCAACAATATGCAAATCAAATTCTTGTAGCAAGAGAACCCATCTAATAAGTCTAGGTTTAGCATCTTTCTTTTCCATAAGGTATTTAATAGCAGCGTGATCAGTGTGAATAGTTACTTTAGAATCAACAATATAAGATCTGAACTTATCACAAGAAAATACAACTGCTAGAAGCTCTTTTTCAGTAGTAGCATAATTTCTTTGAGCATTGTCTAGAGTCTTACTAGCATAATGAATAACATTTAATTTCTTATCAACTCTTTGCCCTAGAACAACACCTACAGCATAATCACTAGCATCACACATAATTTCAAAGGGTAAGTTCCAATCAGGTGGCTGAACAAGAGGTGCCGTGACTAATGCTTTCTTTAGTATTTCAAATGCTTCTACGCAATCATCATCAAAGACAAATGGTTTATCTTTTTGCAATAAATTAGTCAGAGGCCGAGAAATTTTTGAGAAGTCCTTAATGAACCTCGTATAAAATCCTGCGTGACCAAGGAAACTTCTTATACCTTTGATATCCTTGGGACATGGCATCTTTTCAATAGCATCAACCTTGGCTTTATCAACTTCAATACCTCTTTCAGAAACTTTGTGCCCCAAGACAATACCTTCATTAACCATAAAGTGGCACTTTTCCCAATTCAAGACAAGATTAGTTTCTTCACATCTCTGCAAAACTCGATCAAGATTGCTCAAGCAATCATCAAAAGAGGAACCATAGACGGAAAAGTCGTCCATGAAAACCTCACAAATCTTTTCACAAAAGTCAGAGAATATAGCCATCATGCATCTTTGAAAGGTAGCAGGTGCATTACATAAACCAAAAGGCATACGTCTATAAGCAAAAGTACCAAAAGGGCATGTAAAAGTAGTCTTTGATTGATCTCTAGCCGACACAGGTATTTGAGAGAAACCGGAATAACCATCTAGAAAGCAATAGTGTGTATGTTTGCATAATCTTTCTAGCATTTGATCAATAAAAGGTAAGGGGTAATGATCTTTCTTAGTAGCTTTATTTAATTTGCGGAAATCAATTACCATCCTATAACCTGTGATAATTCTTTGTGGAATCAATTCATCTTTATCATTAGGAACAACAGTAATACCTCCCTTCTTAGGGACACAATGGACATGACTTACCCACTCACTATCAGCAACGGGATAGATTATACCTACCTCCAGAAGCTTTAGTATTTATTTTCTTACCATGTCTTTCATTTTAGGATTCAGACGTCATTGAGGATCACGAACTGGTTTGGCATCTGCTTCCAAATTTATTTTATGTTGACATAGAGTGGGACTAATGCCCTTAAGATCATCAAGAGTATATCCAATAGCAGCACGATGCTTCTTCAGAGTTTTCAATAATCTTTCTTCTTCATGCTTTGAAAGGTTAGCACTAATAATAACAGGATATATCTTCTTTTCATCAAGATAAGCACATTTAAGATTATCAGGCAAAGGTTTAAGATCAAACACGGGATCACCCTTGGGTGGAGGGGGACCCCCTAAAATTTCAACAGGCAAATTGTGTTGCAGAATAGGTTCCTGTTTAAAGAATACTTCATCTATTTCCCTTCTTTCATTCATGAACATATCATTTTCATGGTCTAGCAAATAGTGTTCTAAAGGATCACTAGGAGGTACGGCAATAGAAGCAAGACCAATAATTTCATCCTTACTAGATAATTCTTCCTCATGATGTTGTTTACTAAATTTAGAGAAATTAAACTCATGAACCATATCATCCAAGCCAATAGTAACAACATTCTTTTTGCAGTCTATGGTAGCATTGACAGTATTTAAGAAGGGTCTACCAAATATAATGGGACAAAAGCTATCTTGTGGGGAACCAAGAACAAGAAAATCAACAGGATATTTAGTCTTCCCAGACAAGACTTCAACATCTCTAACAATTCCAATTGGTGCAATAGTATCTCTGTTAGCAAGTTTAATAGTAACATCAGTATCTTCTAACTCAACAGGTGCAATTTCATTCTTAATTTCTTCATATAAAGTATGCGGTATAACACTAGCACTTGCACCCATATCACATAAGCCATGATAACAATGATCTCCTATTTTAACAGAAATAACAGGCACGCCTACCACAGGTCTATGTTTATCTTTAGCACAAGGTTTAGCAATTCTAGCAGTTTCACCTTCGAACTGAATAACATGCCCATCAATATTATCAGACAAGAGATCTTTAACAATAGCAATATTAGGTTCTACTTTAACTTTCTCCGGAGGTGTATAAGTTCTAATATTGCTTTTACGAACAACAGTTGAAGCTTTAGCATGATCCTTTATTCTAACAGGGAAAGGTGGTTTCTCAACATAAGAAGTAGGAACAATAGGATCATTATAAGTGAGAGTCATTTCTTCAACTTTAATAGGTGCAGCTACTTTTACTTCTATGGGAGGATGATATTTAAACCACTTCTCCTTAGGGAGATCAACATAAGTAGCAAAAGATTCACAGAAAGAAGCTACTATCTTAGAGTCAAGTCCATATTTAGTGCTAAACTTACGGAAAATATCGGTATCCATAAAAGATTTAACACAATCAAACTTAGGAGTCATACGTGACTCCTTACCTTCGTCGAGGTCCCAATCTTCAGAGTTGCGTTTAATTCTATCCAATAAATTCCATCTGAATTCAATAGTCTTCATCATAAAAGAGCCAGCACAAGAAGTATCGAGCATGGTGCGATTGTTTTCAGAAAGCCGAGCATATTAATTTTGAATAATCATTTCTCTTGAGAGCTCGTGATTGGGGCATGAATATAACATTGATTTAAGCCTCCCACAAGCTTGAGCGATGCTTTCTCCTTTGCGAGGCCAGAAATTATATATATAATTGCGATCACGATGAACAAGATGCATAGGGTAATACTTTTGATGAAATTCCAACTTCAATCTTTTATAGTCCCAGAACCTCATATCATCACATAGCCTATACCATATCAATGCGTCTCCCTTCAAAGCTAAAGGGAAGACCTTCTTCTTAGCAACATCATCGGGTATACCTGCAAGCTTAAATAATCCACAAACTTCATCCACATATATTAAGTGCTCATCAGGATGCTTTGTTCCATCTCTTGTAAAAGGGTTAGCTAGCAGTTTTTCCATCATAACCGAAGGAAATTCAAAAGGAATTCATTTTCAATAGGTTCAGTAGGTTGAGGAGCAACTCTTTGCTCTACTGGACGGGGTGAAGACACCCTGAACAAGCCCCTCAGAGAATTACTTTCCATAGTAACAAGTGACAGTAAATTTCAGCACACTATATAAATTTTTCCTTACCAAATTCCACCTACCAAAGGTGCTACACTCCTCGGCAACGGTGCCAGAAAAGAGTCTTGATGACCGACAAGTATAGGGGATCTATCGTAGTCCTTTCGATAAGTAAGAGTGTCGAACCCAACGAGGAGCAGAAGGAAATGATAAGCGGTTTTCAGCAAGGTATTCTCTGCAAGTACTGAAATAAGTGGTAACAGATAGTTTTGTGATAAGATAGGTTGTAACGAGCAACAAGTAACAAAAGTAAATAAAGTGCAGCAAGGTGGCCCAATCCTTTTGTAGAAAAGGACAAGCCGAAACAAACTATTATAATAGGAAAAGCGCTCCCGAGGACACATGGGAATATCGTCAAGCTAGTTTTCATCACGTTCATATGATTCGCGTTCGATACTTTGACAATTTGATATGTGGGTGGACCGGTGCTTGGGTGTTGTTCTTACTTGAACAAGCAAAAGTACCAAAAGGGCATGTAGAAGTATTCTTTGATTGATCTCTAGCCGACATAGGTATTTGAGAGAAACCGGAATAACCATCTAGAAAGCAATAGTGTGTATGTTTGCATAATCTTTCTAGCATTTGATCAATAAAAGGTAAGGGGTAATGATCTTTCTTAGTAGCTTTATTTAATTTGCGGAAATAAATTACCATCCTATAACCTGTGATAATTCTTTGTGGAATCAATTCATATTTATCATTAGGACCAACAGTAATACCTCCCTTCTTAGGGACACAATGGACAGGACTTACCCACTCACTATCAGCAACAGGATAGTTTATACCTGCCTCCAAAAGCTTGACTATTTCTTTTCTTACCACTTCTTTCATTTTAGGATTCAGACATCGTTGAGGATCACGAACTGGTTTGGCATCTGCTTCCAAATTTATTTTATGTTGACATAGAGTGGGACTAATGCCCTTAAGATCATCAAGAGTATATCCAATAGCAGCACGATGCTTCTTCAGAGTTTTCAATAATCTTTCTTCTTCATGCTCTGAAAGGTTAGCACTAATAATAACATGATATATCTCCTTTTCATCAAGATAAGCATATTTAAGATTATCAGGCAAATGTTTAAGCTCAAACACGGGATCACCCTTGAGTGGAGGTGGATCCCATAAAATTTCAACAGGCAAATTGTGTTGCAGAATAGGTTCTTGTTTAAAGAATACTTCATCTATTTCCCTTCTTTCATTAATGAACATATCATTTTCATGGTCTAGCAAATAGTGTTCTAAAGGATCACTAGGAGGTATGGCAATAGAAGCAAGACCAATAATTTCATCCTTACTAGGTAATTCTTCCTCACGATGTTGTTTACTAAATTTAGAGAAATTAAACTCATGAACCATATCATCCAAGCCAACAGTAACAACATTCTTTGTGCAATCTATCCTAGCATTAACAGTGTTCAAGAAGGGTCTACCAAATATAATGGGACAAAAGGTATCTTGCGGAGAAGTAAGAACAAGAAAATCAGCAGGATATTTAGTTTTCCCACACAAGACTTCAACATCTCTAACAATTCCCATCGCTGAAATAGTATCTCTATTGGCAAGTTTAATTGTGACATCAATATCTTCTAACTCAGCAGGTGCAATTTCATGCTTGATTTCTTTATACAAGTCATAAGGTATAACACTAGCACTAGCACCTATATCACATAAGCCATGATAACAATGATCTCCTATTTTAACAGAAATAACAGGCACTCCTACCACAGGTCTATGTTTATCTTTATCACAAGGCTTAGCAATTCTAGCAGTTTCACCTTCGAACTGAATAACATGCCCATTAATATTATCAGACAAGAGATCTTTAACAATAGCAATATTAGGTTCTACTTTAACTTGCTCAGGAGGTGTATAAGTTCCAATATTGCTTTTACGAACAACAGTTGAAGCTTTAGCATGATCCTTTATTCTAACAGGGAAAGGTGGTTTGTCAACATAAGAAGTAGGAACAATAGGATCATTATAAGTGACAGTCTTTTCTTCAACTTTAATAGGTGCAGCTACTTTTACTTCAATGGGAGGATGATATTTAAACCACTTCTCCGTAGGGAGATCAACATAAGTAGCAAAAGATTCACAGAAAGAAGCTACTATCTCAGAGTCAAGTCCATATTTAGTGCTAAACTTACGG
>NC_053023.1:696935806-697082685 GCF_003073215.2 Triticum urartu | reverse complement strand
ATGGCTGAACACCTACCATTCTTTGTTATGGTACAGGTCAGCATTCAACACTACCATCAAGTGTGACCACATCAACAAAAATTTGGCAGAGAGTTTCAACAACAAGGTGAAGGAGTTAAAAGATTTGCCTGTGCATGACATGGTTGACCAAATCAGGATCATGCTCATGCGGTTGTGGGAATTGAGAAGAAGGATATGTGAGTCGACCTGCAGGCATGCAAGCTTGCAGCAGTGGTACAACAGGTGGTCAATAGGAGCAGATGTCTTTCACATTTGTTTGTTGAAAAATCTTCACCTTGGGGTGCTGAAGTTAGAGATAACAAAACTGGAAGGAGACATGTTGTTAACACTGAATTGCATGATTGCACTTGCCTCGAGTGGCAACACACTGGTAAACCATGTGAGCATGCCATTCTCTTCTTAGCATCCCAACCGAAGATAAACATGCACCCATATTTGCATGAATATTATTCGGTAGCAAGATTCAAAACTGCATATGCTACTCCAATTCCAGCACTTACAGATCAGTCTCAGTGGCCTGAAGTGGACATTGAATTTTCCATGTGTCCTCCCTTGACGAAAAGAAAGGCTGGCAGGCCTAAACAGAGTAGATTCAAGGCATGATTTGAGAAAGGTGGGAGTAGTAAGAAGGGAAATAAAGATGGAAAGCCAAAAAGGGCCCAAAAAGGTAACAAAAACAGATGCAAGTTGTGCCAGGAACTTGGGCACAGAGTGGGATCTGTCAAATGCCGTTACACTTCTGATAAGCCAAAGTATGTTCTTGTTTATTTGTCCGTATTTTGATTTGGTGCTTTTTTCCAATTACTATATCTATAACATTTTGCCAATGGCCAGGAGGAAGCGAGCAAGTCAGCCCCTTGTTGTTGAACAGTGTTGGCCAACAAAAAAAGCAAGAGTCAATGGCGGTAGAAAGAAGAGAAGTGTGCCCCAGCCTGAGCAGAGTGAAGAAAATCCTGCTGCAGTCAACATTCAGACTGAAGAAACTGCTCTCGAGGTTGAAACCGAACCTGAGCGTGTCGAGGTTCAGACTGAAGAAACTGCTCTCGAGGTTGAAACTGAACCTGAGCGTGTCGAGGTTCAGACTAAAGAAACCCATGTTGAGGTACACACCGAAGAAACTGAAACTGCTGTCAACATTGAGACTGAAGACACTGATCACAAGGGTGTTGGTGAGGTGTTGAAAAGACCAACGAAAAAAAACCAAGATGATCAGTGAACTTGTGTGTGTAGTTGAACCAAAAACAAGAAGTGCTAAGGCGAAGAAGGGCACGCGACGTGGTAGGAAGAGGTAGAACAGAGAACTGTTTGGAAATTTGGGGCATGTAATAATATTTGTAACTTGGTGCGTACTGGTAGTCACTATGTATCCCGTATTTCTATTCGAACTTGTTTGTTGGTACCTTGTCTAAACCAGCCAAATAAAATTCAAATTTAAATTCAAATTTGAATTAGGGATGGGGTATTGATGTTTTAATGCTATCTAAAGTACCTCAACTGAAATATGTTTGTTTGCTTATCATTCCGAGTCCTTTTGGTAAGTTGAACTCATAATCATGAAAAGTGTGTCTCAAATGACCTCCAAAGGTAGGGTAAACGGCCTCATATTTAAGCAAGTTTTTTTGCACCTTGTCTAAACCAGACAAATAATTTTTCTACACATCTATTCTACCTATATAGTGTAAATCTAAAGTCTCACTATTTATTGAATTAATTTTCTATTATTTTCTTTTTTTTTGGAAAAACAAGGTTTAATAGAAAATTATATATAAAACAAGTTTAAAACATGAAAATGAGAAAAGTAAGTTAAGATCTTTCTTAGTCAATCCAAAATGAAGTTTTGGTGAGGTTTTCACACTTTTCATTTTCAAAACCCCACCTATACTCTCGGGTGCCCACTACTCTCTCCCTTGAACTCCATACTACATTGTTCGAGGAATGACAATTTTGTGAAGGATTTTTCGCAAAAATGTATGTAAATCGTATTTATATTTTTTTCTCGTTACTATACGACATAATAAGACTATGTGCGTAAGTTTTATATTTTTTTGATTTTTTTGAATTAGTTATGCTCAACCCTAATCAGCCAAAACCCCTCAAAACCCCTCTCAAAACCCCTCAAAACCCGCACACTACTGGGTCGTCGATTGTTGTGCGTGGACGGTTGAGATCAGGCGCTAGGGTTAGCTACAGTGTGCATCGATCCGCATGAGACGCCCTGATTGGTTGAATCAGTGTGCATCGATTCGCATGAGACGCGCTGATTGGTTGAATCAGTGGGGTTTGGATCAGCCTCTCTCGTTGAGGCATCAGGACCGTTCATTTGAATCCAACGACAAGAGTTGACGCGGTGCATGGACCAAGCCTATGCAGTGCCCTTTCCATCGTTGCATGCGTGCCCGTGCCTACCCGCAGCATGCATGCTCACCCGCAGAACTGCACCCATGCTTGCATGCATGGCCTCGACGTAGCCCTGCTCCGCCACCCCTATGGACGCAGTAAGCTGTCGCATGCCTACCATTACAACCGATGCATCGTCGCATCAAAGCATGCACCCGGCCATAATGCAGTAGCCCGATGAAGACAACCAAAAAGCCAACGCTGCATGGCGTGCTGTACATGGCGTGCTCCTCTTTGAGGACGCAATACTGGCATGGGGTATCGATGTGGGTATCGATGCAGTTCAAACGGCATGCTGCCCGTTACAAGATGGGCAAATGAAGGCGTCCATTATTGTCACGTCTCCCATCGACCGAACTTGCCCTCTAGCTAGGCCCTAGCAAGATGTGCAAATTAATGGGCTACGACATGAATGCACGGGCGGCACACGCAGAGAACCCGAGGCAGGCGTGTCCCCTTGACCCACGACGGCACAGACGCGTGCGTGAACCTGTCCCCCTTGACCCGCAACCGGTGGCACAGAAGGATCGCAGCCCGTTTCCCACGCTCATGTACACACTTTCATGGGGCGCCACCAAACGCCGCCCGCCCATTAATTCTATGGGGTGAAACCACGTCGCACTTGGGCTATTTAATCCGGGCACTATCGTCTTCCTCTCCCTCCTCATCCACACCCCATCCTCTGCCTCCTCTGCCCTCCTTCTTCCTTCTTCTCCATCAAACCCGATCGAGCCCTCGAGCCACCCCGCCACCATGCAGTACAATGGCCCCACCTACCGCTTCCCCCCAACCACGCCGGAAAGGCTCTACCCGGCCGGAGTGTATGTAGAGAGAACCCTTAGGGTTTGGGCGATCTCGAGGTGGAGGGGCGCAAGGGAGTTAACAGAGTTCTTCCTTGCGGCCGGCTTCCGCCACCTCCCCCGCGGTTCTCCTCGGATGTACCATCTCGAGGAGGTCAACCACAACGGCGTTGTGGTTGGGCTCCTCGCCACGTTCACTAACCCTTTCGATGCTTTCCATCTCCTTGGGCGAGCGTATTGGGTTGGTTGTGAGTTCATAGCTTTCACAACCTACAATATCTTCACCGACTTCAACGGCATCTTCCCCAACAACGGCGTTATGCACACGCTCCTGTACCCCATCAACAACAGGGAGGGGGAGGAGTGAAGGGCGGCGCCCGGAGGAGCGAGGGCGCCTGAGGAGCGAGGTGGCCCCGGAGGAGGAGGAGAAGAAGAACCCGAAGAACCCGCGTTTGGTGCCCCCTATCTATCTAGCTTGCTATAGATCTATCGTATTAGTTTTGTTAAGTTGTAATCGTTATGCTACTATTATTAAGTTTTATTAGTACTTTAAGTTGTAAGGCTATCATGGAGTTGTAAGGCTATCGTGGAACTATGGGTTGCAATCGTTATGCTTCTATATAATTGTTGGGTATGCTACTATATAGATTGTGTGTTTTGTGCCATTATTTGTGGATTGCTATGGGTTGTTTTTGCTTATTATTCGTGTATTGCTATGGGTTGCTACGGGCCCGGGTTTCTACACCCCAATCACCACACACAACATCTTCAAAATATTGGCCAAACCATGGACATGCAACTAGGAGCCCCATGCAAACCCACTATGGACATGGGTGCAACTAGGAAATGCAAACTAATTTACTTCGGGCACTTCATGCACGCATGCAACTCATTTAGTTCATGGAACCGTAGACATGCATAAAAACAATTAACATTTAGCTTTAGTTCATCAAAAAATGATCCATCACAAAATTTAGTGCAAGAAAAAGGCAAAATAAAAGGACAAGTAACATTTTATTGGGCCCCATTTTATTTGCCGAAGTTAGAGGTGGGCTGGTGCCCCTACGCGGGTGGGCTGGTCTTGGGCATGCTTATTTTCTCAGGGCCCATTTTCTCACGGCCCAACATCTATTCGGCAGCCCAGTTTTGTTTTTTTACTAGAAACTGAATTTGGGTGTGTACTCTGTTAACTGAAGAACAAAAACATAGGAAACAGAGCATGAACACTGAATAGGGCCCCTGAGAATATCATTACAATAATTCAAGCAAGTTTTGCTTCACACTAATTCAAATTCATCTAACAAATGGTCCCTGGCTAACTCAAACTACTGGGCACCCCTGAAACTAGTTGACACACTAACTAAAACTCTAACAAATTCTAGCGATTGATGAACATCAAGTAAAATAAACCCATAGCAATGACACAACCATAAAATGCTCCAGCCATCATATTTGCTTGCTGCTTCAAATCGATCAGATGCTTTAGTTGCTTGCCAATTTTCTTCAATTCACACTTCAGTTCTGCACTGTGCATCATCGGATCGGCTCTGTCCGCCAAATTGGGGGCTTGTTCCACGGCAAGCCGCCCCCCAAAATTGAGCTCTTGGGTTCCGGTTGATCCCTCCAATTTCAACCTTTCAACATAGTCATCGAGCCACTCAAAATGCCCACATTTCTTCAGAACCTGAAAAACAGGGGGCCGGAGGCGCATGAATCCTAGATCCACCACCCAGATCCACCGCCCTAATTCGAGGAAAAAAGAAAGAAATCGGGAGAAATTAGACCATAGGATTGGTCAAGAACACAGATCTAACCTGCCCCGGCTATGGCTTGCTCAAGCATTTCACAAACTCGTGCCCACGGTTGCCATTTTCTTCCCTCACACAAGTCAAACGCTTTAGAGGCTCCATGCGCGGGCAATCGGGGCATCTTGTCAACGGTAGTGGACCATACTGCGTCCATGATTGGCGGGAGGCCGAAGTCGAGCTAGACATCACTCGCCGGCAGCACGCTTCGTTGCCGGAGCAGAGGAAGAAGAAGGTGGGAAAGGAAAGGGGCAGGGCAAGCAATGGAGGGCGGGGGGGGGGGGGGGGGGGTGGGGTGGGCTGGCTCGGGCTCGTGGCTGGCTCGGGTCGGGGAACGCTGATGAGCACGGGCATGCTTGCATGGATAAGTTGTGGGTCCCACCCGCATGCGAGTAACTGCTAGGTCCCGCGTGTCATAACTCGAATCGCTAACCCCTTGTGTTTTTCATTTCATGGTTAAACAGAGCCATGTCGCATCGGAGCTATTGTTTTCTTCTAAAACGTCGCATCGCAGCCATTCATTCCAACAACGTCGCACTCCTTCCAATTCGCATGAAAAACGTCGCACATGAGCTATTGGCCCCTGTAATATATAACTACATGTATTTTCATGCTTTGGCCTATTAGGATGGTCAAAGTGGGGAGTAACTTATATCAGTGTCATGCATATGACACTAGTCTAAGTCACTATCTTGCAAAGTAACATAGTAGTAGTGTCATAAATGACTTCATTTATTAGCTTGTAAACTCATCTTCTCTTAGAAAGTGTTATGTTACAGTAACATACTATATTACTCTAAACACATCTCTTCTCATTAAGTACATATCAATAAGCAAATTTGTGTTGGAACCCGCTATGCTATTAGCTAAGTTACTCCCACTATGACTAGCCTTAGCAGCGCATGCATGCAGCAGCTGTCTGGCGACTATAATGCTTAGAACCATGGCTTGGTTTGGTTGTTGCTTTGGCACATGGCTTTTATTTTGTTTGTTCTATTGGGGCATATTCAAAGTTGACCCGCAACCAGAGGCCGCATCCGTTCCTGGACCGGGGGACTAGTCCGGGGACACGGATACGGTAGCCATCCATCCAAAGCTAGCCGCATACATTTTAAACCGGGTTTCACAAGAGTGTCAGGACCTCTCACAGCTCTCGTACAGCTGAACTGTTTATTCGGCTAGACTGTAGCTCTGCGCTTAGCCTTGAGCCTCCCCCAACAACCAACATGAGGTTCTACAGGAGTTTTAATTTTCTGTGAAAAGTACAGGCTAGCATGACTTTTCGATGGAACACACCTCCTAGATTCCTTCGAACCGAGCAGACTATGGGCGAAAATTCCTACGGAAACTAATCCTCCGTATGTTCCTCCGAAATTCCCGTATACCAAACGGGCCCTAAAGTTGGGGTTTTGGAGCTTCAGAGCCTTGAAGTCAGAAGGGGCACGATCGACATGGATCACATGGTCAAGGATCAGAGTGACCTCCTCCTGCGGCAGCCGCGTCATCCCCATCCCCCCCCCCGCGGAATAGAGCTTTCGGCGCCGAGGAACAACTGATCGCCGCCCACGCTGCCTTCCTTTTGGTGGTGCGCAGCTTCTCGACATCAGCCTCCTCCTTCCTTTTGTTGGTGCACCGCTTCAGCGCGCGCTTCTCCGTCGAATCTGTTGGGGAACGTAGTAATTTCAAAAAATTCCTACGCACACGCAAGATCATGGTGATGCATAGCAACGAGGGGGAGAGTCTGATCTACATACCCTTGTAGATTGCAACGGAAGCGTTGACACAACGTAGAGGAAGTAGTCGTACGTCTTCTTCCCGATCCGACCGATCCAAGTACCGTTACTCCGGCACCTCCGAGTTCTTAGCACACGTACAGCTCGATGACGATCCCCGGGCTCCGATCCAGCAAAGCTTCGGGGAGGAGTTCCGTCAGCACGACGGCGTGGTGACGATCTTGATGTTCTACCGACGCAGGGCTTCGCCTAAGCACTACAACGATATGATCGAGGTGGAATATGGTGGCAAGGGGCACCGCACACGGCTAAGGAACGATCTCAATGATCAACTTGTGTGTCTAGAGGTGCCCCCTGCCTCCGTATATAAAGGAGACAAGGGGAAGAGGTGCGCCGGCCAGGAGGAGGGCGCAGGAGGAGTCCTACTCCTACCGGGAGTAGGACTCCCCCCCAATCCTATTCCAACTAGGATTCCCAAGGGGGAAAGAGGGAGAGGGGTGGCCGGCCACCTCTCCTAGTCCTAATAGGACTAGGGGAGGGGGGGAGGCGCGCAGCCCTTGTGGGCAGCCCTTTCACCTTTCCACTAAGGCCCACTAAGGCCCATATGATTCCCGGGGGGTTCCGGTAACCTCCCGGTACTCCGGTAAAATCCCGATTTCACCCGGAACACTTCCGATGTCCAAACATAGGCTTCCAATATATCAATCTTTATGTCTCGACCATTTCGAGACTCCTCGTCATGTCCGTGATCACATCCGGGACTCCGAACAACCTTCGGTACATCAAAATGCATAAACTCATAATATAACTGTCATCGTAACCTTAAGCGTGCGGACCCTACGGGTTCGAGAACAATGTAGACATGACTGAGACACGTCTCCGGTCAATAACCAATAGCGGGACCTGGATGCCCATATTGGCTCCTACATATTCTACGAAGATCTTTATCGGTCAGACCGCATAACAACATACATTGTTCCCTTTGTCATTGGTATGTTACTTGCCCGAGATTCGATCGTCGGTATCCAATACCTAGTTCAATCTCGTTACCGGCAAGTCTCTTTACTCGTTCCGTAATACATCATCTCACAACTAACATATTAGTTGTAATGCTTGCAAGGCTTATGTGATGTGTATTACCGAGAGGGCCCAGAGATACCTCTTCGACAATTGGAGTGACAAATCCTAATCTCGAAATACGCCAACCCAACATCTACCTTTGGAGACACCTGTAATGCTCCTTTATAATCACCTAGTTACGTTGTGATGTTTGGTAGCACCCAAAGTGTTCCTCCGGCAAACGGGAGTTGCATAATCTCATAGTTATAGGAACATGTATAAGTCATGAAGAAAGCAATAGCAACATACTAAACGATCGGGTGCTAAGCTAATGGAATGGGTCATGTCAATCAGATCATTCAACTAATGATGTGACCTCGTTAATCAAATAACAACTCATTGTTCATGGTCAGGAAACATAACCATCTTTGATCAACTAGCTAGTCAAGTAGAGGCATACTAGTGACACTTTGTTTGTCTATGTATTCACACATGTATTATGTTTCCGGTTAATACAATTCTAGCATGAATAATAACCATTTATCATGATTATAAGGAAATAATTAATAACTTTATTATTGCCTCTAGGGCATATTTCCTTCAGTCTCCCACTTGCACTAGAGTCAATAATCTAGATTACACTGTAATGATTCTTACACCCATGGAGCCTTGGTGCTGATCATGTTTTGCTCGTGGAAGAGGCTTAGTCAACGGGTCTGCAACATTCAGATCCGTATGTATCTTGCAAATCTCTATGTCTCCCACCTGGACTAGATCCCGGATGGAGTTGAAGCGTCTCTTGATGTGTTTGGTCCTTTTGTGAAATCTGGATTCCTTTGCCAAGGCAATTGCACCAGTATTGTCACAAAAGATTTTCATTGGACCCGATGCATTAGGCATGACACCTAGATCGGATATGAACTCCTTCATCCAGACTCCTTCGTTCGCTGCTTCCGAAGCAGCTATGTACTCCGCTTCACATGTAGATCCCGCTACGACGCTTTGTTTAGAACTGCACCAACTGACAGCTCCACCGTTTAATGTAAACACGTATCCGGTTTGCGATTTAGAATCGTCCGGATCAGTGTCAAAGCTTGCATCAACGTAACCTTTTACGGTGAGCTCTTCGTCACCTCCATATACGAGAAACATATCCTTAGTCCTTTTCAGGTATCTAAGGATGTTCTTGACCGCTGTCCAGTGATCCACTCCTGGATTACTTTGGTACCTCCCTGCTAAACTTATAGCAAGGCACACATCAGGTCTGGTACACAGCATTGCATACATGATAGATCCTATGGCTGATGCATAGGGAACATCTTTCATATTCTCTCTATCTTCTGCAGTGGTCGGGCATTGAGTCTTACTCAACTTCACACCTTGTAACACAGGCAAGAACCCTTTCTTCGCTTGATCCATTTTGAACTTCTTCAAAATTTTGTCAAGATATGTGCTTTGTGAAAGTCCAATTAAGCGTCTTGATCTATCTCTATAGATCTTAATGCCTAATATGTAAGCAGCTTCACCGAGGTCTTTCATTGAAAAACTTTTATTCAAGTATCCCTTTATGCTATCCAGAAATTCTATATCATTTCCAATCAGCAATATGTCATCCACATATAATATCAGAAATGCTACAGAGCTCCCACTCACTTTCTTGTAAATACAGGCTTCTCCGAAAGTCTGTATAAAACCAAATGCTTTGATCACACTATCAAAACTTTTATTCCAACTCCGAGAGGCTTGCACCAGTCCATAAATGGATCGCTGGAGCTTGCACACTTTGTTAGCTCCCTTTGGATCGACAAAACCTTCCGGTTGCATCATATACAACTCTTCTTCTAGAAATCCATTCAGGAATGCAGTTTTGACATCCATCTGCCAAATTTCATAATCATAAAATGCGGCAATCGCTAACATGATTCGGACGGACTTAAGCATCGCTACGGGTGAGAAGGTCTCATCGTAGTCAATCCCTTGAACTTGCCGAAAACCTTTTGCGACAAGTCGAGCTTTGTAGATAGTAACATTACCTTCAGCGTCAGTCTTCTTCTTAAAGATCCATTTATTCTCAATTGCTTGCCGATCATCGGGCAAGTCAACCAAAGTCCATACTTTGTTCTCATACATGGATCCCATCTCAGATTTCATGGCTTCAAGCCACTTTGCGGAATCTGGGCTCACCATCGCTTCTTCATAGTTCGTAGGTTCATCATGATCTAGTAGCATGACTTCCAGAACAGGATTACCGTACCACTCTGGTGCGGATCTTACTCTGGTTGATCTACGAGGTTCAGTAGTATCTTGATCTGAAGTTTCATGATCATTATTATTGGCTTCCTCACTAACTGGTGTAGGTGTCACTGAAACAGTTTTCTGTGATGAACTACTTTCCAGTAAGGGAGCAGGTACAGTTAACTCGTCAAGTTCTACTTTCCTCCCACTCACTTCTTTCGAGAGAAACTCCTTCTCTAGAAAGGATCCATTCTTAGCAACGAATGTCTTGCCTTCGGATCTGTGATAGAAGGTGTACCCAACAGTTTCCTTTGGGTATCCTATGAAGACACATTTCTCCGATTTGGGTTCGAGCTTATCAGGTTGAAGCTTTTTCACATAAGCATCGCAGCCCCAAACTTTAAGAAACAACAACTTTGGTTTCTTGCCAAACCACAGTTCATAAGGCGTCGTCTCAACGGATTTTGATGGTGCCCTATTTAACGTGAATGCAGCCGTCTCTAGAGCATAACCCCAAAACGATAGCGGTAAATCAGTAAGAGACATCATAGATCGCACCATATCTAGTAAAGTACGATTACGACGTTCGGACACACCATTACGCTGTGGTGTTCCGGGTGGCATGAGTTGCGAAACTATTCCACAGTTTTTCAAATGTACACCAAACTCGTAACTCAAATATTCTCCTCCACGATCAGATCGTAGAAACTTTATTTTCTTGTTACGATGATTTTCAACTTCACTCTGAAATTCTTTGAACTTTTGAAATGTTTCAGACTTATGTTTCATTAAGTAGATATATCCATATCTGCTTAAATCATCTGTGAAGGTGAGAAAATAACGATATCCGCCACGAGCCTCAATATTCATCGGACCACATACATCGGTATGTACGATTTCCAACAAATCTGTTGCTCTCTCCATAGTACCGGAGAACGGTGTTTTAGTCATCTTGCCCATGAGGCACGGTTCGCAAGTACCAAGTGATTCATAATCAAGTGGTTCCAAAAGTCCATCAGTATGGAGTTTCTTCATGTGCTTTACACCGATATGACCTAAACGACAGTGCCACAAATAAGTTGCACTTTCATTATCAACTCTGCATCTTTTGGCTTCAACATTATGAATATGTGTATTACTACTATCGAGATTCAATAAAAATAGACCACTCTTCAAGGGTGCATGACCATAAAAGATATTACTCATATAAATAGAACAACCATTATTCTCTGATTTAAATGAATAACCGTCTCGCATTAAACAAGATCCAGATATAATGTTCATGCTCAACGCTGGCACCAAATAACAATTATTTAGGTCTAATATTAATCCCGAAGGTAGATGTAGAGGTAGCGTGCCGACCGCGATCACATCGACTTTGGAACCGTTTCCCACGCGCATCGTCACCTCGTCCTTTGCCAGTGCCCGCTTATTCCGTAGTCCCTGTTTCGAGTTGCAAATATTAGCAACAGAACCAGTATCAAATACCCAGGTGCTACTGCGAGCTCTAGTAAGGTACACATCAATAACATGTATATCACATATACCTTTGTTCACCTTGCCATCCTTCTTATCCGCCAAATACTTGGGGCAGTTCCGCTTCCAGTGACCAGTCTGCTTGCAGTAGCACTCAGTTTCAGGCTAAGGTCCAGACTTGGGTTTCTTCTCCTGAGCAGCAACTTTCTTGCCGTTCTTCTTGAAGTTCCCCTTCTTCCCTTTGCCCTTTTTCTTGAAACTAGTGGTCTTGTTAACCATCAACACTTGATGCTCCTTCTTGATTTCTACCTCCGCAGCTTTCAGCATTGCGAAGAGCTCGGGAATAGTCTTGCTCATCCCTTGCATATTATAGTTCATCACGAAGCTCTTGTAGCTTGGTGGCAGTGATTGGAGAATTCTGTCAATGACGCAATCATCCGGAAGATTAACTCCCAATTGAATCAAGTGATTATTATACCCAGACATTTTGAGTATGTGCTCACTGACAGAACTATTCTCCTCCATCTTGCAGCTATAGAACTTATTGGAGACTTCATATCTCTCAATTCGGGCATTTGCTTGAAATATTAACTTCAACTCCTGGAACATCTCATATGCTCCATGACGTTCAAAACGTCATTGAAGTCCCGATTCTAAGCCGTAAGGCATGGCACACTGAACTATCGAGTAGTCATCAGCTTTGCTCTGCCAGACGTTCATAACATCTGGTGTTGCTCCAGCAGCAGGCTTGGCACCCAGCGGTGCTTCCAGGACATAATTCTTCTGGGCAGCAATGAGGATAATCCTCAAGTTACGGACCCAGTCCGTGTAATTGCTACCATCATCTTTCAACTTTGCTTTCTCAAGGAACACATTAAAATTCAATGGAACAGCAGCACGAGCCATCTATCTACAATCAAACATAAACAAGCAAGATACTATCAGGGACTAAGTTCATGATAAATTTAAGTTCGATTAATCATATTATTAAAGAACTCCCACTTAGATAGACATCCCTCTAATCTTCTAATTGATTACGTGATCCAAATCAACTAAATCATAACCGATCATCACGTGAGATGGAGTAGTTTTCAATGGTGAACATCGTTTATGTTGATCATATCTACTATATGATTCACGCTCGACCTTTCGGTCTCCGTGTTCCGAGGCCATATCTGCATATGCTAGGCTCGTCAAGTTTAACCTGAGTATTCTGCTTGTGCAAAAACTGGCTTGCACTCGTTGTAGATGGACGTAGAGCTTATCACACCCGATCATCACGTGGTTTCTGGGCACGACGAACTTTGGCAACGGTGCATACTCAGGGAGAACACTTCTTGATAATTTAGTGAGAGATCATCTTATAATGCTACCGTCAATCAAAGCAAGATAAGATGCATAAAAAGATAAACATCACATGCAATCAATTTAAGTGATATGATATGGCCATCATCATCTTGTTCTTGTGATCTCCATCTCCGAAGCACCGTCATGATCACTATCGTCACCGGCGCGACACCTTGATCTCCATCGTAGCATCGTTGTCGTCTCGCCAATCTTATGCTTCCACGACTATCACTACCGTTTAGTAATAAAGTAAAGCATTACATCGCGATTGCATTGCATACAATAAAGCGACAACCATATGGCTCCTGCCAGTTGCCGATAACTTGGTTACAAAACATGATCATCTCATACAATAAAATTCAGCATCATGCCTTGACCATATCACATCACAACATGCCCTGCAAAAACAAGTTAGACGTCCTCTACTTTGTTGTTGCAAGTTTTACGTGGCTGCTACGGGCTTTAAGCAAGAACCAATCTCACCTACGCATCAAAACCACAACGATAGTTTGTCAAATAGACTCCGTTTTAACCTTCGCAAGGACCGGGCGTAGCCACACTCGGTTCAACTAAAGTTGGAGAGACAGTCGCCCGCAAGCCATCTATGTGCAAAGCATGTCGAGGGAACCGGTCTCGCGTAAGCGTACGCGTAAGGTTGGTCCAGGTCGTCTCGTCCAACAATACCGCCGAACCAAAGTATGACATGCTGGTAGGCAGTATGACTTGTATCGTCCACAACTCACTTGTGTTCTATTCGTGCAAATAACATCAAACCATAAAACCTAGGCTCTGATACCACTGTTGGGGAACGTAGTAATTTCAAAAAATTTCCTACGCACACGCAAGATCATGGTGATGCATAGCAACGAGGGGGAGAGTCTGATCTACATACCCTTGTAGATTGCAACGGAAGCGTTGACACAACGTAGAGGAAGTAGTCGTACGTCTTCTTCCCGATCCGACCGATCCAAGTACCGTTACTCCGGCACCTCCGAGTTCTTAGCACACGTACAGCTCGATGACGATCCCCGGGCTCCGATCCAGCAAAGCTTCGGGGAGGAGTTCCGTCAGCACGACGGCGTGGTGACGATCTTGATGTTCTACCGACGCAGGGCTTCGCCTAAGCACTACAACGATATGATCGAGGTGGAATATGGTGGCAGGGGGCACCGCACACGGCTAAGGAACGATCTCAATGATCAACTTGTGTGTCTAGAGGTGCCCCCTGCCTCCGTATATAAAGGAGCAAGGGGGAGGGCGCCGGCCAGGAGGAGGGCGCAGAGGAGTCCTACTCCTACCGGGAGTAGGACTCCCCCCCCCAATCCTAGTTGGGACTTAGGATTCCCCGGGGGAAAGAGAGAGAGGGGGCCGGCCACCTCTCCTAGTCCTATAGGACTAGGGAGGGGGAGGCGCGCAGCCCTTGTGGGCTGCCCTTTCTACCTTTCCACTAAGGCCACTAAGGCCCATATGGACTCCCGGGGGTTCCGGTAACCTCCGGTACTCCGTAAAATCCCGATTTCACCCGGAACACTTCCGATATCCAAACATAGGCTTCCAATATATCAATCTTATGTCTCGACCATTTCGAGACTCCTCGTCATGTCCGTGATCACATCCGGGACTCCGAACAACCTTCGGTACATCAAAATGCATAAACTCATAATATAACTGTCATCGTAACCTTAAGCGTGCGGACCCTACGGGTTCGAGAACAATGTAGACATGACCGAGACACGTCTCCGGTCAATAACCAATAGCGGGACCTGGATGCCCATATTGGCTCCTACATATTCTACGAAGATCTTTATCGGTCAGACCGCATAACAACATACGTTGTTCCCTTTGTCATCGGTATGTTACTTGCCCGAGATTCGATCGTCGGTATCCAATACCTAGTTCAATCTCGTTACCGGCAAGTCTCTTTACTCGTTCCGTAATACATCATCCTCACAACTAACATATTAGTTGTAATGCTTGCAAGGCTTATGTGATGTGTATTACCGAGAGGGCCCAGAGATACCTCTCCGACAATTGGAGTGACAAATCCTAATCTCGAAATACGCCAACCCAACATCTACCTTTGGAGACACCTGTAATGCTCCTTTATAATCACCTAGTTACGTTGTGATGTTTGGTAGCACCCAAAGTGTTCCTCCGGCAAACGGGAGTTGCATAATCTCATAGTTATAGGAACATGTATAAGTCATGAAGAAAGCAATAGCAACATACTAAACGATCGGGTGCTAAGCTAATGGAATGGGTCATGTCAATCAGATCATTCAACTAATGATGTGACCTCGTTAATCAAATAACAACTCATTGTTCATGGTCAGGAAACATAACCATCTTTGATCAATGAGCTAGTCAAGTAGAGGCATACTAGTGACACTTTGTTTGTCTATGTATTCACACATGTATTATGTTTCTGGTTAATACAATTCTAGCATGAATAATAACCATTTATCATGATTATAAGGAAATAATTAATAACTTTATTATTGCCTCTAGGGCATATTTCCTTCAGAATCATGTTGTCATCTATCTAGCGGACACTCCTCACCGGCGGCTACCGCATATTTGGCCCCCTCTCGCCCGTTGACATGATTCCGATGATGTGTAAACCCTCCTCGCCGTGGTCGATCAGATCTCCTGCGCCTCGTGCCTCACTCGCCACGCCGAGATTACATAGGAGGTGCCTTTTCTTGATGCTTTTGGTGGAGTTAGACCCGGAGTCGGAAACATTTTATTTTGAGTTTGTGACTGACCCCGCCGCTCCCAGAGTCGGAGTTCCTCGTGGCCGGGCACCCAAACCCACTATTCTTTCTTTAGATCGAACCCAATCCCACTATAGTAGTAAACGAACTTTTCCTTAAAAATGTTTTGAAAATGATTTTCAAGTTCATCTTCTTTTCCAGGCAATTGACAAGGTGGTCGCGGCAATGACGTGTTAGAATATGGTCTCTTCCGTCTCTAACTATCAGTGTTGGTGGATCAGGCGCGGGGGAGGTCAAGGAAGTACATTCAATGGGGAAACTAATATCAGGGAAGTCGACTATGGTGGATGTCTTAGGGCATACGTTGGGCATGTGTAATGATTGGGCGATGGGCTCACTACTAGGAAAAGGCATGCTAGTGGCGCACCAGTTTTGCCTACTAATGGCGCACTACTGGTGCGCCACTAGCACCACGCCATTAGAATTAAATACTAATGGCACACCACGCAGTGCGCCATTAGTATCTGGTGTACTAATGGCGCACCACACAGTGCGCCATTAGTATAGCCCACAGTGCGCCATTAGAATGCCTCCCAGGGGGCCATATGTACCCATGTGTTTTGGCATACTAATGGCGCACTAGTGGGTGATGCGTCATTAGTGTCATTTTTACAGTGCGCCATTAGTGTCTTGAGTGGTGCGCCACTAGTATGAATATTAGGGATTTTTTTCTTTTCTGATATTTTCACAGGTTACAAAACATATTATTGGACAGAATTTAGACAACACCACACAACAACAGCAGATTCATCGAATACAATAGAAGATTAGTCTCCGAATACAAATCATCATATTAGTCTCCGAATTCAAAAGACCGAACAAAGATAGAACATTACAAGTCTCGAGACCGCGAGTAGCGAGTTTTCTTCACATTACAAGTCGATATCGATCATCTAAACTACCATCACATAGAAGAGAGCTGCGGTCATCACGATGAGCATAATCGCGATGAAACTGGTCTTCATCCGGTTCCTCCAACGCTCCCTCCTCTCTCCCGCTAGATACCGTGCGTATCTAGATTCCACCTCCGTCCTAGTGGTGTACCCTTTGTAACTGTTACCGCTGAAACGGTGAACCTGTCTTCGACACTCCTCCCAGTTGTCGTAGACTCCGGGAACCTTACCCTTGTGCACGACATACGACGACATCTCTATGCACTAGCCAAACAAAACATTAGTAGCAATTCACAGACAATACATAAGCAATATATAAGTATGCAACAAAAGGATCGGAAGAGAAAAGCAAGACATTAATAGCATCGATTACATCTAAGTTGAACGACTGTCCAAACCAAAGAGACATACAAGTTCATTAAAGTTTAGTTACAACCATTAGTAGAAAAGGGGGCAAAGGTCCAGGCCGGGTCAGCCCATTAGTCCCGGTTCAGTCTAGAATTGGGACCAATGGGGGCATTGGACCCGGTTCGTGATCCCAGGGGGCCGGCCGGGCCACGTGGGCCATTGGTCCCGGTTCGTCTGGACCTTTTGGTCCCGGTTGGTGGGACGAACCGGGACCAATGGACCTCGCTCCTGGCCCACCACCATTGGTCCCGGTTGGTGGCTTGAACCGGGACCAAAGGCTCCCCTTTAGTCCCAGTTCATGCCACCAACCGGGACCAATGAGGTGCCTATATATACCCCCTCGTGTAAGAGCAGAGCACACTGCTCTGTTTTTTCTGGCCAGGGGGAGAGGGCTTGGTGGTGCTCTAGCTCACCTCCTATGCACACAAGGTGTTCGATGGAATGCCCGAGCCACACTACTTAAGCTTTCTCCTCTCCAAGCTCGACCTCCAAGCTCCATTTTCCTCAATATTTGTCTAGGTTTAGTGGTCCATCACGCCCCGTCCCCGTCTTCACCGCCGTCGATCACCCACGCCGAGCTCATCGCCGGCACCACCGTGGTGAGCCTCTTGTTCTTATCTTCTTTCTGAAAGGAAAAAATATTCTTACTTGTATGTTTACATAGATACTTGTATTATTTTCTTACTTTTATTATTTCATCTTATATAGTGCGATGGTTTTGGTATCCGCCCCCGTCGGCCCTCGTCCTGTCTATGATTCGGATGTGGTATATATATTATCTTTATAACTATTGGTTCATTTATTGTTTATGAAAATTATGCCGACCAACGTGACATAGATTTTATTTATCTAGGATGTATGTGAACCGGAAATTCCAACCGACCCTATTGTCGAGAGGTTAAATTTAGTTGAAGAAGAAAACAATTTCTTGAAGGAAAAAATAAAAAAAATCGAGGAGGAGAAGATGATATTGGAGTTGCATGTTGCAGATGTCGTCGATGATCACAAGATCAAGATGGATGCAATGCGCTTGAAGATGAGAAAGATTAGAAAATATGCCATTCATACCGAGGCTTGGTATCATTATGCCGTTGGATCAATTGTTACCTTGGTTGCGATTATGATCGCATTTGTTTTCGCATTGAAATGTTTTACATAGTTTCAATGTATGGTTTAATTAATTAGATGCTCTAGAGAGCTATATGTTGTTAGATGAGAACTATGTATCTACTTTGGTTTTAATGTGATGATGAACTTCTATTAATTTGGACACTTAATTATATATAATGCACGCAGATGAACCGGCAATGGATGTACGGTGACAGACACACCTCCGAGTACATTAAGGGCGTGCATGAGTTTCTCGATGCGGCTGAGGCAAACAAGCAGAATGGTTTTATGTGTTGTCCATGCACTGAATGTGGGAATACGATGTCTTACTCTAACCGGAAAATCCTTCACTCCCACCTGCTTTACAAGGGTTTCATGCCACACTATAATGTTTGGACGAGGCACGGAGAAATAGGGGTTATGATCGAAGACGGCGAAGAAGAAGAGTACGATGACAACTATGTGCCCCCTGAATACGGTGATGCTGCAACGAGGGGAGCTGGTGAAGATCAAGAGGAACCAGACGATGTGCCCAATGATGCTGCAACGGGTGAAGCTGCTGAAGATCAAGAGGAACCAGACGATGTGCCCAATGATGATGATCTCCGCCGGGTCATTGTCGATGCAAGGACGCAATGCGAAAGTCAAAAGGAGAAGCTGAAGTTCGATCGCATGTTAAAGGATCACAAAAAAGGGTTGTACCCCAATTGCGAAGATGGCAACACAAAGCTCGGTACCGTACTGGAATTGCTGCAGTGGAAGGCAGAGAATGTTGTGCCTGACAAAGGATTTGAGAAGCTACTGAAAATATTGAAGAAGAAGCTTCCAAAGGATAACGAATTGCCCGACAGTACATACGCAACAAAGAAGGTCGTATGCCCTCTAGGATTGGAGGTGGAGAAGATACATGCATGACCTAATGACTGCATCCTCTACCGCGGTGCATACAAGGATCTGAACGCATGCCCGGTATGTGGTGCATTGCGATATAAGATCATACGAGATGACCCTAGTGATGTTGACGGCGAGCCCCCTAGGAAGAGGGTTCCTGCGAAGGTGATGTGGTATGCTCCTATAATACCACGGTTGAAACATCTATTCAGAAACGGAGAGCATGCCAAGTTGATGCGATGGCACAGTGAGGACCGTAAGAAAGCGGGAAGTTGAGAGCACCCGCTGACGGGTCACAGTGGAGAAAAATCGAGAGAAAGTACTGGGATGAGTTTGCGAAGGACCCAAGGAACTATGGTTTGCTTTAAGCGCGGATGGCATTAATCCTTTCAGGGAGTAGAGCAGCAATCACAGCACTTGGCCCGTGACTCTATGCATGTATAACCTTCCTCCTTGGATGTGCATGAAGCGGAAGTTCATTATGATGCCAGTTCTCATCCAAGGCCCTAAGCAACCCGACAATGACATTGATGTGTACCTAAGGCCATTAGTTGAAGAACTTTTACAGCTGTGGAATGGAAACGGTGTACGTATGTGGGATGAGCACAGACAGGAGGAATTTAACCTAAAGGCTTTGCTGTTCGTGACCATCAACGATTGGCCCGCTCTCAGTAACCTTTCAGGACAGACAAAGAAAGGATACCACGCATGCACGCACTGTTTAGATGACACTGAAAGTATATACCTGGACAAATGCAGGAAGAATGTGTACCTGGGCCATCGTCGATTTCTTCCGACCAACCATCAATGTCGAAAGAAAGGCAAGCATTTCAAAGGTGAGGCAGATCACTGGAAGAAGCTTGCAATGCGTACCGGTGATCACGTACTTGCTATGGTCAATGATTTACACATAATCTTTGGAAAGGGTCTCGGTGCACTAGCTGTTCTGAATGACGCTGAGGGACACGCACCCATGTGGAAGAAGAAATCTATATTTTGGGACCTACCCTACTGGAAAGACCTAGAGGTCCGCTCTTCAATCAATGTGATGCACGTGACGAAGAACCTTTGCGTGAACCTGCTAGGCTTCTTGGGCGTGTATGGAAAGACAAAAGATACACCTGAGGCACGGGAGGACCTGCAACATTTGCATGAAAAAGACGGCATGCCTTCGAAGCAGTATGAAGGTCCTGCCAGCTACGCTCTTACGAAAGAAGAGAAAGAAATCTTCTTTGAATGCCTGCTCAGTATGAAGGTCCCGACTGGCTTCTTGTCGAATATAAAGGGAATAAAAAATATGCCAGAGAAAAAGTTCCAGAACCTAAAGTCTCATGACTGCCACGTGATTATGACGCAACTGCTTCCGGTTGCATTGAGGGGGCTTCTACCGGAAAATGTCCGATTAGCCATTGTGAAGCTATGTGCATTCCTCAATGCAGTCTCTCAGAAGGTGATCGATCTAGAAATCGTACCAAGGCTAAGGAGTGATGTGGCGCAATGTCTTGTTAGTTTCGAGCTGCTGTTCCCACCATCCTTCTTCAATATCATGACGCACGTCGTAGTTCATCTAGTCGGCGAGATTGTCATTCTGGGGCCCGTATTTCTACACAATATGGGCCATCAAACAGAGGATATCATCGGTTTTTGTGTTGACTTCATTCCTGGCCTTAAGAAGATAGGTCTCCCTAAATCGCAGTATGAGGGGAGACTGACTGGAAAAGGCACTCTTGGAAGTGACTCAATAATATGCAGGGACGGATATTCTTGGTCTCAAGCACACTATACAGTTTTACAGAACTCTACATTGGTGACCCCGTATGTCGATGAACACAAGAACAGTTTGCGCTCCAAACACCCGGAGCAGTGCGACGACTGGATTACATGTGAACACATCAGGACTTTCAGCAGTTGGTTGGAAGCACGTCTCAGAGGTGACAACATTGTTTGTGATGAGTTGTACTTGTTGTCCAGGGGACCATCTTTGACTGTATTGATTTACAAAGGATACGAGATAAATGGGAATACATTATACACGATTGACCAAGATCAAAAGAACACCAACCAAAACAGCGGTGTCCGCTTTGATGCAACAACCGAGAGGGGAAAGGACACATATTATGGTTACATAGTGGACATATGGTAACTTGACTATGGACATGATTTTAAGGTCCCTTTGTTTAAGTGCAAATGGGTCAATCTATCAGGAGGCGGGGTACAGGTAGACCCACAGTACAGAATGACAACAGTGGATCTGAAAAATCTTGGGTACGCTGACGAACCGTTCGTCCTAGCCAATGATGTGGCACAGGTTATCTATGTGAAGGACATGTCTACCAGACCGAGAAAAAGAAAAGATAAGGAAGCGAATACATCATACGATGAGCCAAAGCGCCACATAGTTCTTTCAGGAAAAAGGGACATCCTGAGAGTGGAGGGCAAGACAGACATGTCTGAAGATTATGAAAAGTTTCATGAAATTCCTCCCTTCAAAGTCAAGGCTGACCCAAGCATCCTGATAAACGATGAAGATTATCCATGGTTACGGCGCAATAAGCAAATGACACAAGCGAAGAAAAAGTGAAGACTTTCTCCCGCAACTATTATGATGATACCATGCCAACTTTGTAACAGACGAGTACGATACCATTGTCCGTTTTGTACATGCACATGCTATGCCAACTTTTTCAGAGTTCATTTGAAAACTATGAATTTAGGTCGAATTTTCTCTATAGATGCATCTATGTTCATTTTTTAGTAAAGTTAATCACAAACTTGTGATTCACACAAATTTCAAAGAATTCAAATTTGAAAACTAATGGCACTAACAAAAAGTTTATAATTTTTCTAAAACTAATGGCACTAACAGAAAGTTTATAATTTTGCTGACCTAAAAGCAAAAAGAATTAAAAAATAAAGCAAAAAACAAAAGAAAATAAATAATACAGAAAACAAAACAAAAAAACTGGAAAAAAATAAAAATAGCAACAATAAGTATTTTGTTGTAAGCAGAAACAAAATAAAATAAATAAAGCAACAAAGAAAATAAAAAAACAAAAAAGTGTTTTCAAATTTGAAAACTAATGGCACTAACAGAAATTTTATAATTTTTCTAAAACTAAAAAAAAGAATTAAAAAAATAAAGCAAAAAACAAAAGAAAATAAATAATGCAGAAAACAAAACAAAAAAATGGAAAAAATAGGGCTCGCCCCTGGCCCATGACCATTAGTCCCGGTTTGTGCTACAAACCGGGACTAAAGGGTTGGTCCTCGTTGCGCTCAGAGTTTAGTTCCACCTCGCCAACCGAAGGGCGCTCACACCGGTTTATAAGCCCGTCTCTCTCTGCCTTGTTGAGCTCCTCTCAAAGTGAAAATAGATGCCCCTATACAGGGAATTTGACCTAAATTCATAATGAATTTCTCTGAAATTCATAGAAATTGATTATGAATTTAGGTCGAATTTTCTCTATAGGTGCATCTATGTTCATTTTTAGTAAAGTTAATCACAAACTTGTGATTCACACAAATTTTAAACAATTCAAATTTTAACTATTCAAATTTGAAAACTAATGGCACTAACAGAAAGTTTATAATTTTTCTAAAACTAATGGCACTAACAGAAAGTTTATAATTTTGCTGACCTAAAAGCAAAAAGAATTAAAAAAAATAAATCAAAATACAAAAGAAAATAAATAATGCAGAAAACAAAACAAAAAAATGGAAAAAAAGCAACAATAAGTATTTTGTTGTAAGTAGAAACAAAATAAAATAAATAATGCAACAAAGAAAACAAAAAAACTAAAAAAGTGTTTTCAAATTTGAAAACTAATGGCACTAACAGAAAATTTATAATTTTTCTAAAACTAATGGCACTAACAGAAAGTTTATAATTTTGCTGACCTAAAAGCAAAAATAATTAAAAAAAATAAAGCAAAATACAAAAGAAAATAAATAATGCAGAAAACAAAACAAAAAACTGGAAAAAAACAAAAATAACAACAATAAGTATTTTGTTGTAAGTAGAAACAAAATAAAATAAATAAAGCAACAAAAAAGCAAAAAAACTAAAAAAGTGTTTTCAAATTTGAAAACTAATGGCACTAACAGAAAGTTTATAATTTTTCTAAAACTAAAAGCAAAAAGAATTAAAAAATAAAGCAAAAAACAAAAGAAAATAAATAATGCAGAAAACAAAACAAAAAAACTGGAAAAAAATAACAACAATAAGTATTTTGTTGTAAGTAGAAACAAAATAAAATAAATAAAGCAATAAAAAACCCCGCCACCTATTAGGCCACCACGGCCTGAATACGACTAGAAACCCAACCTGCGCCAGGATTCAGGCCCGCAGAAGGCCCAATAGGCCCACAAGAAGAGAGGTGTCAGATTAGGCCCATAGGCCTGCAGTTCAGAGGAGTTCGAGAGGGAAGAGGCAGCGGAGCTTATAAACAGGTGTTGGCCGCTCTCAACTAGCGAGGTGGGACTAAACTCCCACCACCGCGCCAGCGCAAGGCCATTGGTCCCGGTTGGTGGCACCAACCGGGACTAAAGGGGGGCATTGGTCCCGGTTCGTGGCACAAACCGGGACCAATGTTCCCTTTAGTCCCGGTTGGTGCCACCAACCGGGACCAAAGGCCGCCGCTTCCTGCCCTTTGGGCTGCTGAAAAGAGGCCTTTGGTCCCGGTTGGTGGCACCAACCGGGACTAAAGGGGGCATTGGTCCCGGTTTGTGCCACGAACCGGGACCAATGCTCCATCTATATATACAGCACTTGTGAATTTTTTTGTTCAGTTCTTAGATCTCGCCCCGACGATGCCGCCAGGTTGCCCCTCTGCGCCTCACCGTCGCCCTGCCTCCGACGCCGTCCCGCACCGCCCAGACACCGTCGCCACCCCGCGCCGCCCCGACGCCGTCGCCGCGCGCCACCCCGCGCCGTCGTGGTCACCTCCTCGCGCCGCCCCGATGCCGTCGCCGCCCCGCCTCTGCCTCGCTGCGCCCCAGCTGCCCCGCGCTGCCGTCGCCTCTGCCTCGCTTTGGTCAGGGCCGGCACCGCCCCCCTCTTCTCCCTGTTTTTTTGCAAATATATATATATATATATATGTTTTTTTCCTGATTATATGTATATGTATGAGTATATGTATGTGTGTATATCTGTTTATTTTAGATTTTTTGTTTTTTGCATTTTTATAAAAATGTATATATGTATGTATATATGTTCTCTGTGTATATACATATGTTAATGTATATATGCAAAAGATAGATTTTTAGAAAAAATAGTATTTTTTCTGTTCATAGATTTTTTGGTGATATTGATTATTGTAATTATGCAAATATTTGTATATTCATATGAACAATTTATTAGGCAAAACCTTTACTTTTTTTCTAAAATTTCTATTTGAACATTATTTTTAAAAAAAAAGCAATACTACTTCATGTATTTTTAAGAAGGAAGAAGAAGAAAAAGAATGAGAGGAAAAAGGAAATAAGAAGAGGAAGAAAGGAGAAGAAGAGGGGAGAGGAAGACGAGGAGAAATAAATAAGAAGAAGAAAAAAGAAGAAAAAGAAGAGGAGAAGAAGAAATGAATAGAGGAGAAGAAGGGAAAATAACTATTCCTTTCTTCTTCTCCTCTTTTTATTTCTTCTTTGTTTTCTTATGTTTTATCGGGTCTGTCGTCGTCGATATATACCCACTACTAGGGAAAACCCTATACACAGAATCTTAGCAGCAGCGCGGCTCAAAAAGGAGCACTGCTGCTAATTAGCAGTAGCGCGGGTGTAGAAAACCCGCTACTGACAAGTGCTTAGCAGTAGCGCGCTCGGTGTAACCCGCGCTGCTACAAATATCGACCGACAGTGCCCACCCAACTCCATTTAGCAGCAGCACGGTGCCGCGAGCCGCGCTACTGCTATAGCTGTAGCAGTAGCGCGATTTTTTTGAGGTCGCTGCTGCTAATTTTCAAATCGGGCACACTTTTGGTCCCAGTTAGCAGCAGCGCGTTTTACGTACCGCGCTACTGCTAATCCGCACCCACCACCTTTTCCCCACCCGTCCTCCCCCTCCACCTCCTCTCCCTTTCCCCTACACGCGGAGGCCCAAATCCAAACCCACACTCTTCTGATTCCCCTTCTCCTCCCACTCGCCATTCCCTTCCTCGCCCAGCACCACTGCCGGCCTCGCACCTCGGCGCCACTCACAAATCCGGCGACCTCCTCTCGCAAACCCCTCCCCTCCCCCTCCATCCTCCTCCTTCTCCGCTGTTGGAAGGAGAGGGAAACCAGCAGAGCGTCGTCCACATGGCGGCGGCCAGATCCATGCATGGACACAACCACTTGCACCTCCTCGCCGGGTCAAGGGTCCCACGACAAGCAGCAGCAGGTCCCCGAGCTCCATCTAGGGTTTCGGGCATCGGCACCAACTCCGGCGGCCACCGGTGAGTTACTCCTCCTACTGCTCTCTATCTCTCTCTTCCCTTTCTAATAATTTTCTCTTCTTTTGTAGCAGCAGTAGACGAGTGCTGCGGGCACAAGTTGGGTGGGGAAGCACCATCACCACGAACAACTTCATCCCCTCCAGGACTAGTAGTAGCCATGAATGGAGAGGACGATGACGCCAAGCAGAAGCAGCCGCCATGGCTGCAATTAATTTTTTTAATTCTGAATTAGTTAGTAGTAGCACGGGGCGCTGACCCGTGCTACAACTAAGTAGTAGCAGCGCGGGTGGCAATAACGCTACTACTACTAGAAGTAGCAGTAGCGCGGGTACCACCCGCGCTACTGCTAAAAGTTAGCTGTAGCGCCCTAGCAGTAGCGTAGCCCCCCACGCTACTACTAGCAATTATCTCGCGCTACTACTAGGGTTTTCCCTAGTAGTGACCCCTCCCGATAATTTCAACATGAGGGGGGGGTCGATATACCCCCTCCCCGATAATATTATTTTCCCATGTACGTATGTCATGTCGATATAAACTCCCGATAACTTCAACACATGGGGGGGGGGGTTGATATACCCCCTCCCGATAACTTCAACACGAGGGGGGGGGGTCGATATACCCCCTCCCGATAACTTCAACACATGGGGGGGGGTCGATATACACCCCCTCCCGATAACTTCAACACGAGGGGGGTCAATATACCCCCTTCCGATAACTTCAACACGTGGGGGGGTCGATATACCCCTCCCCGATAATATTATTTTCCCATGTACGTATGTCATCGTTGTCGATATACCCCAAACCCTTGAAGCGTTGTCGAGGCCACCCCAAACCCTAGAGAAGCAGCGTCGAGGCCACTAATTAATATTAGTTCTACGTTTGCCACTCATATATCCATCTGTCATGTTTGAATAATAATTGCCATGTTGTAAATATTTGTAGAAACTATGGACACCGCCCGAGACGAAGTACAAGAAGAGTTGTTGGGGGACATAATCGCACGAGGAAGTGATGCCGTCTGCTCATTGTTTCTCAACGACACCGATGGTGTGGAAGCAGCTGGCTATGATTATGATGGCTCCGGTGACCCAATGCCGGTGCAAGAAGGAGACTGTGAGGACGGCTCCGGTGACCCAATGCCGGTGCAAGAAGGAGACCTTGATGACGGCTCCGGTGACCGAACCGAGTCCGGCCAGGTATATATATTAGTTAAGCCTGTGCTGACTAGCCAATTGATGCATTCATTGTTTTGGTATGTACACATATTAATTAAGTCTTTGTTCTTTTTTCTAGCCCTCCGGATCGAGCACAACTTCGGTAAAGAGACGAGGCCCAAAGAAAAAGTTGAGCTCGGATGAAAGGTTTGAGATCATAGCAATCACGCCCGACGGCCAACCGATTGAACCCATCCGGACAAAGAACGCATTTGTTGCTCAGTGCGGAGTTCTGGTTAGGGACAAGATCCCGATCAGCATCCAGCAATGGTTAAAGCCGGCTACAGAAGACCCTGAGGTGTCTTATGTCAATGATATGCAGAAAAATGATCTTTGGACTGAGCTGAAGTCAAATTTCACCCTACCGCCAGAGGATGATCCGGAGAAGCCAGTTAAAGAGCAATTAATCAAGTCTTTTGCTCTTAAGAGGATGGCAGACCTATTCAGGAGGTGGAAGAAAGAGCTGAATAAGTTTGTCGATAAAAAAGAGACACCAGAATTCAAGGGCAGATATGAGAAGATCAAAGATCACCGGCCCACATTTGTGGCCCACAAGACATCGGAAAAGAGTAAGAAGAGTCGGCGACAAACAAGCAAAATGCTGCGAAGAAGAAGCATCACCATCGCACGGGGTCAGGTGGCTACCTCGTAGCCCGGCCTAAGTGGGCCAAGGCTGAGAATGATCTGGTTGATAAAGGGATCGAACCAGAGACAATTAACTGGCCAGACCGTTGCCGGACTTGGTTCTTCGGGGCTGGCAGAAATTTGGACCCTGTATCAGGGAAGTGCATTTGGACGGACGAGCAAATGGAAATACCAGTCAAGAGGCTTAAGCACTATATCAAAGCAGCGCAGCAAGGGACGTTCGTTTCGGACAGAGAACGACGAGCTCACAATGGCCCTCGGGAATCCTGAGCACCCTGGACGGACACGAGGCACAATGGCCCTCGCGATGCCTCGGTTGGTCGTGGGGAGGTCGGCGGTCGCGGTCGTCGTCCTGCACCCCGTGCCCGGGCTGAGGTAGAGGTGGCGCAGGGCAGGGGCCGACGCGGGGAGGCTGTCGGCGACGGCGGCGACACGGGGAGGATGCAGGGATGCCTCGGTTGGTCGTGGAGAGGCTGTCGGCGATGCGGGGAGCTGCAGTGGTGGGGGCGCGGGGGCGGCGGGGGCGGCATCGTCGTGGGTCGGGGGTCGGGGCAGAGAATGGGGAGGAAGTGGATCTAGCGAGAGGGAGGGAGGAAGGGGTCGGGCGAGTTAGAGCTAGGGGGGAAGATTACTAATGGCGCACCCCCGAGCGGTGCGCCATTAGAATGTTTTTTTAGATAGCAATGGCGCACCCCCGAGCGGTGCGCCATTAGTATGTTTATTATTATTTTTTTGTTGCTATTTTTTAATATTTTTTATAAAAACAGTAATAATTTTTTTATAAAAACAGTAATAATTTTTTTATAAAAACAGTAATAATTTTTTTTATAAAAACAGTAATAATTATTAAAAAATATTATCAAATTTGTTATTTGAAAATATCATCAAATGGGGGTGCTCGGCGACGGTGGAGCGGGGGAGGGTGCGGGGGGTGCTCGGCGGCGGTGGGTCATCGGCGGCGGTGGAGCGAGGGAGGGTGCAGGGGGTGCTCGACGGCGGTGGAGCGGGCCGGGGAGGGTGCGGTGGGTCGGCGGCGGCGGTGGAGGGGGGAGGGTGCGGGGGGATCGAGATGGAGGGGGATAGAGATCAAATTTTAAAAATATTCATGAATTCAAAAAATGCCCATGAAATTTAAAAATATTCATGAGTTCAAAAAGTGTCCATGTAATACAATTGAGAAATGAAGACTACGATTTAAATACAATTGATCTTAGCTAGCTATTTGTTCACAATCTTCTTGCCCTTCTTTTTCGCAAACGGAGTTCTTCTATGGAACGGACGTCCTTTAGGTAGGGTGGTCCTGCTTCTTCTTGTGGTGTATGCTGCTGCTACTTCATCGTCGTCGTCATGTTCCATCTTCGGGTCGCCGTACTTGTCGAAGTCTTGCTCATTGGTGACTCCATCCATTTCAATAATCTTCCTTTTGCCTCTCCTCACGACAACACGATTGGGCTTTGACGGGTCGGTAATGAAGAAGCATTGGTCCACTTGGGAAGCCAGTACCCATGGCTCATTTTTCGCGGTGACGTTTGCGCTCGCGGTCTTGGATTTGGCTTCGGGTATAACCATGGTGGTGAAATACTGGTCTTCTTTTAGGACGCTCTTGGCCCATGTCGGTGTCAGAACCGGCGGATCTCGGGTAGGGGGTCCTGAACTGTGCGTCTAGGCGGATGGTAACAGGAGACGAGGGACACAATGTTTTACCCAGGTTCGGGCCCTCTTGATATGGGTAGTGTTGGAAATATGCCCTAGAGGCAATAATAAAAGAATTATTATTATATTTCCTTGTTCATGATAATTGTCTTTTATTCATGCTATAATTGTGTTATCCGGAAATCGTAATACATGTGTGAATACATAGACACCAACGTGTCCCTAGTAAGCCTCTAGTTGACTAGCTCGTTGATCAACAGATAGTCATGGTTTCCTGACTATGGACATTGGATGTCATTGATAACGAGATCACATCATTAGGAGAATGATGTGATGGACAAGACCCAATCCTAAACATAGCACAAGATCGTATAGTTCGTTTGCTAGAGTTTTCCAATGTCAAGTATCTTTTCCTTAGACCATGAGATCGTGTAACTCCCGGATACCGTAGGAGTGCTTTGGGTGTACCAAACGTCGCAACGTAACTGGGTGACTATAAAGGTATACTACGGGTATCTCCAAAAGTGTCTGTTGGGTTGACACGGATCAAGACTGGGATTTGTCACTCCATATGACGGAGAGGTATCTCTGGGCCCACTCGGTAATGCATCATCATAATGAGCTCAAAGTGACCAAGTGTCTGGTCATGGGATCATGCATTACGGTATGAGTAAAGTGACTTGCCGGTAACAAGATTGAACGAGGTATTGGGATACCGACGATCGAATCTCGGGCAAGTAACGTACCGATTGACAAAGGGAATTGCATACGGGGTTGCTTGAATCCTCGACATCGTGGTTCATCCGATGAGATCATCGAGGAGCATGTGGGAGCCAACATGGGTATCCAAATCCCGCTGTTGGTTATTGACCGGAGAGCCATCTCGGTCATGTCTACATGTCTCCCGAACCCGTAGGGTCTACACACTTAAGGTTCGGTGACGCTAGGGTTGTAGAGATATGAATATGCAGTAACCCGAAAGTTGTTCGGAGTCCCGGATGAGATCCCGGACGTCACGAGGAGTTCCGGAATGGTTCGGAGGTAAAGAATTATATATAGGAAGTGAGGTTTCGGCCATCGGGAAAGATTCGGGGGTCACCGATATTGTACCGGGACCACCGGATGGGTCCCGGGGGTCCACCGGGTGGGGCCACCCATCCCGGAGGGCCCTATGGGCTGAAGTGGGGAGGGGAACCAGCCCATAGTGGGCTGGTGCACCCCCCAAGGCCCACCCCTTGCGCCTAGGGTTGAAACCCTAGGGTGGGGGGGGCTCCCCACTTGCCTTGGGGGGCACTCTACCCCCCTTGGCCGCCGCCCCCCTAGGAGATTGCATCTCCTAGGGCCGCCGCCCCCCTAGGCCCCCTATATATAGTGGGGGAGGAAGGGCTTCATACCCCATGCCCCTGGCGCCTCCCTCTCCCCTCCAACACCTCCTCCTCCTCCGTAGAGAACGGCGAAGCCCTGCTGCGGTGACTGTTGCATCCACCACCACGCCATCGTGCTGCTGGATCTTCATCAACCTCTCCTTCCCCCTTGCTGGATCAAGAAGGAGGAGACGTCACGCTGACCGTACGTGTGTTGAACACGGAGGTGCCGTCCGTTCGGCGCTAGGATCTCCGGTGATTTGGATCACGTCGAGTACGACTTCCTCATCCCCGTTCTTTGAACGCTTCCGCGCGTGATCTACAAAGGTATGTAGATGCAATCCGATCACTCGTTGCTAGATGAACTCATAGATGGATCTTGGTGAAACCGTAGGAAATTTTTTGTTTTCTGCAACGTTCCCCAACAGGTAGTACAAGAGTAGATCTACCACGAGATCAAGGAGGCTAAACCCTAGAAGCTAGCCTATGGTATGATTGTTGATGTGTATGTTGTATATATTATGTCTCTATCGACTAGCTTGGCCTCGGTTTATATAATGCACCGGAGGCCTAGGATAACAAGAGTCCTAGCTGAATACACCGGTGGGGAGAAGTCCTTGTCTTGATCACCAAGTCTTGTGGAATCTTCCTTGTATGCGGTAGCCGTACGAACTGGCCCATGAGTATACGACCACGGGGTCCTCGGCCCAATCTAATAGATCGGGAGACGACGTGGTGAGTACCCCCTAGTCCAGGACACCGTCAGCAGCCCCCTGAACCGGTCTTCAAGTTAGGGACACTCCTCGGTTCTTCCGAACTGTTCTTCATCTTTGGTTGCCAGTCTTGAAAACTGGTTCAACAAATCTTCTTTATCTTCGATCTTGATGATCGCCGAAATGCATTCGACGAGTTTACACGTCGGGTATCCGAGGAGCCCCTTTAAGTTTCCGGCCTTTATCAATGCCTTGTTTATTTTTATGCCACACCTCGGGTTTGAAGTTGTTCTCGGGAGGCAGGGTCCTCTTGCGTCCGAGCTCCAATGCCGGATTGCATTCGAGGTATCTTTTGCAGCCGAGCACCAACGCCGGACCGCTTCCCAGCTCTAACGCCGGACTATGTATCCGAGCTCCAACGCCGGACTGTATATCCGAGCTCCAATGCCGAAATATATCCGAGCTCCAACGCCGGACTGTGTGCAGGCTCCAATGCCGGACTATATTCGAGGTGTCATATCACCTTGGTTCAAAAAAGTTGAAGGAGTTTAGCCGAGCTTAATGCCGGAAATGCCCTCTATGGAGCCAGCCACTAGCGCCCGAGCTTTATGCCGGACTGCTTCCAAGGTGGTGCACCACCCCAACTATGGGCCGATTTTTTGTCAATATTTTTTATTGGTGCAATTTATTCTCTGTCAAGATATATAGCCAGTAGCCCTCAAGGTGTGTATCGGTCTAAAACCCGAGATGCACATGAAGGATGACATAAGACCGCTGATCCCAGTAGCCGCTGAGACTCAGGTTGATTTGCAAAATTGGCCTGAGGATCAAGTCCTAGCTCGGCAGAATACTTCGGGACACAAAAGCGGCGTGCTCAGTCCTCAAGACTCAGGTTGGGTGCGGCCGACCAACCCGAGGATCAAAATCTCCTCGGAAACTATATTGCACATAAAATTTTCTGCATTGGACAAGCAATGCAGTAGCCCCCGAGACACTGGTCGGGTGGCAACACTAGATCAGGGGATCGATGTGCCCCTTTAATATTTGTAAATAATAAGCCCGAAGCCCAGTAGCCCCCGAGCCTTAATGCGGGCACGGGTGGCCGAATTAAGGATCAATATCCATAGTAAAATCACAAATTATGTGTAATGACTCTATGTATCCAAGTACTTTACGTCATTAATGCTCGGATCCGCATTGTACAAAACTTTGTTGACCGACCATCGGCTTCCACCTCCTTGGTCAGTAGCCGAGGAGTGTTTGTCCTACTTTATAAAGCCTTTATGAGGGCAAAGATTTACGACAAACAAGGCAATCTGGCCACACGGTTTTATAAACAAAGGTACGCAGAGAGATATGTTATATTACTGTTTAACAGAAGAAATGTATTCCAAAGAAAATAGGCCCGCTATCGGTTCCTTTCTTTGGGTTGTCATGCTAAGCATGATCATGAAACCTCAGCTCGAATGTAAGAGCAAAATATCAAGGATTTAGTTTGGGAGGCCAGTTAATAGCCCCCGGTAGTGTTCGGCGACAGTCGAGGTCAAGCCGTAAACACTTCGGCCAATGTTATGAATGGCCCATCATAGTCATCGGATCGCTGACCAGTTTACGCTTATTGTGATAGTCAATTTTCGGCTTTCTCCACTAAGGTGCTTAACCATGTGAGCTGGAAGCACAATCGCAGTGGTTCTCCCTTTGCATGCCTAGCCGAACAAAACGGAACGTAGGAAGCAAGTGCAGGAGCCGGGCAACCCAACTATTGACCGAAGACACAATTCGAAACCGATGCATATATAGCAATATCTGAGAATGTTTTTGACGAATCCCTAAAGGTGTCCGGCGTTGCACTGCGAGACTAATGCTGGAAAAGCACAAATAGTTTAAAAGTGCCAAAAAGCTTGGAAAACCAAGAAACGTCAGTAAAAACATGACGTCCGAACAAGATCAAGTGTTCGGTGCCAATCCGAAAATAGGTCTTAGAAAAAAGAAGTGCTTCTGTCGCCTTTAACATGACACATCCTATCTCAAGACTTCGAGCGGGTCAGCCTACGGCTTCAACCTCCTATCCCGAGGGCGGAGTACTTCTCATTAGGCCAGTTTAGCAAACTAAACTCTAGCGGCTTTGAGAGAGAAATTAGGCTCCTCGGCTAGTGACCGCACACTCGCGTCGAAAAAAGGAGTGATAAATAATAATAATAGAACTTTGCAACGACTGAGAAGAAGAACACTTATTATAAAACGGCTCAAATAAACTTAAGAGCCCCCAAGTGACTTGGGTAGAAGAATGATTGCATGTACCGAAGTACTTATATCATATCTATGTTCAACCGAACTTTAAACGCGTCTTAACCGACCGTCGGCTTCTCCCTCTTCGGTTAAGGACCGAAAAGTGTTATGTACTCCATCGGTCAAGAATATCGACGGTGTTTCCAATAACTAGGCAATCAGGCCATAAGGCTGTAATAGACAAAGCGTGCTCAGGGAACTTATGCTATATTACTGCGAAGAGTAAGAAGCATCTTCGAAGAAAATAGTACCCCCATCGATACCTTTCTTCGGTGCTCATTGTTATTATGAGACTTGAGCAATAGATTTTTTGTACTCATGATTCCGTTGTGTGCCGACCATCATTGAATAACTATAAGAGCGCTAGCTTTCGGCTTCACCCAGTCTGAGGTCCGGCTCGGGTGACCCGATCGTGACAATCGCAGAGGTGCTCCCTTTACTCCCTAGCCGAACAATCAGGAACGTAGGGGTAAACACAGGAGCGAGGCAATCCAGCTTGCAAATCGCTTAAGTCAATGCGGTGCATATTATGGCGTAATACACGAACAAGGAACGAAGCCGTACAAGTATAATCATATGCAACAGGAAAAGCTTCATAAAGGAAGCCCCCAAGTAAACGGGGTATTTGAATTTATGCGTCACAAACAAAGCTTGGACAAGGAAATTTTTTAGAAGCAACTTTTTTCCAAAAAAGTATAATGCTTGGTCGAACCGAACGCAAGTTAGAAATTAAAGCTTTGAGCATGAAAGCGACTTAGCTGGTTAATGTGTTCGGTATTGATGATGCGGTCCGAGCTTGATGCGGGGCAAGGTTCCATCCCTCAAGCCGGTCCCGAGGTGGCGGAGCGGAGAGCTTGACACGTCGAAGTGGTGACATAGCACGATCAATGCAGACTGGCAGAGTGACGCCAAAGTCCCCGGATCATTTTCCTGTGCACAAAAAATAGGGCAAACCGGAGATAATAGTAATAATGATAATTAAAAAAATCGTTGCATAATAAATAATTTATGCAAAGTGAGTAATAAAAGAAATATGGCCTGGCGCCGAAGTCAAGTCGATGCAGGGCGTCGGCGTGATGCGGTAAAGGCGTGGCAAAGCCTGAATTCGCAGGTCGGTCTGAGCTCCGAGTGCGGCGTTCGCCGGACTATGTACGAAAACTGACCTAACCACCATGCGACTGTCGTTAATGCAGCCACCATTTGATAGACCTGTGTACATATGACGGACAAACCAGAGTAATAATTCCTTGGGAAAAATGAACCCAAACAAGCAAAAAATACTAGGATTAATAGCACCTGGTTTATTTGTTGTAGCAATCCGAAGGAAGGTGATTCCTAAAATTGGGACCCACTCCACACACCCATTTCCGGATGGGCGATAAAACGATGGCATGGCAATGCTGGTAAAGGTTGACTCGCCGAGGCAAAGCCCTCGGCCCAGCTAACGTGACGGAGCTGGTCGGCTAGTGACACCGAAGTGTCCGGAGTAGGTTGATGAAGAGATGGCGAAGCCCCCGGTCCAGCCGAGTTGTCGAAGCCTCGATGTCAGCCGATGAGTCGAAGTAGGTCGGCATGATGGACACCAGCTTGAAGAAGCAATAGTGCGGCCCTGTCGATGCAGGTCGTGACGTGGTCGATGCCGGCTTGATGAAGCGACTGTGCGGCGATGCTGGTATGCCCGCCCCGTGTAATCCGTGGGGCGGCGATGTTGGTGAGGATTTATCCTTCGCGATGCCGGGCTCTTGTTCGGCTTGCCGAGATGATGATCCGAAGAAGTTAAGCTCGGCTCAACAAAGTGACGCCGTGTCTAGCGCAGGTCGGCAGCCGTGGAGTAATATTGCCGGACTGGTTTGACACCAGCATGATGTTGAAGATCATGTTCAAAAGATCTTACAGTTAGTGGGATGCGTTCGGGAACAAAACACAATACCCCATACAAAACTTCCTTCAAAAGGGATGTCCGAAATCCTGTTCATAAAAAAGATGAACTCGGGCCGGATTCGTTTTCGCGCAGAAAACAGATCCGAAAAGTGATGCACTAATCGGAAGGTTCCCAGAGTTTGGACGGTCGGATCGAGCCGAAATTTTGTGAGGTGGTAGATATAGGAATTTCTCAGCTGATCAACGGTTGGATCTTCCAAAGAAAAACAACATGGTCGCTTGAGGGCAATGTTGACGTTGAGCCCCCGAGCTCCATAGATAATTCCTCCGTGATCTTGATAGAGATCGGAGTTGATGTTTGATGAAGGCCCTCGTCCGATCATGGTGATCCGAACATGAGGTGCAATTCTTGGTCGAACCAAGGTGACCAGTCAAACTGGTGACGAAGACGCCGAAGTCGCAGTTGATCTGCAGGCGAGCCATCGATCCTTTTGTCGATCACACAGCGGAACTCTCAACGAGAGCACCAATGTCGGTGTCAAAACCGGCGGATCTCGGGTAGGGGGCCCCGAACTGTGCGTCTAGGCGGATGGTAACAGGAGACGAGGGACACAATGTTTTACCCAGGTTCGGGCCCTCTTGATGGAGGTAAAACCCTATGTCCTGCTTGATTAATATTGATGATATGGGTAGTACAAGAGTAGAATCTACCACGAGATCAAGGAGGCTAAACCCTAGAAGCTAGCCTATGGTATGATTGTTGATGTGTATGTTATATATATTGTGTCTCTATCGACTAGCCTGGCCTCGGTTTATATAATGCACCGGAGGCCTAGGATAACAAGAGTCCTAGCCGAATACGCCGGTGGGGAGAAGTCCTTGTCTTGATCACCAAGTCTTGTGGAATCTTCCTTGTATGCGGTAGCCGTCCGAACTGGCCCATGAGTATACGACCACGGGGGTCCTCAGCCCAATCTAATAGATCGGGAGACGACGTGGTGAGTACCCCCTAGTCCAGGACACTGTCAGCCCATCTGACACGGAACATCGGGACCTTCTCTCCAGCGTAGCTCAGCTCCCAGATCTCCTCGATCCTTCCGTAGTATCTGTCCTTGTCGTTACCGGTGTAGGATTCCATCGTTACCCCGAAGTTCTGATAACCATCGCTCTTCATGTCCTTGTCCTCGGTGTAGAATGTGTAGCCGTTGATATCATACGCCTCATAGGTCATCAGTTGTGCTCGGCGCCCTATGACAAGGCGAATATGAGTTGTTTTCCGCGGAAGAATCCTCATGTAAAGGGTACGGCAGAAGCTTCTGCTTGAACCAACGCGTGAAACATGAGTTGTGCTCTTTGATTATATCTCCGTCCGTTCTTTGTTGGCCTCGGTCATTGTACGTCTTCTCAATAAAGGTTTTGTGCTCTACCACCCAAGGATCGACCACGTCTATGTGTTGTAGCGCGACTAGGTTTGCTCTTTCAAAGTCGGCGAGTCGACCCTCAAAGTCGACATGCATTTCGCGGCGACCCTCACGGTGACCCCATCCAGCGAGCCTGCCGAGGTGCCTGTTGATGGGCAGACCAACGGGATACTCGATGCCTAGATAATTCATGTAGTAGGAGATGCACTCTTCGGTCAGAAAGCCCCTGGCTATGCTTCCCTCTGGACGTGACATGTTGCGAACGTATCCTTTGATGACACCATTCATCCTTTCGAACGGCATCATGCTGTGCAGGAACATCGGCCCGAGTTGGATGATATCCTCCACGATATGGACCAGCAGATGCACCATAACGTCGAAGAATGCGGGCGGGAAGTACATCTCAAGCTCGCATAGTATCACCACGATCTCTTCCTGTAGCCTTCTGAGTTGCCTCACGCCAACCGACTTCTGAGAGATGACGTCGAAAAAGTTGCATAGGCCAAATAGCGTTTCACGGACGTGCGCGTCCATGATCCCACGGATTGCAACTTGAAGTATCTGCGTCATCAGCACATGACAGTTGTGAGACTTCATCCCGCTGAACTTTTGCTTCGCTGGGTCTAGGTATCTGCTTCCCCGCGTAACCATAAGGAAGTTTTACTCCTACGAGGCAGGTGAAAAACTGCTCGATCTCCTCCTGACTTAGAGTGAAGCACGCGGGAGGGTAGTCATTTCTGGTCTTCTTGGCCTTTTTGCCTTTGCGACGACTTTCTGTGTCTTGCTTCGCATCATCATCATCATCATTAGCGTGAAGCTCCTCCCTGATGCCCATTCATTTCAAGTCTGCCCTTGCTTTCGGCCCATCTTTGGTCCTCTCTGGCATGTTGAGCAGGGTACCAAGCAGACTCTCGCACACGTTCTTCGTGATATGCATGACATCAAGGCTGTGAGGGACACGGTGGATCTTCCAGTACGGCAAGTCCTAGAAAACAGACCTCGTTTTCCATACCTTCAGCAGTGGCTCTAGCGCCTTTCGCTTCTTTCCCGGCTCTGGCGCCTTTTGCTTCTTTCCCGGCAGTGGGCAATCTTTCCAATTTTTCAACAGCTCATCTATTTCCTCACCGCTCCTCGTACGCGGGCGTCTTCAGGGTTCGGTTTCACCATCGAACAGATCCTTGTGTTTTCTCCATGGGTCATCGTCGCGAAGCCACCTTCGATGTCCCATGAACACGGTTTTCGAAGACCCAGGATCTCTATCTAGCTGGCGATACATTGTGTCATCCATGCACCTGACGCATCCAGAAAATCTGTGGACCACCTGCCCCACGAGATATCCGTAACCGAGATAGTCGTGCACCGTCGTGAGCAGTGCGGCTCTCATAGGGAAATATTCTTTCTCTGCGGCATCCCACGTATTGGCTGGCATTTTCCACAGCGTGTCTAGCTCCTCTTTCAGCAGCCCCAGATACAGATTGATATCGTTCCCTGGTTGTTTCAGCCCTTCAATTAGCATACTCATGTGAATGTACCTCCTCTTCATGCACAACCAGGGGGGAAGGTTGTACATCCACACAAACACAGGCCAGGTGCTATGTGTGCTTCTCTGGCTGCCAAACGGATTGACTCCATCGGTGCTCGCGCCCAGCACGATGTTCCTTGGATCGTTCCCAAATTTTGGATCTTCGAAGTTCAACGCTTGCCACTGGCTCGCATCCTTAGGGTGACTCAGCATCTTGTCATTTTTATTTATCTCCGGATCATTTCCGTCATCTTCCCGCTTCTTCTCCTCCCTATCGGCGTGCCAACGCAGGAGCTTTGCTACCTTAGACTCCGCGAAATACCGCTATAGACGAGGTGTGATCAGAAAGTACCACACCACTTTTCGAGGAGCTTTCTTCCTCTTCTTGTATCGAGTGACGCCGCACACTGGACATATGGTAGACTCCGCGTGCTCGTCCCAATAAATGATGAAATTGTTCATGCACACATGGTATTTCACGTGCGGTAAATCCAGAGGACACACGATTTTCTTCGCCTCCTCGAAACTGGTCGGGCACTTGTTCCCCTTGGGAAGACGTTCGTACCAGAATGACATGTTCTCGTCGAAGCATGCGTCGGTCATTTTGTGTTTTACCTTCATCTCTAGAGCCATGAGCGTTACTTTCAGGCGGGTATCCTCGGGCCTGCATCCTTCATACAATGGAGTAACCGCGTCTATCTCCAGTTGATCCAGCTTGGCTTTCTCTCGGGCGGCAGCTCTTGTGTTATCCGTCTGCTTGGGAAGCAGCTCTTGAATATGAGGGTCTTGCACCCAGCCTCCATCGTCGTCTGCTCCGGCATCTTCATCTTCATGATCATGCCCTTCGTCTTGTTCTTCCTCATCATCATGTCCGACATCTTCTACATGATGACTGTGTACAACATCACCGTCGTGATCATGTCCTGGAGATTCTTCGTCTTCTCGCCCACCCTCGCCGCGGTGGTTGTCTTGCTGCCCTTCCTCATTTCTTGCCCGGCCCCCATGGACAACTTCATAGTCATCCTCATCACCTTGCCACCGATAGCCATCCATGAAACCACGCAAGAGCAGGTGGTCCCACACCTGCCCGGAATTCGGGTCCGCAATAAGGCTCTTCAGCTTGCATCTTCGACACGGACATCTTATCTCCGTCTCGTTCTTTTGAAGCATCTTGGCCTTCGCGGAGCTCAAAAACCTATTCACGATGCCTTCGGTCATCGTGCGGACCATGGTCGCCTGCGGGGTAGAGCAAAACAATATTTTAGAACCAAGAAAAAAAATTTGGCATGACTTTCCCTAGTGCCAAAATTCTCGCTGAAACGGAAATGAATCAACATTCCGGCAAAATATTGGCAACTATCGCATTTCAAATACCGGTACCTGCAAACACAAACATATATGCAACACCACAAACATACATAGATCTAGCAAGGCCATAAAAAGTGCATGTGCACGTTGTTGGAGCGAGCTAGGGAGAAAAAAAAGTAGATCTACAACATAAAGATAGCTTTCCCCTTACTTACCTATCAAAAAAGGTAATTTAACCACTTAATTTTGATGAATCTATGATGCAAATGAGGTGAGGAGGAGGAGGCAGCCGACACAAGCTTGGAGGAGGAGGTGGAGAGAATGAAGTGGGGAAAGTGAGTGTGTAGGTGTGGCTGTCCAAAATATCTAGCTGGTCCCATGTTACTAATGGTGCACCACAGACAAATGCGCCATTAGTAACCCTTGTTACTAATGGTGCACCAGGTTGAGGTGCGCCATTAATAGTTTTGCAACAAAAAATAGTAGTGGTGCACTGTGTAGGAGGTGCGCCATTACTAGTTAAACTAGTAATGGCGCACTACTCCCTGGTGCGCCATTAGAATTTTTGGAAAAAAATTGTTACTAATGGCGCACCGTGGGTCTGGTGCTCCATTAGTGTCTACCACACTAATGGCGCACCGACTCATGGTGCGCCATTACTATATAGTAGTGACGCACCACATGTCTGGTGCACCATTAGTGGCCATATCATATATAGCCCTTTTCCTAATAGTGGCTGAGCCAAGGTAGACTGAAGACTATGAAACCCCTAATGCATCACATTAGCATTTTCCTATGATAAATAGTGGGCTTGACCATGTCTGTGTGGACGTTCATCTTAGTGGTTTGTTGCCATGTAGGATGAAAATTATGAGCTCTAATCATGTATAGAATGTACAAATGAGTTACAATTGTAGGCTATAAATTGTCCTACAAAACCAAACATGACTGAGGAAAATCACTAAATTTTAAATGAAGGCTTGTAAGAATGAGAGAAGAAATTTATCATATGGCATCTTTTCTCTTGTATGGACTATGGAATTGTCATGACACTTATATTATCCTTATGCAATGCTTTTATGTTGACTTAGTTAAGAAGTTTTAAATAGCTATAATCTATGATTTTATATCACGAAAGAAAGTAATATAAGGCATGTTGTATCCGGAATTCAAATTATGGACCAAGACGAGCGTTGAGATAATGGCACCTTAATGTCTAGGACAAGTGAGTTCATAGATCCATCCGAGTACAAAGGAGCTGAAGATAAGTCCCTGGTTAACCAGATAACATAATCTGGAACCCCAAATCGAGGTGACACAAACCCCACATCTCGATCATGTTGGAGGTAAGGCCACCATGTTGAGACAACTACTACACAAACCAATGTCACAGTCATAACCGAGACAGTGAAGAACAACACATCTGAAAGAAAAGAGAGAAAATTAGCCTCCCCTCGGCCAGGACGCCGTAGAGGATTTATTTTGCAAGCACATCCATCGTTTTGTTCTAAGATGACACAATGGATAGACCCATCATGTCAGTATGGAAGGACTCCCAAGGCCCTCCCGTACACGACGACGTCGTCGTATATCTCGTCGAGGTTAGTGTACTTGTACTCGAACCCTTCCTTGACGATCTTGTCCGACCAAATGCACACCTTGGGCTTCTCCAGAAGACCACCAATACTGCAAGCAAACACAAGCCCATGCATCGTCAGTGATCAAGGAGTAATGCTACATCTATAAAGGTTTTGCTTAATAAAGATTTTACTACAAACTGAGTAGAGGATTGTGATTGGTAATGGTGGGATTAAGGAGCCCACTGATACGTCTCCGTCGTATCTACTTTTCCAAACACTTTTGTCCTTGTTTTGGACTCTAACTTGTATGATTTGAATGGAACTAACCCGGACTGACGCTGTTTTCAGCAGAATTGCCATGGTGTTGTTTTATGTGCAGAAAACAAATATTCTCGGAATGACCTGAAACTCCACGGAACATCTTAGAAAAAACAATAAAAAATCCTCGCCAAAGATGAAGACCAGGGGGCCCACACCCTTCTCACGAGGGTGAGGGGCGCGTGGCGCCCCCCCTAGGGCGCGCCCCCTACCTCGTGGGCCCCCTGGAAACCCTCCGACGCGAACTCCAACTCTATATATTTGCTTTCGGAGAGAAAAAAATCAGAGAGAATAAATCATCGCGTTTTACGATATGGAGCCGCCGCCAAGCCCTAAAACCTCTCGAGAGGGATGATCTGGAGTCCGTTCGGGGCTCCGGAGAGGGGGATTCGTCGCCGTCGTCATCATCAACCATCCTCCATCACCAATTTCAAGATGCTCACCGCCGTGCGTGAGTAATTCCATCGTAGACTTGCTGGACGGTGATGGGTTGGATGAGATTATCATGTAATCGAGTTAGTTTTCTTAGGGTTTGATCCCTAGTATCCATTATGTTCTGAGATTGATGTTGCTATGACTTTGCTACGCTTAATGCTTGTCACTAGGGCCCGAGTGTCATGATTTCAGATGTGAACCTATTATGTTTTCATGAATATATGTGAGTTCTTGGTCCTATCTTGCAAGTCTATAGTCACCTACTATGTGTTATTGTAGGATCGAAACTATGTCTAGAGGGGGGGTGATTAGACTACTTGACCGAATAAAAATTTAACCTTTTCCCAATTTTAGTTCTTGGCAGATTTTAGCTATTTTGGAACAAGTCAAGCAATCATCACATAATTCAAGCAAGCACGCAAAGAGTATATTGGCAGCGGAAAGTAAAGCATGCAACTTGCAAGAATATAAAGGGAAGGGTTTGGAGAATTCAAACGCTATTGGAGACACGGATGTTTTTCCCGTGGTTCGGATAGGTGGTGCTATCCTACATCCACGTTGATGGAGACTTCAACCCACGAAGGGTAACGGTTGCGTGAGTCCACACAGGGCTCCACCCAAGGGCAATAGTTGCGCGAGTCCACGAAGGGCTCCACCCACGAAGGGTCCACGAAGAAGCAACCACCCACAAAGGGTCCACGAAGAAGCAACCTTGTCTATCCCACCATGGCCATCGCCCACGAAGGACTTGCCTCACTAGCGGTAGATCTTCACGAAGTAGGCGATCTCCTTGCCCTTACAAACTCCTTGGTTCAACTCCACAATCTTGTCGGAGGCTCCCAAGTGACACCTAGCCAATCTAGGAGACACCACTCTCCAGGAAGTAAAAAATGGTGTGTAGGTAATGAACTCCTTGCTCTTGTGCTTCAAATGATAGTCTCCCCAACACTCAACTCTCTCTCATAGGATTTGGATTTGGTGGAAAGAAGATTTGAGTGGAAAGCAACTTGGGAAGGCTAGAGATCAAGATTCATATGGTAGGAATGGAATATCTTGGTCTCAACACATGAGTAGGTGTGGTTCTCTCTCAGAACATATGAGTTGGAATGATGTGTGTGTTCTGATGGCTCTCTCAAATGAGAAGGAGGTGGAGGGGTATATATAGCCTCCACACAAAATCCAACCGTTACACAGTTTTCCAATCTCGGTGGTGGGACCGAATAAATAAACTCGGTCTGACCGAAGTAGTAAACCTAGTGACCGTTAGGAATTTCAGTGGGACTGACATGCAACTCGGTAGGACCGATTCGGTTAGGGTTTTGGGCATAACGTAATCTCGGTGAGACCGATTACACAAACTCGGTGGTAATTAGCTAACCAGAGAGTTGGTCAGGCAAACTCGGTGGGACCGATTTGCTCTTTCGGTGAGACCGAAAAGTTACAAAGGGGAAACACTGAGTTTACATTGCAATCTCGGTGGGACCGATTCGCTCTTTCGGTGGGACCGAAAAGTTACGAAAGGGAAACAGACAGTTTGCAACCCCATCTCGGTGGAACCGAGATCCTTATCGGTAGGACCAAATTGCTAGGGTTTGGCAGTGGCTAATGACAATTGAAACTCGGTGGCGCCGGATAGGAAAAATCGGTAGGACCGAGTTTGGCTTAGAGTTTAGGTCAAATGTGGATATGGGAAAGTAGTTGAGGGTTTTGGAGCATATCATTAAGCACATGGAGCAAGAGGCTCATTAAGCAACACCTCATCCCTCCTTGATAGTATTGGCTTTTCCTATGGACTCAATGTGATCTTGGATCACTAAAATATAAAATGAAGAGTCTTGAGCTTTTGAGCTTGAGCCAATCCTTTGTCCTTAACATTTTGAGGGTTCCACTTTCACATCCACGCCATGCCAATCATTGAGCTTTCCTGAAATAATCATCTTGGAATAGTATTAGCTCAATGAGCTATATGTTGTTATGAATTACCAAAACCACCTAGGGATAGTTGCACTTTCAATCTCCCCCTTTTTGGTAATTGATGACAACATATAGATCAAAGCTTCGACAAATGATAATAAGCATGAAGTATATCGTCGCTTTGAGAAGTATGTGATAAGTAAGAGCTCCCCCTAAATTTGTGCATATATAAAATTTGCTTTGGACTGCAAATGCACAAAGAGTTAGAGTCATGGGTTACTCTTCCGTGTCACATACATCTTGGTGGAGCGCTCAAAATGATAAGAATGAAATACATGCACTCATCACCAAGAATAGTGAATGATCACAAGCGATAGGTAGCATGATAATATTTAAGCAAGCATTAAGCAAACATTAAGTGTAGCTTATGATCAAACACATGATCATCGATGTCTCACAAACATAAGGACGTAGTATCTCACACACAAAAGCAAACAAAGTTCGAAGAAACCACCAAATAAAACAAGAGAGAAAAGCAACACACTCTCTCTCTCGAAGCCTCTGATCTATACATCTTCTCCCCCTTTGGCAACAAGTTACCAAAAAGTTCCTAGAAAATGCATAGCGCTAAGTCGTCGCTCAGGCTTGATCTTCAGGTGGTGGTGGAGTCCGGATCACTCCAAGGACGAAGGCCTCTGTAGATGCTGAAGTAGTCGCTGGAGTTGGAGCTGAAGTAGACGCTGGAGCTGAGGCTGTGGCTGGTGCAGACGTTGTAGCTCTGGTGTCAGCAACTGGCAGTGCAGACGACCTCGGACCTCGTGGCACTCTAGAAAAAGCATGAGTTGTGGTCCTGCCTCTCCTCTCATTCATGTCCTCCTGGAGCTGCTCCACTACAGACTGGACTTCTATTACCTTGACATCCAAGTCATAAAACTTCTGTTCCATGATCCTCTCTAGGCTCTACTGGTTCTTAGTGAGGTTGGCTAGACTTTGCTCAATTCTCAGCAAGGATGCAATCAAGTAACTGAGCTGCTCTTGTTTGGTCTTCAAGAAGTACTCAGATGCCTCCTGTTGAGTAGGCATCCTGGCAGCTTTTTCCTTCTTCGCCTTCTCCTTCTTTGCATAAGCTTGTGCAGACGATGGCTCATTCTCTGTCATCACAACTTCATTGTTCTCAAAATCTGGACGGATGGGCAGGTGTTCCTTATCCAACAGATATATGCCTGTGCCCATCTTGGAGTTGATGAGCTCCTGAATCTGAGGGGCATATCCACAGCTCCTCTTCTGATCTGCAGCTGTCCTCTTAATGGTTTCCACAATGAGACTCATGACCTCGAATTTCTGAGGCACGTCAAAGACATGAAGCAGGTTGATCGCGTGACCTCTGATCATCTTATGATCTCCAGACTTAGGCAACAGAGTGTGCCTTAGTATCCAATTGATAGTAGGCAATCCTGAGAGCAGATAGTGCACTGAGCCAAATTTGAATGTGTCAAGAGCTTCATTGGGGATTTCCTTGTACATGTTGGACATGGAGTTATGGTCCATTTTCTTCTTGGCATAGATGTCCAAGTCCTCATCTTGCTCTTCTGGGGCATTGATGATCTGTGCCCACTCAGCCACTGTAGATTGGTACCTTGTACCCTCAGACATCCATGTAATCTTGCCATCCGGATAAAAGTGAGCTGTGGAGTAGAACTGCATGATGAGTTCCTCGTTCCACTTTGTGAGCTTCTGCCCAACAAAGTCCTCTACTCCACACGCTCTGAAGCTGTCCTGAACTCCTGGATAGTGCTCTTCATTCTCCTTGATGTATGTCCAGTCGACCCATCTCATGTCACAAACAATTGGCTTCTTGTCAAGCAAAACAGTCTCATAAAAGTCTTGTTGCTCCTTTGTGTGAAATCTGTAATCCACGGCAGTCCTTCTCCTAGAAGCATATGGATCTGCTTCTCTCCATTTCCTGAGCCCTGAGTCTCTTCTGAGCTTCATGTCCTCAGCTACAGGATGAGCATCGTTGTGGTCTTGGATCTTGGGCTTGAGCTTGCGAAGGACACTCTCTTCCTCTTCTTCAATAGCTTCAGGCACTGGGGCCTTGTTCTTTTCTGTAGCAGGTATACTCCTTGTGTTTCTCTTTGGAGCTGTCTTAGGCTTAGATGCAGCCTTAGGAGCTTCCTTGGGCTTGGATGCAGCTCCCCCTGACCTTATGGCATCTCCCATAAGTTTGGCTGCCTTGGGTGCTGGTGCAGCAACCTCTTCTTCCTCCTCCTCTTCTACCATGATGGAGGCTCTCCCAAGCACTTTGGCTACAGTCTTCTTTACTCTCTCTTTCCACTTCTTTCCCTCAGCTGCAATGGGCTCAATGGGAGCAGGTGCAGGCTTCTCAGTTGAGGCTCTAGCCTTTGACATTGGCTGCCTCCCTGCTGGCCTCTTGACTTCCAGGCCTGGCTTTGAGCCTTGAGCTGGCTCAACCCTTTTGGAAGTGGCCTCTTCCTCTGCCACATAGTCTTCATCCTCAGAATCAGACGTTCTCTTCTTCCTTTGACGTGTGGTAGCCTTAGGCAAATTGCTGGGTGTGCTCCTGCTGCCATCATCAGAAGAACTTGAGGGGCTAGTGCCCTCACTCATCACAACTTGCTGCTCTGAGAGGTTCTGGCTGTCACTTTGATCAGACATGTTGCAAACTGACTGCTGACCCTGTGAATAGATTATAGAAGAGATAGAGTGGATAAGCATCACAAAAAGCAGGGATTTTTGCAAAAGATTAATTCAAAAACTTAGTTTTAGTTTTCCACAGAAAGCATCTCGGATCTACCGATTTTCAAACTCGGTGACACCGAAGCAGTTTTGGCACCAGAACTGGTGAACTCGGTCAGACCGAGTCACAGTTCGGTGGCACCGAGACTGCTAGGGTTTCACAGAATTCCAAAATCGGTCGCACCGATAAGTTATTCTCGGTCAGACCGAGTTTAACTTGTGCAATGGCAAAAGCCAGATCGGTGGGAGCGAGTTTTTCAACTCGGTGGGTCCGAGATGGTTTCGGCGGAAACCTAACCCTAAAATTTTCGAATTAAGCCTAATCTACGAGCGTTTTGACTGGATAGAAGTTTATCAATCGTGGCAAGATTCATGATGATCACAATGTGCTAGGAATCAGATTGAGGAATAGCACAATGATCAAGTCCATACCCTAGTTCGGCGTGGACTTGCTAAGGCGGCAACGGCGGGGCAGAAATCCGTTGACGGCGGCGAAGACCAGCGACTGGAGGCTGCTGGCGGCGAGGAGACGATCCGGAGACCACGAAGGCAGAGCAGGCTATCGCGTGGGCGAGGAGGTTTCGGAGAAATTTCCAAAATTCTGCCCGTCACTATATATAGCCCGACCCTGTCGGTGTGACCGAGTGGAACGACTCGGTGGCACCGAGATGCAAAACTGTTTGCAGTTATTGCAACTCGGTGTGACCGAAAAGTTCAAATCGGTTGCACCGAGATCGAAAACCTAGATCAACTTAATGAACTCGGTAGGACCGAAATGGAGTATCGGTCAGACCGAGATTCATAAAGAGGTTTTGGAAGTTTAAGTCTATGACGAATCGGGGACTCCGAGCGCTCCTCACACAGAGTGGTTCGAATCTGACTTGATCAAATTTTGTGATGCAGCATGAATAGAGTTTGAGACGAGAAAAGCATAGATAGCTAGAGGAGGTTCTTAGGCATTCTTGTCCATCCACTTGGCAAAAGAAGAAAAATCCAAACAATCAAAACAACAAGTGGATGTCCTCGAATAAGTAAAATATGCAATCGGCATGCTCACACAATAAGATAGCAAATGAAATATGTGGAAAAGCATGCACAACCAATTCTAGCATCTATCAAGCAATTTGCGATGACTAGGTCATCTATATATGAGTATATTGACTTAGGAGTCAAGTGAGAACACTTGATCGTAGGTCATACTCATCGTTTAAGCTCAAGTGGGGTTACCACTTTTACATAAAGCATTGTTTTGTTCACATCTTTAGAGTTGCTTTAGCTCAAGTCTTAGAGTAAAGCTCCCCCTAGATGTGATATCCCCCCTAAGAGGGATGAACTAACCTTGGGGTTTGTCGATGATGACTTCATGTAGATATTGAAGATGTGGATGCTCAATGTTGATGTAGATCTCTTGGAGCTATCCATTTGAGTGAATTGCACTTTCAATACCTACATGGGTTAGTCCCACAAGGAACAAACAAGGATATCCATAGACATAGAGTGATGCACACACAAGATGATGTCCATGAAAACTTTAGGTTACCTTGTCCCTTGTCTTACCAACAAGAGGGTTTGTGACTCCTTGAACTAGTGCAAGATGTGGAAGTTGATTGCACTTGTTCTTGCCAAAATGATAAGAGTGAAGTATGTTGGCGGAGTCACCCTCGAGAACTCTCTAGTTCTTCTTCCTTTGGATCCACATCATCTTGATGGGAATCCTTGGAGTTGTAGTCTTACTTGATGAGGTGGAACTTGAAGTGGTCTTGGGAATCCACTTGACTAAGGTTTTTGGAGCTTCTTCAAATGCATCAATTTCCTCTTGAAGCTTGTCCTTGCCTTTTTGCTCGTAGTCTTGTGGTGGAAGATCATCTTGAGCTTGTGTCCCCTTGAAAGAAGTATACTTCTTCCAGTGCATTCCTTGCTTGCGCACAATTTCCTCGAATTGCTTACTCCCGGCAAGGCTTTTGTACACTCATTTCTCTATAATTCCCTTCAATAAGCTATTTTCTTGCTCAAGTGTAACTTGGCTAAGAGAATCATTAGTGGAATCAAGAGAACTACTAGAAGCAACAATATTGGATTTAGCATGATCATTGTTACTACTAGAGGAGGAATCTTTCTTGTTAGATTTGACTTGAGGCATGTAAGTGGATAAGAGTAAACGCTTGGCAATGTAAGAAGAACTTTTCTTACGGAGATCATCATTGATTGCCTTTAAGAACTCATGCTCTTGCTCAAGATTGAGCTTTTCAAAGCATAACTTCTCATGAGCTCTTAAAAGTTCTCGATGATCTTCGAAGATAGTGTCATGAGCTAACTTAAGAGTTTTTAGTTCTTTAGTTAGAGCCTCAATCTTCTCCTTATCATTGTCATTCGTTTTATCTTGATTAGCATGATTAATTGGTCTCTCATCATAGTATTCATCACTAGAGTTGTCACCAATCAACTCATCACCTAACAAGTCATCTTCATCACTATTGAAATCAACATACTCGGGGTGTGTTACCTTAGGACCTTTGGCCATGAATTATCTTCCAATTCCTTCATTTGGTGAGTCAAATATGTCATAGGAGTTGGTTGACACAAGTGCTAGACCGGCAACACCTTCATCTTGAGTATCTTCGGAGTCGGAGTGATAACTTCTCTCGGAGTGGCTGTCGGAGTCGGAGCCGGATACCCATTCACCAACATGAGCTTGATGTCTTCGTCTTGTGTAGCTCCTTGATGATTTTTCCTTCCTTTCCGAATCCTTGCTTCTCCGTGAGTGTCTTCATTCATAACGATCATCTCTACTCCTTCTCTCTCTTGGCGGTGATCCTTTGCTTCTTCTTCTTGGAGAATCTTCTCTTCTCTTGTAGGGAGCCGTACACTCATTGGAATAGTGTCCGGGTCTTCCACAATTGTAACAGTTTCGCTCTCGACTAGAAGATCTTTTGTCATTGTAGGACCTTGACTTGGAACTTCTATCTTTGCTTCTACTCTTGTAGAACTTGTTGAAGTTCTTCACCATTAAGCTCAATTCTTCATTGAAGTCTTGTTTCTCACTTGATGATGTGGGGGCTTCACATGAGACTTTGTAGGCACCACTTGATTTGTTGTCAAGTTCCTCTTTATCCTTAAGTGACATCTCATGAGCAACAATTCTTCCAATCACCTCCGTTGGCTTGAGATCTTTGTAATTGGGCATCATTTGGATCAATGTGCACACGGTATCATATTTTCCATCCAAGGCTCTTAGAATCTTCTTGATGATGAATTTATCGGTCATTTCTTCACTTCCTAAGCCGGCAATCTCATTTGTGATGAGAGCAAGCCTAGAGTACATTTCGGCGACACCTTCACCATCCTTCATCTTGAACTTGTCAAGTTGGCTTTGAAGCACATCCAACTTGGATTCCTTGACGGAGTCGGTACCTTCGTGCATTCAATCAAAGTGTCCCAAATTTCCTTTGCATTCTCAAGGCGGCTGATTTTGTTGAATTCTTCGGGGCACAATCCGTTGAAGAGAATATCACAAGCTTGAGCATTGTATTGCAACATCTTCAACTCATCCGCGGTAGCTTCACGGTTTGGTTCTCTCCCGTCAAAGAAGTCACCTTGCAAACCAACACACACAATAGCCCAAACGGCGGGGTTATGTCCAAGAATATGCATTTTCATTTTATGCTTCCAACTAGCAAAATTAGTACCATCAAAGTAAGGACCTCTACGGTGATAATTTCCCTCGCTAGACGCCATACTCTCCTAGGTTGTGAAACCAAGGCTATGACCACCAAAAGCTATGGAGATCAAGCAATTGGAGACCAAAGCTCAGATACCACTTGTAGGATCGAAAGTATGTCTAGAGGGGGGGTGATTAGACTACTTGACCAAATAAAAATTTAACCTTTTCCCAATTTTAGTTCTTGGCAGATTTTAGCTATTTTGGAACAAGTCAAGCAATCATCACATAATTCAAGCAAGCATGCAAAGAGTATATTGGCAGCGGAAAGTAAAGCATGCAACTTGCAAGAATATAAAGGGAAGGGTTTGGAGAATTCAAACGCTATTGGAGACACGGATGTTTTTCCCGTGGTTCGGATAGGTGGTGCTGTCCAACATCCACGTTGATGGAGACTTCAACCCACGAAGGGTAACGGTTACGCGAGTCCACACAGGGCTCCACCCAAGGGCAACGGTTGCGCGAGTCCACGAAGGGCTCCACCCACGAAGGGTCCACGAAGAAGCAACCACCCACAAAGGGTCCATGAAGAAGCAACCTTGTCTATCCCACCATGGCCATCGCCCACGAAGGACTTGCCTCACTAGCGGTAGATCTTCACGAAGTAGGCGATCTCCTTGCCCTTACAAACTCCTTGGTTCAACTCCACAATCTTGTCGGAGGCTCCCAAGTGACACCTAGCCAATCTAGGAGACACCACTCTCCAAGAAGTAACAAATGGTGTGTTGATGATGAACTCCTTGCTCTTGTGCTTCAAATGATAGTCTCCCCAACACTCAATTCTCTCTCACAGGATTTCGATTTGGTGGAAAGAAGATTTGAGTGGAAAGCAACTAGGGAAAGGCTAGAGATCAAGATTCATGTGGTAGGAATGGAATATCTTGGCCTCAACACATGAGTAGGTGGTTCTCTCTTAGAACATATGAGTTGGAAGTGTAGATGTGTTCTGATGGCTCTCTCCACGAGTGAAGAGGAGGTGGAGGGGTATATATAGCCTCCACACAAAATCCAACCGTTACACACAATTTACCAATCTCGGTGGGACCGAATCAACAAACTCGGTCGGACCGAAATAGTAAACCTAGTGACCGTTAGAGATTTTCGGTGGGACTGACATGCAACTCGGTAGGACCGATATGGTTAGGGTTAGGGCATAACGTAATCTCGGTGAGACCGATTACACAAACTCGGTGAGACCGATAATGGTTGCGCGAGTCCACGGAGGGCTCCACCCACGAAGGGTCCACGAAGAAGCAACCACCCACAAAGGGTCCACGAAGAAGCAACCTTGTCTATCCCACCATGGCCAACGCCCACGAAGGACTTGCCTCACTAGCGGTAGATCTTCACGAAGTAGGCGATCTCCTTGCCCTTACAAACTCCTTGGTTCAACTCCACAATCTTGTCGGAGGCTCCCAAGTGACACCTTGCCAATCTAGGAGACACCACTCTCCAAGAAGTAACAAATGGTGTGTAGGTAATGAACTCCTTGCTCTTGTGCTTCAAATGATAGTCTCCCCAACACTCAACTCTCTCTCATAGGATTTGGATTTGGTGGAAAGAAGATTTGAGTGGAAAGCAACTGGGGAAGGCTAGAGATCAAGATTCATATGGTAGGAATGGAATGTCTTGGTCTCAACACATGAGTAGGTGGTTCTCTCTCAGAACAAATGAGTTGGAATGATGTGTGTGTTCTGATGGCTCTCTCTTCAAATGAGAAGGAGGTGGAGGGGTATATATAGCCTCCACACAAAATCCAACCGTTACACAGTTTTCCAATCTCGGTGGGACCGAATCATAAAACTCGGTCGGACCGAAATAGTAAACCTAGTGACCGTTAGGAATCTCGGTGGGACTGACATGCAACTCGGTAGGACCGATTCGGTTAAGGTTTGGGCATAACGTAATCTCGGTGAGACCGATTACACAAACTCGGTGAGACCGAGTTTGGTAATTAGCTAACCAGAGAGTTGGTCAGGCAAACTCGGTGGGACCGATTTGCTCTTTCGGTGGGACCGAGTGGAACTCGGTGAGACCGAAAAGTTACAAAAGGGAAACACTGAGTTTACATTGCAATCTCGGTGGGACCGATTCGCTCTTTCGGTGGGACCGAAAAGTTACGAAAGGGAAACAGAGAGTTTGCAATCCCATCTCGGTGAGACCGAGAACCTTATCGGTAGGACCGAATTGCTAGGGTTTGGCAGTGGCTAATGACAATTGAAACTCGGTGGCGCCGGATAGGAAAAATCGGTAGGACCGAGTTTGGCTTAGAGTTTTGGTCATATGTGGATATGGGAAAGTAGTTGAGGGTTTTGGAGCATATCATTAAGCACATGAAGCAGGAGGCTCATTAAGCAACACCTCATCCCTCCTTGATAGTATTGGCTTTTTCTATGGACTCAATGTGATCTTGGATCACTAAAATATAAAATGAAGAGTCTTGAGCTTTTGAGTTTGAGCCAATCCTTTGTCCTTAACATTTTGAGGGTTCCACTTTCACATCCATGCCATGCCAATCATTGAGCTTTTCTAAAATAATCATCTTGGAATAGCATTAGCTCAATGAGCTATATGTTGTTATGAATTACCAAAACCACCTAGGGATAGTTGCACTTTTAGTTATGATCCGGCAACCCCGAAGTGACAATAATCGGGACCAATCCCGGTGATGACCATAGTTTGAGGAGTTCATGTATTCACTATATGCTAATGCTTTGTTCCGGTTCTCTATTAAAAAGAGGCCTTAATATCCCTTAGTTTCCAAAAGGACCCCGCTGCCACGGGAGGGTAGGACAAAATGTGTCATGCAAGTTCTTTTCCATAAGCATGTATGACTATATACGGAATACATGCCTACATTACATTGATGAATCGGAGCTAGTTCTGTGTCACCCTATGTTACGACTGTTACATGTTGAACCGCATCCGGCATAATTATCTATCACTGATCCGGTGCCTACGAGTTTTTCATATACTGGTTTACGCTTATTTACTTTCCCGCTGCTACTGTTACAATCACTACAAAATACCAAAAACATTACTTTTGCTGTCTTTACTTTTGTTGCCGCTACCCCCACTATCATATTACTTTGCTATTAAACACTTTGCTGCAGATACTAAGTTTCCAGGTGTGGTTGAATTCACAACTCAGCTGCTAATACTTGAGAATATTCTTTGACTCCCCTTGTGTCGAATCAATAAATTTGGGTTAAATACTCTACCCTTGAAAGCTGTTGCGATCCCCTATACTTGTGGGTTATCACCCACTCCACTTAAAATAAGGGGGTGAGAGAGAATTAGTTTGAAAGGTCAAGTAAATCTTTATACTTCTTTGTAGGTCTAGCGTTATTGGTGGTCAAGTGCATCGCACAATTAATGATAATTCTAGATGCACGGCCCAACTACGGAGGTTTTACGGGACGATAACTAATCTCATCGCCCCCCTGATTCTCACTTGGGGTGGGCCCTTCATCAGATTTCTACCCAATTAAAAAGGACCTCAATAAATCCCGAACATTCGGATGTTAAGCATGTCATCCCGAATGTTTTTTCATGGCAAATTTAGTTGATGCGAGATGACAAGTTTAGTTGTTAAGACATGGCAACTTTGCCTTAATTTGTTTTTTTTTCAGAAAATTGCCATGTTTGCCAACCTCGCATGAATTAAAGTTGCCATGAAAAACGTTTAGGTTGTCATGCTTAAAATCCAAACTTTCGGGATTCATCATTTCTGATTATAAAAAAACCCAGCTCAGCCTCTCCGTTGATTCCGTAAAGAGCAGCCCGAGTATGTAGCATTTCTCGCACAACTAGTACTCCAGCTTTTATGTAACACGTCGTGTACTTACTGATCTGTGTTGATTTCGTACTGCGGGTACTTGGCCGCCAGGAAGTGGGCGAGCGCCACGCCGGAGGTGTTGAGGGTGCACACGATGTACCGCCCCGACGTGGCCTCCTCGGCGGTGAATATCTCGGCGCGGCACACCTCCTCGATGTGGACCAACGGGATCGACCCCGACGCCTGCTCGATGAGTTCCAGTCTGTCGACCATGTCGTCGTCGCCTGAAATCATCCATCACACACCGTCTCCACGGATGCATCACTGCATAATTTTTGTGCGCGCGTTTCAGTTTGAGGCCTCACGTACCGGATAGCAAGGAGAGGATCTCGGGGACGCTGGTCGTCACCTTTGTCGCCGGGGCCCTGCCGACGACGACGACGGGGCACACGGTGACCAGGCTGAGGCCCTTCTCCTCCGCGAACGCCATCGCTGCCTTCTCCGCGAGCACCTTCGACGCAGGGTACGCCTGCACTTACGGCGTCATTCCAAACTTTTTTATGCTACTTTCAACTTGACTGAAGATGCATGCATAGACGATAGATGTGTACGCACCCAGGTACCGATCTTGTTGGCCCTGAGGTACTCGACATCGGACCAGGATTCCTCATCCAGGACATGGCCTTCACCTTGCAGCGGCCGGCTGGAGATGGCGGCCGTGGACGATGTGAGGACCACGCGCTTCACCGTCCCCGCCTTCACGCACGACCTCATCACGTTCAGGGTTCCCTGAATCGCTGGCTGGATCACTTCTTCCTGACACCACACATGAAAGGAAAGCAAACATTGCCAATACTCAATACTCGATAGTGGGTTAACCATAACCTCAGTGAAGTTAAAACTGTAGTGTGGTGGTGGTTGCTTACCTCAGGGTTCTCCGGCAAGAGGGTCACCGGAGCGGCGACGAGGAAGGCGTAGTCGCAGCCGGCGACAGCATCGTCGAAGCTGCCCTCTTCGTTCAGATCGGCGCGGAAGACCTCCAAGGGTCCGAGCGCTTCCAAGGCCTTGAGATGCGCGGTCTTCTCCGTGTCATCTGAGAATCCAACACACCACGACGCATATGACCATTTCATTCAGTAAGTTCTGACGATTTCACAAGAGGTAAATGAAGATCTAGAGCAAGCAATTATACCGGGGTTCCTGACGGTGGTCTTCACGGCGTACCCCTTCTCCAGCAGCATCTTCACCAGCGCCGACGCGATATACCCACTCCCTCCGGTGACGCACGCCGTCTTTTTTTTTTGGAACGAAGGCTCAAGTAGAGCCCAGTTTTGAATTAACAAAGCCATCAACCGGCCAGGATTACACAAGGCCACCAAGCATGAGCGACCGAAAGATACATGGAAGCTGACTGAACAGCTTACAACGCAACGCACACTACTGCACACCAAGAAAATACACGAGAAAGTCCTGCAAGTAATGTCGAAGCCCGCTGCACCCCGGAACCAAAGACAGGAGAACAAAGAAGCATCGAGGTTCAGTCAGTAGCATGGAGGCACCGGGGGTCGCCTGACCATGGAGCATCGGACAAAACGAGCACCTGTCTTCCAACGCCGAAGAGGAACCCTATCCTCTCGCCTAGGCTCGAAGGCGCCGCACCATCAGATCGTTGGGAGCTCACCCGAGAGCTAGAGCAGGCGCCGGCCGACACACCAGAGCAAGTAAACTATCGGTCCTCGCCACACCAAAGACACACCACATCCGCTGCACTGCCACCTTCCTTGGACACCGAGAAACAGAAGGAAAGCTGCCGGGAGGATCGTCGAAGAAGCAATGCAAAGCACCAGGAAAGAAAGTTGGAAGCACCAGGTGCCGCTCCAGTGTCCGCACAAGGGAAGAGACTTCCGCGGTGCGCGTCGTGGGGCTGTCAACGGGAAGAGGAACCCTATCCCCCTCCAACCCGGCTCAGGAGCAGAGCCACCATGACACACCACGACCTTGGCGCCGCAGAGCATTACTCCGTCAAGGCATACACCTGCAGGAACACACACCCTACACAAAAAAAATCACTCCTTGGGCTCGCCGCCAACGAGCGCTCTCCAACCTCACAACCACTCTTCCGAAGAACCAGAGAGCCCCAGGCGGCGTCTCCAAGGAGAGAACGACGCGCATGGCGACGCCGTCGCCCCACCCGGGACGGGTTTTGGGCTTTCACCCGGGATCTGGGATGGGGGTGGAAAGAAACAGGTCCTCAACGGCGCCTCCAGGGAGGAAAACCACGCGCGCACGCGCCGTGGCCGCCGTGGCCGAAGAACCGGCCATGGGATTACCCCAGACGCAGTCATATACCACCATCACCCCGCCAGCACCGGATCTGATAGCGAAAGCCACAGATCGAACACCGCCAGAGGGGGGAGTGGAGCAGAGGGGGAGAGAAGCACGACCTTCAGATCTGGAGTGGAAGAAGCCCACACCACGACCACCTCCTGCCGGCTCCTCGCTGCCCAAGCTGCCGAGGAGGCCGTCCGCTGCATCCCGCGCCCGCCACCTACCGCTAAGGTGGCGCCGCCTCGCCGTCCGGGCCCGCCGCCCCGGCGTCCAGGGTCCTTCGCCAAAGGACGAAGCGACGGGGAGCCTCGCCGCCACCTTCATCGGCAGCAAGGGGAGGAGGGGCTGGAGGGGGTAGAGGCGCCGGGGAAACCCTAGTCGCCCCCGAGTCGCCCAAGGGGGGGGGGGGGGGGGGGGGGGGGGAGGGGGGATCGGCATAGCATCGACGCACGCCGTCTTCCTACTCGCATTCCCTTCCGCGGGCGCCATATCCTCCCTGTCACTAGCTCAGCTACTCACTACTACAGTTCTTTGGCAACTCAAGCCAACGAGGTAGTAATTCTGCTCTTGTGAGTGGTGCACGCGGCTCCGATGTAACTGTATATATATGCTCCCACCTGCACGTGCATCACGCGCGTTCAACTCCAGCCACGCAAATCGGTCGATAGGTACAGATATTTACCAGTGCGACTGTGAGCACGCACGACTCCACATTCGACAAGGAATCGTTGGGGCCGTGAGACCTGCAACTAAAGGATGTCGAGGACTATATATGAGCACGAGGTAACTATACATTTATCTCCTATCCCTTTTCTTTGCGCAAAAGTTGTCCCATATCTCCAAAGTTTTGCTGTAATAATGATGTATCAGCCTGTACGTGACGTGCTACCAACCTATACACTCGTCTCCTTTTTCTTCTGCAGGGAACCAAAAGACTCTTTAAAGTCAGTGTGTAACGAGTCCCGCCGTGACGAGTGCTGCAAACTGCCTAAGGGCATGGCCAATGCATAGCCTCAGGGTGATGCTCACATGTCATGTAGGATCGGATGTCAGGAAAAACAGATTATGAAGAAGAAGCCGGATCCTCTTCAGGAGGCGGGTGTTTCAAGAGAAAAAGTATGATCCGGTGTAAAAAGCTGAAAATGATGGAGTGAAGAGTAGAGATGCATGTGCATTAGAGTCTTTACTTTTCATTTCTTGATGATGCTCACTAGTGGTAGCTTGCACCGGGGAGAAAAAATTAATATAGATGTCTCAAGTTACTTTTTTTCGTGAGGCAGTGTGTTCACATACCACCATAGTTCATGCCCTAAAAGATGCAATTCTCTCCAACCACACGTCAGGTGTGGTCAGCTATTACAAATTGAATTGGTTAAATGATCCGTTGGAGAAAAAGGCAATTCTCTCCGAGCATGATGTACCGATGCAATTCTCTCCGAACCAAGCTAACATGTGACAAATGAATTCAGCCTTGTAAGTTTAGCGTGAATATGTTGTTTCCTCTTCTCCTCTGCCTTAGTTGCCCTGTGTGGCTTGTGTGTGGGAGTTCAAGTTTCTGGCTCAGCTACTTTGGCTCGGTCTGAGCGCCATTAACAGTTTGATGTGGTCTTGTTGCCTCATTGGTGCTCATTTTCTTCTGAAATATATATATATATTTAAATAACCTTGAAATTTTCCCAATGGCACATTAATGCTTCAAATATAAAATGAATGTTTCCAAAATGCGAACACGTTTTTATCAAATATCACGACAAATCTCTACGTCTTTTAAGAAAAAAGATGTAAGATGGAAAAATTGAACAAGGAAAGCCGGACAATGGCCGAAAGGGCCCATGTTAGGACGAATTGAACGAACAACCGACTATCATGACCAGTGCACCACAACAAAGTTCACTAGCACAGAAGGAATCGAACAAAGCTGAAAAGCTGAGTCTTTTTTCTTCCCCTAGTCTCTCACGATTAGGGTTCTCTAGTCCTCCGACGGCGCTGCTGTCGTGAGTTTTGCCCGGCGAGTCTTCCGCCGCCCTTCAGTCCCCCTCCTCCCCCCGCTCAACTCTCTCTCCCTCTCGGGCTGATCCAGGGGATCCCTTGTGGTTCTTCCCGGCCTTGGAGGTGAGGCGACAAAAGCTAGGGGCTAGGGGTTTCTCGATCTGTCAGCACCGGCAACCCGATCATGTCGGAATCGCAGGAAAGTTTGGAGAAACAGGATGCAGGAGTGGGAGAGACAAGCAACTTGCTGGAGAGGTTGACGCTGCAAGATGATGAGGCTGACGATCTGATCTGGGAAGAAGAACTTGATGTCGAGGAAATCAAACCTAAGTGGTTAGCCTTGGGGCGCTTGCTCACAACGAAAACTTACAGCCATAGTGCTTTGATTGCAGATATGAGGGCTGCATGGAATCCTGCCTTGAATGTGGTTTGGAGAAGGATTGATGCAAATTTGTTCTCGATTCAGTTTAACTGCCTTGGAGATTGGAATAAGGCTATACATCAGGGGCCGTGGGACTTCAAAGGACACGCTGTGATTCTGGCAGAATACGATGGGTTCACCAATCCAGAGAAGGTCAAACTAGATAAGCTTGAGACGTGGTGCCAAATCCATAAATTACCTGATGGTGTGCTTAGAAGAGAGAAGGCACTTGAAAACCTAGCTCAAAGGATTGGTGAGGTTCAGGAGGTTCAGGTTACACTCCCTAATGGCTTTGCAGGTGAATTTATTCACATCAGAGTTAGGTTAGATGTGAACAAAAAACTTACCCGGGTGGTCGATATCACAAAGGGTGGAGAAACAGAGAAATATTTGGTGAAATTTGAAAAGCTACCCACCTTCTGTCATGCTTGCGGCTTGATGGGGCACTGGTATGAGGAGTGCGGCACGAGAGAGCACGATGTAAGCAAATTTGAATGGGGGAATTTTCTCCTTGCTCCGAGACGGGAAAGAGGAGGTGGTCGTGGAGGTCGAAGTAATGGTGGCCGAGGGAGAAACACACGTTCCTTCGGCCCTTCCAATGGTAAATGGAATGGTGATGAGGAGGATGACTTGGCAGGCGAGTTTGGAAGAGGAAGAGGACGTGGGATGCATGAGTTCGCAAATTGGCGCTATAACAGCGCCTACAACCAGCAAGCTGCCAGTAACCTGGGAGAAAAAACTAGTTCACATGGACCTGAAATTGCTAACAAGGAAGCCCTGATGACTAAGAAATCTGGAAATCCGGATTTGGGTGAGACCATAGGGCAGATTGTGGTGGCAGATCATGTAAATGTCCTAAGGAAACGTACTGCAGAGGAGTCGGGTGCTACTGTGATTTGTAACAGTGAAGCGATACAACAAGAGAACGCTGGAGCTATTGTACCAGTGGGCAACACAGCAAACAAGGTGGATAACTTTGATGGGGGAGGTTCTGTTAGCACTGATCCGATGGGGACCCCACAGAAAAATGCCAATAAGAAAAAGCTGAAAGGAGTGGATGGTGAAGCGATTGCAAATGACCCCAATGTTGTATCGGCGGCCTCCTCGGCGGAGGACCGCCGGGAGCAATGAAAACCCTTGCATGGAACTGCCGCGGGATGCTTTCGCCCACGGCAGTTCGCGAGCTCTTGCATCTGCAAGGGCGTGTGAAAGCGGATGTGGTTTTCTTGTCTGAATCACATCTGAACAAAGATAAGGCAAATGAGATTAGGAAGAAGTTAGGTTTTGATCAATTACATGTCGTAGAAAGTGATGGTCGGTCTGGAGGGCTTGTACTCTTTTATAATAACTCAAATGAAGTGGTTTTGAATTATTCATCGCCTAACTTTATTGATGGTTTTGTGATGGATGGCAATGCTATGGCTTGGCGCTTGACGGGGTTTTATGGAGAACCCAGTTGGGATTTGAAGCACCTATCCTGGACTTATCTGAGGACATTGCATAACAACACCGAGGGACCGTGGATGATCATAGGAGATTTCAATGAGATATTAGTAGCAAGTGAAAATGATGGTGGAAATATCAGGCCCTTACAATTTATGCAAAGTTTCAGAGATTGTATAGAGGAGTGTGGATTGCAGGAAATTATGTATATCGGGGACCAATTTACGTGGAGTCGAGGAGTGATAAGGGAACGCCTTGATAGAGCTCTTTGTACCGAGAAGTGGGCTGAAAATTTTCCTTTTGCAGCTGTTGTTCATGAACACCATACCCACTCAGATCATCGACCCCTAGTCTTGGATACAAACTATTTTGCCGATGTGCTTTCACAGCAGCCAAAGGGCGAGAGGAGATTTGAAGCAAGGTGGCTGAACGAAGAGACAATAAATGAGATTGTCACAACGGCCTGGCAGCGTGCCCATCTGTCCGGAGTTGGGCCGTCACTGTCGGAACGTACACGAGCAATAAAAGAGGATCTTTTTCAGTGTGATCGAGAAACATTAAAAGGCCCAAAGCGAAGAATTCATAAACTGGAAAAAGAATTAGAAAAGTTGAGGAGGAGACAACCCACAAGTGAAGCCAGACACAGAATGAAGGAGATTCAAATCTTGATAGAAAACTTACTGGATCAGGAGGAGATTGTTTGGCTACAGCGAGCACGGGCAAACTGGTTGCTGCATGGTGATCGGAACACTTCGTTCTTCCATAAAGCTGCCTCGGCACGTAAGAAAAGGAATTGCATTAAGAGATTACTTGACGATACAGGTGTGTGGAGAGAGGATATGAATGACATAAACTCTATTATTTCAGGGTACTTTACTGAGTTGTTCACATCTCAGGTTGCCATACCGAATGCTAATGTCTTGAACCAGGTGTAATCTAAGGTAACCTTAGCTATGAATGATGTGTTGATGTCCCCGTACACAGAGGAAGAGGTGAAGAAAGCGTTATTTTCCATTGGTGACCTTAAGGCCCCAGGGCCAGACGGGTTACATGCAATATTTTACAAACGATTTTGGTCCATGCTAGGAGATGATCTTGTTGCAGAGGTGTTGAATGTAGTAAACTCTCAGATCATGCCTCAAGGTTGGAATGACACCACAATCGTTATGATCCCCAAGGTAAATGCTCCGGAAAAAGTTTCGCAATTTAGGCTGATAAGCTTATGCAATGTTGTATATAAGGTCATATCTAAGATGATTGCCACGAGACTGAAGTATCTCTTGCCGGAAATAATTAGCCCAACCCAAAGTGCCTTCGTCCCAGGAAGATTGATTACGGACAATGTTCTTATTGCTTATGAGAGCTTGCACACAATAAAGCATAAGAAGACAGGCAAAGATGGTTGGTGCGCTGTCAAACTTGACATGCATAAAGCATATGACCGAGTTGAGTGGGTGTTCTTGGAAGCTATTCTTCTAAAACTCGGGTTCCATGCAAACTGGGTGAACATGATTATGTTGTGTGTCTCCTCGGTTGAATATAGAGTGAGGTATAACTCGACGGAGACAGAAGCATTCAGACCAACTAGAGGCCTCCGTCAGGGGGACCCACTATCGCCGTACCTTTTCCTTCTCTGTACAGAAGGACTGACTGCCTTACTATCAAGAGCTGAACAGGAGGGTGATTTGGTGGGAGTCAAAGTCTGCCGTGATGCACCGGTAGTAAAAAGTTTCTTGTTTGCGGACGATTCACTTATTTTGATGAAGGCCAATGCAGCTAATGCAACTTGCTTAAAATCAATCCTGGATCTCTATTGTTCTGCTTCGGGCCAACTTGTCAGTGTGCAGAAATCGAGTATTTTTTCCAGTCCAAGTACAGAAACTAATGTTAAGGCCGAAGTTTGCTCAATTCTGGATATCATGACAGAGGCCTTGAATGATAGATACTTGGGTCTCCCATCCAATCTGGGTGTTGATAAAAGTGATGATTTTCAATACCTGATTGATCGATTGTTTCAAAGATTAATGGGATGGAAGGAGATATGCCTATCTTCTAGAGGAAAGGAAGTGCTCTTGAAATCAGTGGCTCAAGCCATACCAACTTACGCGATGTCCGTCTTCAAAATTCCTAAAAAAATTGTAAAGGAATCACAAATGCGATGTCTCGGTTTTGGTGGGGGTGATGATGCAACGAATAGAAAGATGCATTGGTTCGCGTAGCGGAAGATGTGCATACCAAAGAAATATGGAGGTATGGGATTTAGGGACATCCACTGCTTCAATCTTGCACTTCTAGCAAAACAAGCCTGGCGTCTTATTGATAGCCCAGTTTCATTATGTGCAACTATTCTGAAAGCTAAGTATTACCCAGAAAGAGACTTATTGGACGCCACCTTAAAGCCAAAATCATCCTTTACATGGCAGAGCATTATGGCTGGGGTACACATGTTGAGACGTGGATATATTTGGAGGATTAGAGATGGTCAAAAGGTGAACATATGGGAGGACTCGTGGATTCCTCAAGCGCCAACAAAAAAAGTGTTAACTATCAGAGGTAGTAACTTAATATCCCGAGTTTGTGATCTCATTGATCCAGTGACTGGAGATTGGGATGTACAGTTGGTGAACCAAACGTTCTGGAATGTGGATGTTCAAAGGATTCTGGCTATACCCTTACCTTTACATGAAATGTCTGATTTTATTGCATGGAGCCCTATCAAGAATGGGCTTTTCTCAGTGCGATCAGCCTATCAAATTGAATGGAATTTTCAGTTTGGTGACCTGACTCAAGTTAATGCGGGCCCTTCATCACCTGATGAGAAATGAAATTTGATATGGAGCTTAGAATGCCCAGCAAAAATTAAAATCTTCATATGGCGAGTACTACATGCCGCTCTTCCATGTCGGGCAGTCCTAGCTTCTAAACACATGAAGGTTAAAATCCAATGCCCAGAATGCAGGTTGGAACCTGACAGTATACGCCACTTCTTGTTTGAATGTCCAAGATCAGTAGAGGTTTGGAGACAATTGGGGTTGTATGAGATAGTAAAGAAAAAGTGAACAAAATACAAGTCTGGAGAGGAAGTGATGCACGAGTTGTTGCATGTGGAAGATACAGAATTCTATATCTTGGGGCTTCCAAAAATGAGAGAGATGGTAGTCACCGCAGCTTGGTACTTGTGGTTCGAACATCGTAAAGTATACCATGGTGAAGAAATTCAAACATCCACTCGGATCGCCCTAGCTGTACGCGGACTAGCGGCAAATTTCAGTATCGCATGTTCACCAAAAGCCAAACTTCGGTGTGGAGGTTGGGAAAAGCCACCAAAGGGATACATGAAATTAAATGTTGATGCGGGGTTTGATCAAGATCTACTTGAAGGATCCGTGGGGGCAATCATTCACGATCAGAGTGGACAATTCATTGCAGCGGCGAACGAAAAAATAGGCATTTGCTTTGATTCTTTCACAGCAGAGGCTCTGGCCGTCAGGTTTGGGCTGAACCTCGCAAGAACTGTCGGATGCAGTAGGATCGTGGTAAACTCGGATAGTTTGGAGATAGTAGAAGCCCTAAAAGACGGCAATTCTTCTTCAGTTGCATCTGCTATTATTGACGATTGCTTCTTCATGGCCTCTGATTTCAACCATGTTATTTATGATCATTGTAATAGAAAGAGTAATAAAGTAGCCCATGAACTTGCTAGGCTAGTTAAGTTTTTCCCTCCTAGTTGTTGGTTGGGTTCAGCGCCTCCTGAGGTGCTTTCAGTACTTGTAAGTGATAACACTGTTCTCGTATCTGAATAAAGGAGGAGAAATTCTGTCAAAAAAAAGTCCACTAGCACAGAAGCGATCAAATCTGTGCCTACACGAGAAGTAAATCCGTGTCTCTCGTGGTAGGAAAAAAACATGTTCTTTTCCCTTTTTGCGGGAAGCACCGCAGAAGAAAATCCGTGCCTCGACGAGAAGTAAATCCGTGCCTCTCGTGAAAGGAAAAAAAATGTATTTTTTTCTTTCCGAGAAGCATGGCGGAAGCAAATCTGTGCCTCCACGAAAGTAAATCCGTGCCTCTCTTGGTAGGAAAAAAGATGCGTTTTTGCGAGAGGCACGGTCATGCCTCTCGCGAAAAAAGGAAAACACATTTTTCTCCTTTTCCGAGAGGCAAGACCGTGCCTCTCGCGAAAGGAAATACGTTTTCTAATTTTTGCTGTTCAAAACCTAAGAAAAAACCGAGAAAAGCGAAAAAAATGATTTTTTTATTATCTAAAAGCCGAAAACGTGTATGAAAAAATGGAAAGAAATTTTGAAGGGAGCGCCCAAAGCGCGATAAGTGACGACGGCTGAGAGCACGCCAAGTGACGTGCTCCCAACCCACCCCAAGTGACCCTTACGGGGCTCGTGAAGGAGTACTCCTTGATTAGTTGCTCTCTAAAAAAGTACAAAGGCAAGCATGCGAAAACTGAACGAATGGTATAAATGGACTGGACTACAAATTGATCACAGCTGATTGAGACTTAACAAAGTCCTTAGTTTGCCTAGAAAAAGTCCTTTGTTCATTGAGTTGTAGCCACATAAGCAGTTACCGGGGAGACTTTTATGAGATCTCACATTAGTGTGATTGGCTTTTAAAATAAATAAATACGTGTTCGAACATTCTCAAAAAATTTATGGACACACATCATATTTGATGTACAGACTATCAAAATGTTTTAGCTCCTAATTCGACTTACATTAATAGAATCAAAAAAAGACAAAATCAGATATGAATATAGTGTTAAAGTACTATTCACCCAAAGCTGCCATTTTTCACATTTGAATTTGTCTTTTTTTGAATCTCTACATGTGCACTGATTTTTGAGCTGATTTTTTCGGAGTTGTAGACATACCTCATATGGATGTTGTCAAATAATTTCAGATATTTCTAAAATATCTAAATATGATTTTAGGGGTTGATCTCATGATCTTACCTAATTTGAGATCTCATACAAGTCTCCCACAGTTAATGTCTACCAGCTTCGTTTTAGTTTACTAGCCGCCTCCTTATTTTGAGGCTTTTTTAACCATGATTTTAACTAAAAAATATAAATTATACGTAATAAAAAATATATCATTGAAAATTATATTTAAATACAAATTCAATAATGTAATTTTTTTATGACATGCAAGAATATTTTGCTAGTCAAATATGTGATGCAACTTTGACCAAAAATATGACAATCTATACCTACTAATGAAGTATGGAGTGCTTCTGCCCGTTCGACGTCCGTCATACGATTTACAAAACGAACATGATTTTTTCCTTTAAGTAACCCGCGGTCCCACATTAAGTGCCTTTTCTTTGTTGGGCTTTGACTCTACTGTGGTAGCCACTATCTTGCGCTCTTGGGCGCTGCTTAGTATTCCGTGTTTTCTAGTTCACTCAGCCCGTTTAGGTCCATAGCCTTTTATTATTTACAGAGAATATGTTAAACATGATTATGATATAATTTTGCAACCGTAACTCAGACTAAAATAATTTGTATATGTAGTTGGATAAAAAAAATATGTAGTTTTCAACCGTGCTATTATTTGTACCTGCTAACCACTTTAAGATTCCGTTTAGGGTATAGCTTTAATTAATAACCTAATTAATTGCAATGATGTATTTTCAGAAATGCTAACACACAATATAAATTTTATATAGCCCTTATCTATACCAATATAAAAAGACCCAAAGGGGCACATCCAAACCATCTTAACCGTCAAATCATGTGATCTAGTGGTTCAAATCGCTCCAGTGTTGAGCACCAAACACGTTTAACGCTCTAATTACCCACCACTGGCATTGGTTATAAACATGTTTAGACTCAACGATATCCCATGAAATCTGCCATGTAAATAATATCTTACTATTCCGGCGAAGAAAGCAATTAATATCTTACCAAATATCAATGTGCCACAAACATACCTTACCTAATATAACGTGCCACTAATATCCTACCTAACACGTCATTGCATGTACATAATTACTATTAGTATGAAGTATGTTAGAGGGGGCTATATGAATTTGAGGGAGTATGAATGATCGGTTTTAATGGGCATATAGGAGTAATAAAGAAAGGCGAGAATAAAGGGCGTAATCAATGGGGATAAAAGAAGAACGGGAAAGTGAGAGATGCTATGTGAGCGTCGAGTTGCATGCAACGAACTAGGGTCATTTCGCTCAGACATAGACAATTTTTCTATTAATCTTCAAGCGTATTCAAAGATGGCCTAAAACATATTTAATATAATCTTTTATTGATATTTTTCTCACGACTTGGTGCATATTCCAAACATTGCTTCAACTTATAAATAATGCCTTGGTATGATTTTTTTAATAAAAAAATAGGCTCTTTAAGATCAAAATCGCCGCAAAAAAATCGTACCAAAAGTATTGTCTATGTAGCATGCTTCTTAATATACTACTGATACGAATTTCTGCTAGACCTTAGTGTGCGCCTCTCTGGTATGGCGGGCACAATTCAAATGTTGTTCGGCCGTGCTAACGGATAATTCAGGTAAGACTAATAAACCTAGCTTAAGTGGCTGCAAACGACGCCCGATCGAGACGGAGAGAGCTAGCTGTTCCATGCACTCCAGCTGGCATGCATCAACTTAATCGATTTGGAAATGCATCGTCGTGCAAACTTCATCCGATGTTTGAACCGGCCGCCATGACAAAGCTTCGGAGGCTCCGCTCCGCCGGCCCGCCTGAAGCCGCGGCCTCTCGCGCCATCCCTTTCAGAGCCTCTACTCTTTCCCTGATTTCAATGGCCCTTGGGCCATGACCCATGAGCAGCTCCACGCACCTCGCGAGCTCCTCCCGAGTGAAGACGCCCTCGCTGTTGCGCTCCCCTCTGACGCCGGCAGCCCACTCCTCCTCTATCAGGAACGCGTTCGTCGGCTGGTCGAACAAGCTTGGCGCGGCGACGACCGGCACGCCTAGCGACATGGCCTCCAGCGCGGAGTTCCAGCCGCAGTGCGTGACAAAGCATCCCACGGACGGGTGCGACAGGACCTTCGGCTGGTCGCACCACTCCACCACCATGCCCAGCCCCTCTAGCACGACGTCGTCCAGGCTCCGGCTCACGTCCTCCTGCCGCCCATCGTTGCGCACGACGAGCAGGTACGGCCGCCCGCACCGGCGCAGCCCGTTGGCAATCTCCTCCATCTGCTTTTCGGTGTACGTCCATACGCTCCCGAACGAAACGTACACCACCGACCTCGCCGCCTGCGCGCCCAGCCACTCCATGTACCTCTTCTCGTCGGCGCCGGCGTGGTTGAACAGGTGGATGCGCGGCTCGGCCGAGGAGGAGGGCCCGATCACCGGCCCCACGGCGAACACGTCTAGGCGCTCCTTCATGGCCGCCAGCGCTGCCGGCTCCAGCTCGTCGAAAGTGTTGACGAGAACCTTGGTGCAGCCGTGATCACCCAAGCGCTCGAACACATCTCGGGCCGCTTCGTTCATGAGCTTGGCCAGCTCGCTGCCCGTGGTGTCGACGAGGAAGGACGGGAAGTCGCGGATCCGGAGCGGGCGGGGCATGCCGGGCAGGGACACCTCGAACGCGGGGTCGGCGGCGTGGGACGCGACGAGGTCGCCGTGGCCGTGGAAGTAGTGGTAGTACGCGGTGAGCACGGTGGCCGGCTGGATCCAGTACACGGCGAGCGGGATGGCGTGCTCACGCGCGACGTCCAGCGCCGCGGGGAGAACCATGCTGCAAACGACGCACGTGACGGGCCGGCCACGTGCGGCGAGGGTGGCGACGACGGCCGACAGGCTCTCAAAGGTCGCCTGGCGGCTGCGCGCCCTCGCCTCGCCGTCCCTGGCCATGGAGCCGTCGTCGAGGCCGTTGGAGTATGGAGCGTAAGAGACGAGGCCGTCGGTGGCGGCATCCTTGTTGTTGTTGACGTCTCCGGACGAAGGGAATAAGCGGCGGTGAGCGAACACCGGGACGGAGATGGTGGCGAGGACGGGCCCGGAGCCGTCGACGCCGTGGAGGCGCGCGAGGCGGTGCGCGAGGACGCGGCACGGGTTGAGGTGGCTCTGGATGCCGTAGGCCACGATGAGGAAGTGGTGGCCGGTGCGCGCGCCGCCGTTGCGGCTGTGTTGCTGCCGGTGCTGTGCGTCCGTGGCCATGGATGAGATGAGAAACTTTGATGTGAAATGAAGATGTGTCTGCTTGTGATGTGAAACCTCTGACGCGCCCTATATATTGGTGTCATTGTGCCGTATCTTTGCCCTGTGCCGGCCTTGAAGCCGCCGAATGGCGAACATCAACAACTTGCTTCCAAATGGGTGAGAGCTACACGTGACGTCGGCACTGACGGTATGCCATCCCATTTGGAAGTCAGCCGTACATTTGTTTTCAGGAAATCAGGAGTTTATTCCTTACCTAATACTAGCTGAGTGCCCGTGCGTTGCCACGGAACAATAAACTTAGACATGAGACATTGCTAAAAAAATCAAATAAATTTTCATTCGTATATGTTTTGAGAATAGAGTTGTATGTGCCATACATGTATTTCTTGCAATCAATTCAAAACAAATCAAACATATATCCCTTCCATGTAGTTCTTTGGGAAGTCAATTCGCTGCATGCAAGAAAATTAGAAAGTAGGTAGTTGTCTAAGGTTTAAAATGTAGAACCGGCAAACTTGATGATATGCATGCTCATAGTTTCCTGTCGATCGAGTGTTGCTCCTCTAGTTATTGAACACCCGATCTTGTTGCCAGCCTCTTGGATAAGTAGATTCATTTGCAAAAGCTTAGCTTCTTAGTGTCTGAATTCAGGAGGAACTGTACATAAGTACTTGGGCTGGTGTAGTAGCAGTACACATGTAGCACGTTTTCCACTCATATCTAGACACGACATAATGCTTGCTATCTTTGAACATTGTCCATTCTGCAAGGCTATTTGACTGTCGTCAATGTGACTGCACTTGGTGGCATTGGTATTGGTACCAACAAAGGAAAGTGATTTTTACCAATTCATTATCCCATGCTGAAACAAACCATGTGGAAAACAACTGAAAAATCACATCTCACTTCAAAATACTTAAACTATATTTGTTCCCGATTTAAAAAAATACAAATTTTATATGTGATGAGTCAAATATAAAAATTAGCCCATTTGATACATTGCAATCACAACCCTAATATTACACATCAACTTTCAGTTACTCTGATCCAGAAGACTGGTTACAAACCGGTCAAAGAAGCAAACAAAAAAAAAACTCATCACTGAAACAAATAAATGAATATGATTTAAACTTCATTATGCAGTTACTGTCTTTCGCTCCAAGGATGTTGAGAATCATATAAAATATGGTTATGGTTTATCTATATTAGCAAGACCACAAAAGCCCCCTCACTTGAGAGTACCACAAAAGTCCAAAACAATTGTTCTCGGAGGGCTCTTCTCGGGGTGAATTAAACTTTTTCCGCCTGCACTATGCATTAAATTAAAATTTCTCAACAGTTTTTCAATGGCACGAGAGTTTTAGTACTATCCTCCTAGAACTAATTTTGGTACTAGCATGTTTGTTACTAAAGGCAAGTTAAGAGGAGGTCATAATATACTCCCTCTGATCGATATTAGTTGTGGTTGATTTAGTACTTGAACTAAATCAGCAATAACTAAAAAGGAGTGCCGAAGGCTTCATGTAACTTCAGTATACACTCAAAGTTTGAAACAAGATTTATCTTCTATTTCTACATGCAATTGAATACATTTCGCAATCACCAAAAATAATACGGGCTTAAATTAGACTATGACAACCATAGAAATAAAAAAATGGGAAATATTTTTGTCCTTACCTTGATACCTCAGCAGCCAAATTACTATTTCATTGCCAAACACAACCTAAAGAATGAATCACATTACTGCTATAGTTGGTGAGATGTTGTCAAGCTTAGTGACAAACAAAAAGATCAGAATGTACCATACCTTCAGCTGGTGACCTCTTGGAGTTAAATAAAAATAACTTCCAAAACGAAAAGTGAGATGTTGTATCTGGTGCCTCACCCAAATACACTTATGTTCGTTCTCTTGCAAGAACTGTATATATTCAGTAGCCTGCAATAGAAAATGGTGTCAAGAAAACCCAACTTAATAAAATGGGTTGCAACGTATAATCAATAACCTTCTAGGTGTGTGCCATATCACTTTTATGAAAACCAGAACAAAGTTATTTATATGCATCTCTAATTAGAACCCAAACGAAATTAATAAAATCTCTGAGGCGAAGAACACATACAAATTAATGGACTAAAAAATAGCAGGATTGAGCAGAACAACCCCACTGTTGCTTGTTGGAAAGGGTAATCATTAAGACTTTATAAGGTCGATCCATCACGAACCAAAGACTGCACAAATGGTCAAATTCTGTACAAAAAAAATCAATACAGACTACCGTTAACTAATACCTCAGGGAGCACTTTGAAGCAGGGAAAATATCATGACAACTTTATTAACATGAGTCTCGACAAGTCGGGTATTATACATTTTTCAAGCTTGACCTCCTATATGGAGTATCTTATACAGCAGAGCAAGGTAGAAATAACAACTGGGATAATAAAAGGAATTCCTACTCAAGTCGACCGACCAAAAGCTAATTCAAATATGTGACTTCAGAATCCACTCTATTTGCTAAAAATGGAAAAGCAAAACATGGATTATATCAATAACCTTTAAAATAGTTATGTTACATTTACATGATAGCTTAGAACTACTTAAATTAGCACGGTGAATCTACATAAAATAGTGAAAGAGAACTCACCAGCCTTGCTAGTTCTCTCTTTTGGTTGCCCACAGATCTCACAGATTGTTAGAGTTCACCAACGATTGCTTGTCCAAGTAGTAAAGAAATCATAACTCTACTTTTCTTTGAGCAGTAATCGTAACTCTACCTAGCCAGGTGATACATGTAGCTCCTAGGTTGTATCAACGTGAGTTGAAGAAGTATAAACAGCAAATAGCGTTACATGCCAGTGTGTGTGTGTGTGTGTTGCTAGCTAGTCCATCAACATAATCCACCTGCTAGTCGACCAATCAATCCATCGACTGGATCCATCTCAAGGCAAAGCTAGCTAGCTACGTTGTTAGCTGATTCAGTCCATCCCAAGGCAAGCCACGTTTGCTCTGTGTTCGTTTTGCCATCGGCCGAAAGCGTCGGGCAAGAGGAATATTGGTTCACGGGCACTTAATTAACCGACCAGAACGAAGGAAAGGATCGAGATGCACGCACCTGTGACAGAGTCCTGATGGGGGCAAAGGGCTTAAGTCTGAGCTGTTTGCCTTCTACGGGTCCTCGTTGTTGGGGAACGTAGCAGAATTTTAAAATTTTCTACGCATCACCAAGATCAATCTATGGAGTCATCTAGCAACGAGGGAGAGAGGAGTGCATCTACATACCCTTGTAGATCACGAGCGGAAGCGTTCAAGAGAACGGGGTTGATGGAGTCGTACTCGACGTGATCCAAATCACCGAAGATCCTAGTGCCGAACGGACGGCACCTCCGCGTTCAACACACGTACGGAGTAAGGACGTCTCCCGCGCCTTGATCCAGCAAGGAGGAGGGAGAGGTTGAGGAAGAGGGCTCCAACAGCAGCACGACGGCGTGGTGGTGATGAAGCTGCAGTACTCCGGCAAGGCTTCGCCAAGCTCTTATGAAGGAGGAGAGGTGTTGGGGAGGGGAGGGGCTGCGCCTTGAATGTTGTGTGCAGCCCTCCCCTCACCCCTCTATTTATAGGGAAAGGGGAAGGGGGCCGACCCCCTCTAGATGAGATCTAGAGGGGGGGCGGCGGCCAAGGGGAGGGGGGCTTGCCCCCCAAGTAAGGGGGCGCCCCCCCTTAGGGTTTTCCCCAACCCTAGGCGCATGGGCCCTAGGGGAGGTGTGGTGCCCCAGCCACTTGGGCTGGTTCCCTTCTCCATACAGCCCATAAGGCCCTCCGGAAGAGGTGGACCCCTGGAACCCCTCCGGTGGCCCCGGTACAATACCGATATGCCCCCGAAACTTTCCGGCGACCATATGACAACTTCCCATATATAAATCTTTACCTCCTGACCATTCCGGAACTCCTCGTGACGTCCGGGATCTCATCCGGGACTCCGAACAACATCCGGTAATCACATATACAAGTCTTCCTAACAACCCTAGCTTCACCGAACCTTAAGTGTGTAGACCCTACGGGTTCGGGAGACATGCAGACATGACCGAGACGACTCTCCGGTCAATAACCAACAGCGGGATCTGGATACCCATGTTGGCTCCCACATGCTCCACGATGATCTCATCGGATGAACCACGATGTCGAGGATTCAATCAATCCGTATACAATTCCCTTTGTCAATCGGTACGTTACTTGTCCGAGACTCGATCGTCGGTATCCCAATACCTTGTTCAGTCTCGTTACCGGCAAGTCACTTTACTCGTACCGTAATGCATGATCCCGTGATCAACCACTTGATCACATTGAGCTCATTATGATGATGCATTACCGAGTGGGCCCAGAGATACCTCTCCGTCATACGGAGTGACAAATCCCAGTCTCGATTCGTGCCAACCCAATAGACACTTTCAGAGATACCTGTAATGTACCTTTATAGTCACCCAGTTACGTTGTGACGTTTGGCACACCCAAGGCACTCATGCGGTATCCGGGAGTTGCACAATCTCATGGTCTAAGGAAATGATACTTGACATTCAGAAAAGCTACAGCAAACGAACTACATGATCTTTGAGCTAAGCTTAGGATTGGGTCTTGTCCATCACATCATTCTCCTAATGATGTGATCCCGTTATCAATGACATCTAATGTCCATAGTCAGGAAACCATGACTATCCTTTGATCAACGAGCTAGTCAACTAGAGGCTCACTAGGGACGTGTTGTGGTCTATGTATTCACACATGTATTACGATTTCCGGATAACACAATTATAGCATAAAAAATAGACAATTATCATGAACAAAGAAATATAATAATAACCATTTTATTATTGCCTCTAGGGCATATTTCCAATAGTCTCCCACTTGCACTAGAGTCAATATTCTAGTTACATTGTGATGAATCGAACACCCATGCAGTTCTGGTGTTGATCATGTTTTGCTCTAGAAGAGGTTTAGTCAACGGATCTGCTACATTCAAGTCCGTATGTACTTTACAAATATCTATGTCTACATTTTGAACACTTTCACGAATGGAGTTGAAGCGACGCTTGATACGCCTGGTCTTCCTGTGAAACCTGGGCTCCTTGGCAATGGCAATAGCTCCAGTGTTGTCACAGAAGAGGGTCATGGGGCCCGACGCATTGGGTATGACTCCTAGGTCGGTAATGAACTCCTTCACCCAGACTGCTTCTTGTGCTGCCTCCGAGGCTGCCATGTACTCCGCTTCACATGTAGATCTCGCCACAACGCTTTGCTTGCAACTGCACCAGCTTACTGCCCCACCATTCAAAATATACACATATCCGGTTTGTGACTTAGAGTCATCCAGATCTGTGTCAAAGCTAGCATCGACGTAACCCTTTACGACGAGCTCTTCGTCACCTCCATAAACGAGAAACATTTCCTTAGTCCTTTTCAGGTACTTCAGGATATTCTTGACCGATGTCCAGTGTTCCATGCCGGGATTACTTTGGTACCTTCCTACCAAACTCACGGCAAGGTTTACATCAGGTCTGGTACACAGCATAGCATACATGATAGACCCTATGGCCGAGGCATAGGGGACGACACTCATCTTTTCTCTATCTTCTGCCGTGGTCGGGCATTGAGCCGTGCTCAATCTCGTACCTTGTAATACAGGCAAGAACCCCTTCTTTGACTGATCCATATTGAACTTCTTCAATATCTTGTCAAGGTACGTACTCTGTAAAAGACCAATGAGGCGTCTCGATCTATCTCTATGGATCTTGATGCCTAATATATAAGCAGCTTCTCCAAGGTCCTTCATTGAAAAACACTTGTTGAAGTAGGCCTTTATGCTTTCCAAGAATTCTATATCATTTCCCATCAACAGTATGTCATCCACATACAATATGAGAAATGCTACAGAGCTCCCACTCACTTTCTTGTAAATGCAGGCTTCTCCATAAGTCTGCATAAACCCAAACGCTTTGATCATCTCATCAAAACGAATGTTCCAACTCCGAGATGCTTGCACCAGCCCATAAATCGAGCGTTGGAGCTTGCACACCTTGTTAGCATTCTTAGGATCGACAAAACCTTCCGGCTGCATCATATACAATTCTTCCTTAAGGAAACCATTAAGGAATGCCGTTTTGACATCCATTTGCCATATCTCATAATCATAGAATGCGGCAATTGCTAACATGATTCAGATGGACTTCAGCTTCGCTACGGGTGAGAAAGTCTCATCGTAGTCAACCCCTTGAACTTGTCGATAACCCTTAGCGACAAGCCGAGCTTTATAGATGGTCACATTACCATCTGCGTCTGTCTTCTTCTTAAAGATCCATTTATTTTCTATGGCTCGCCGATCAACGGGCAAGTCAGTCAAAGTCCATACTTCGTTTTCATACATGGATCCTATCTCGGATTTCATGGCTTCCAGCCATTTGTCGGAATCTGGGCCCGCCATCGCTTCTTCATAGTTCGAAGGTTCACCGTTGTCTAACAACATGATTTCCAAGACAGGGTTGCCGTACCACTCTGGTGCGGAACGTGTCCTTGTGGACCTACGAAGTTCAGTAGCAACTTGATCTGAAGTTTCATGATCATCATCAACTTTCTCTCTAGTCGGTGCAGGCACCTCAGGAACATTTTCTTGAGCTGCGCCACTTACTGGTTCAAGAGGTAATACTTCATCAAGTTCTACCTTCCTCCCACTTATTTCTTTCGAGAGAAACTCTTTCTCTAGAAAGGACCCATTCTTGGCAACAAAGATCTTGCCTTTGGATCTGAGGTAGAAGGTATACCCAACAGTTTCTTTAGGGTATCCTATGAAGACGCATTTTTCTGACTTGGGTTCGAGCTTTTTAGGTTGAAGTTTCTTGACATAAGCATCGCATCCCCAAACTTTTAGAAACGACAGCTTAGGTTTCTTCCCAAACCATAATTCATACGGTGTCGTCTCAACGGATTTCGACGAAGCCCTATTTAAAGTGAATGCGGCAGTCTCTAAAGCATAGCCCCAAAATGATAGCGGTAAATCGGTAAGAGACATCATAGATCGCACCATATCTAATAGAGTGCGATTACGATGTTCGGACACACCATTACGCTGAGGTGTTCCAGGCGGCGTGAGTTGTGAAACTATTCCACATTTTCTTAAGTGTGTGCCAAACTCGTGACTCAAGTATTCTCCTCCTCGATCTGATCGTAGGAACTTGATTTTCCTGTCACGTTGATTCTCAACCTCACTCTGAAATTCCTTGAACTTTTCAAAGGTCTCAGACTTGTGTTTCATTAAGTAGACATACCCATATCTACTCAAGTCATCAGTGAGGGTGAGAACATAACGATAGCCACCGCGAGCCTCAACACTCATTGGACCGCACACATCAGTATGTATGATTTCCAATAAGTTGGTTGCTCGCTCCATTGTTCCTGAGAACGGAGTCTTGGTCATCTTACCCATGAGGCATGGTTCGCACGTGTCAAATGATTCATAATCAAGAGACTCTAAAAGTCCATCTGCATGGAGCTTCTTCATGCGTTTGACACCTATGTGACCAAGGCGGCAGTGCCACAAGTATGTGGGACTATCATTATCAACCTTACATCTTTTGGTATTCACACTATGAATATGTGTAGCATTACGCTCGAGATTCATTAAGAATAAACCATTCACCATCGGAGCATGACCATAAAACATATCTCTCATATAAATAGAACAACCATTATTCTCGGATTTAAATGAGTAGCCATCTCGTATTAAACGAGATCCTGATACAATGTTCATGCTCAAAGCTGGCACTAAATAACAATTATTGAGGTTTAAAATTAATCCTGTAGGTAAATGTAGAGGTAGCGTGCCCACGGCGATCACATCGACCTTGGAACCATTCCCGACACGCATCGTCACCTCGTCCTTCGCCAGTCTCCGTTTATTCCACAGCTCCTGCTTTGAGTTACAAATGTGAGCAACCGCACCGGTATCAAATACCCAGGAGCTACTATGAGTACTGGTAAGGTACACATCAATTACATGTATATCACATATACCTTTCGTGATGCCGGCCTTCTTGTCCGCTAAGTATTTGGGGCAGTTCCGCTTCCAGTGACCACTTCCCTTGCAATAAAAACACTCAGTCTTGGGCTTGGGTCCATTCTTCGGCTTCTTCCCGGCAGCTTGCTTATCGGGCGCGGCAACTCCCTTGCCGTCCTTCTTGAAGTTCTTCTTACCCTTGCCTTTCTTGAACTTAGTGGTTTTATTCACCATCAACACTTGATGTTCCTTTTTGACTTCTACCTCTGCTGATTTCAGCATTGTAAATACTTCAGGAATGGTCTTTTCCATCCCTTGCATATTGAAGTTCATCACAAAGCTCTTGTAGCTCGGTGGAAGCGACTGAAGGATTCTGTCAATGACCGCGTCATCCGGGAGATTAACTCCCAGCTGAGTCAAGCGGTTATGCAACCCAGACATTTTGAGTATGTGCTCACTGACAGAACTATTTTCCTCCATCTTACAGCTGAAGAACTTGTCGGAGACTTCATATCTCTCGACCCGGGCATGGGCTTGAAAAACCATTTTCAGCTCTTCGAACATCTCATATGCTCCGTGTCTCTCAAAACGCTTTTGGAGCCCCGGGTTCTAAGCTGTAAAGCATGCCGCACTGAACGAGGGAGTAATCATCAGCACGTGTCTGCCAAGCGTTCATAACGTCTTGGTTCTGTGGCACGGGTGCGTCACCTAGCGGTGCTTCTAGGACATAATCTTTTTTGGCAGCTATGAGGATGATCCTCAGGTTCCGGACCCAGTCCGTATAGTTGCTGCCATCGTCTTTCAGCTTGGTTTTCTCTAGGAACGCGTTGAAGTTGAGGACAATGTGGGCCATTTGATCTACAAGACATATTGTAAAGATTTTAGACTAAGTTCATGATAATTAAGTTCATCTAATCAAATTATTAAATGAACTCCCACTCAGATAGACATCCCTCCAGTCATCTAAGTATAACATGATCCGAGTTAACCAGGCCGTGTCCGATCATCACGTGAGACGGACTAGTCAACATCGGTGAACATCTTCATGTTGATCGTATCTTCTATACGACTCATGCTCGACCTTTCGGTCTTCTGTGTTCCGAGGCCATGTCTGTACATGCTAGGCTCGTCAAGTCAACCTAAGTGTATTGCGTGTGTAAATCTGTCTTACACCCGTTGTATTCGAACGTTAGAATCTATCACACCCGATCATCACGTGGTGCTTCGAAACAACGAACCTTCGCAACGGTGCACAGTTAGGGGGAACACTTTCTTGAAATTATTACAAGGGATCATGTTATTTAAGCTACCGTCGTTCTAAGCAAATAAGATGTAAAACATGATAAACATCACATGCAATCAAATAGTGACATGACATGGCCAATATCATTTGCTCCTTTGATCTCCATCTTCGGGGCTCCATGATCATCGTTGTCACCGGCATGACACCATGATCTCCATCATCGTGTTTTCTTGAAGTTGTATTGTCATCTATTACTTCTACTACTATGGCTAACGCTTTAGCAATAAAGTAAAGTAATTACATGACGTTTATGTTGACACGCAGGTCATAAATAAATAAAGACAACTCCTATGGCTCCTGCCGGTTGTCATACTCATCGACATGCAAGTCGTGATTCCTATTACAAGAACATGATCAATATCATACATCACATATATCATTCATCATTCATCACAACCTTTGGCCATATCACATCACAAAACACTTGCTGCAAAAACAAGTTAGACGTCCTCTAACTGTTGTTGCAAGTTTTTACGTGGCTGCTATAGGTTTTCTAGCAAGAACGTTTCTTACCTACGCCAAAACCAAAACGTGAATTGCCAATTTCTATTTACCCTTCATAAGGACCCTGTTCATCGAATCTGAACCGACTAAAGTGGGAGAGACAGACACCCGCCAGCCACCTTATGCAACTAGTGCATGTCAGTCGGTGGAACCGGTCTCACGTAAGCATACGTGTAAGGTTGGTCCGGGCCGCTTCATCCCACGATGCCGCCGAATCAAGATAAGACTAGTAACGGCAAGCAAATTGACAATATCGACGCCCACAACTACTTTGTGTTCTACTCGTGCATAGTAACTACGCATAGACCTAGCTCATGATGCCACTGTTGGGAACATAGCAGAATTTTAAAATTTTCTATGCATCACCAAGATCAATCTATGGAGTCATATAGCAACGAGGGAAAGAGGAGTTGTAGGATCGAAAGTATGTCTAGAGGGGGGGTGATTAGACTACTTGACCAAATAAAAACTTAGCCTTTTCCCAATTTTAGTTCTTGGCAGATTTTAGCTATTTTAGGACAAGTCAAGCAATCATCACATAATTCAAGCAAGCATGCAAAGAGTATATTGGCAGCGGAAAGTAAAGCATGCAACTTGCAAGAATGTAAAGGGAAGGGTTTGGAGATTTCAAACGCTATTGGAGACACGGATGTTTTTCCCGTGGTTCGGATAGGTGGTGCTATCCTACATCCACGTTGATGGAGACTTCAACCCACGAAGGGTAACGGTTGCGCGAGTCCACACAGGGCTCCACCCAAGGGCAATGGTTGCGCGAGTCCACGGAGGGCTCCACCCACGAAGGGTCCACGAAGAAGCAACCACCCACAAAGGGTCCACGAAGAAGCAACCTTGTCTATCCCACCATGGCCAACGCCCACGAAGGACTTGCCTCACTAGCGGTAGATCTTCACGAAGTAGGCGATCTCCTTGCCCTTACAAACTCCTTGGTTCAACTCCACAATCTTGTCGGAGGCTCCCAAGTGACACCTAGCCAATCTAGGAGACACCACTCTCCAAGAAGTAACAAATGGTGTGTAGGTAATGAACTCCTTGCTCTTGTGCTTCAAATGATAGTCTCCCCAACACTCAACTCTCTCTCATAGGATTTGGATTTGGTGGAAAGAAGATTTGAGTGGAAAGCAACTTGGGAAGGCTAGAGATCAAGATTCATATGGTAGGAATGGAATGTCTTGAACTCAACACATGAGTAGGTGGTTTTCTCTCAGAACATATGAGTAGGAATGATGTGTGTGTTCTAATGGCTCTCTCACTGAATGAGAAGGAGGTGGAGGGGTATATATAGCCTCCACTCAAAATCCAACCGTTACACAGATTTCCAATCTCGGTGGGACCGAATAAATAAACTCGGTCTGACCGAAGTAGTAAACCTAGTGACCGTTAGGAATTTCGGTGGGACTGACATGCAACTCGGTAGGACCGATTCGGTTAGGGTTTTGGGCATAACGTAATCTCGGTGAGACCGATTACACAAACTCGGTGGTAATTAGCTAACCAGAGAGTTGGTCAGGCAAACTCGGTGGGACCGATTTGCTCTTTCGGTGAGACCGAAAAGTTACAAAGGGGAAACACTGAGTTTACATTGCAATCTCGGTGGGACCGATTCGCTCTTTCGGTGGGACCGAAAAGTTACGAAAGGGAAACAGACAGTTTGCAACCCCATCTCGGTGGGACCGAGATCCTTATCGGTAGGACCAAATTGCTAGGGTTTGGCAGTGGCTAATGACAATTGAAACTCGGTGGCGCCGGATAGGAAAAATCGGTAGGACCGAGTTTGGCTTAGAGTTTAGGTCAAATGTGGATATGGGAAAGTAGTTGAGGGTTTTGGAGCATATCATTAAGCACATGGAGCAAGAGGCTCATTAAGCAACACCTCATCCCTCCTTGATAGTATTGGCTTTTCCTATGGACTCAATGTGATCTTGGATCACTAAAATATAAAATGAAGAGTCTTGAGCTTTTGAGCTTGAGCCAATCCTTTGTCCTTAACATTTTGAGGGTTCCACTTTCACATCCACGCCATGCCAATCATTGAGCTTTCCTGAAATAATCATCTTGGAATAGTATTAGCTCAATGAGCTATATGTTGTTATGAATTACCAAAACCACCTAGGGATATTTGCACTTTCAATCTCCCCCTTTTTGGTAATTGATGACAACATATAGATCAAAGCTTCGACAAATGATAATAAGCATGAGTATATCGTCGCTTTGAGAAGTATGTGATAAGTAAGAGCTCCCCCTAAATTTGTGCATATATAAAATTTGCTTTGGACTGCAAATGCACAAAGAGTTAGAGTCATGGGTTACTCTTCCGTGTCACATACATCTTGGTGGAGCGCTCAAAATGATAAGAATGAAATACATGCACTCATCACCAAGAATAGTGAATGATCACAAGCGATAGGTAGCATGATAATATTTAAGCAAGCATTAAGGAAACATTAAGTGTAGCTTATGATCAAACACATGATCATCGATGTCTCACAAATACTGACATAGTATCAAGCACTCAAAAGCAGAAAAAGGTTCGAAAAGACCACCAAATAAAACAAGAGAGAAAAGCAACACTCTCTCTCTCTCGAAGCCTATGATCTATACATCTTATCCCCCTTTGGCAACAAGTTACCAAAAAGTTCCTAGAAAATGCATAGTGCTAAGTCATCGCTCAGGCTTGATCTTCAGGTGGTGGTGGAGTCCGGATCACTCCAAGGACGAAGGCTTCTGTAGATGCTGAAGTAGTCGCTGGAGTTGGAGCTGAGGTAGACGCTGGAGCTGAGGCTGTGGCTGGTGCAGACGTTGTGGCTCTGGTGTCAGCAACTGGCAGTGCAGACGACCTTGGACCTCGTGGCACTCTAGAAAAAGCATGAGTTGTGGTCCTGCCTCTCCTCTCGTTCATGTCCTCCTGGAGCTGCTCCACTACAGACTGGACTTCTGTTACCTTGACATCCAAGTCATAGAACTTCTGTTCCATGATCCTCTCTAGGCTCTGCTGATTTTTGGTGAGGTTGGCTAGACTTTGCTCAATTCTCAGCGAGGATGCAATCAAGTAACTGAGCTGCTCTTGCTTGGTCTTCAAGAAATAGTCAGATGCCTCCTCTTGAGTAGGCATCCTTGCAGCTTTTTCCTTCTCCGCCTTCTCCTTCTTTGCATATGCTTGTGCAGACGATGGCTCATTCTCTGTCATCACAACTTCATTGTTCTCAAAATCTGGGCGGATGGAGTCGTACTCGACGTGATCCAAATCACCGAAGATCCTAGTGCCGAACGGACGGCACCTCCGCGGTCAACACACGTACGGAGCGAGGACGTCTCCCGCGCCTTGATCCAGCAAGGAGGAGGGAGAGGTTGAGGAAGAGGGCTCCAACAGCAGCACGACGGCGTGGTGGTGATGATGCTGCAGTACTCCGGCAGGGCTTCACCAAGCTCTTATGGAGGAGGAGAGGTGTTGGGGAGGGGATGCGCCTTGGATGTTGTGTGCAGCCCTCCCCTCACCCCTCTATTTATAGGGGAAAGGGGAAGGGGGCCGCCCCCCTCTAGATGAGATCTAGAGGGGGGCAGCGGCCAAGGGGAGGGGGCTTGCCCCCCCAAGCAAGGGGGCGCCCCCCTTAGGGTTTCCCCCAACCCTAGGCGCATGGGCCCTAGGGGGGGTGGCGCCCCAGCCCACTTGGGCTGGTTTCCTTCTCCATACAGCCCATAAGGCCCTCCGGAAGAGGTAGACCCTCCAGGTGGACCCCCGAAACCCCTCCGGTGGCCCCGGTACAATACCGATATGCCCCGAAACTTTCCGGCGACCATATGACAACTTCCCATATATAAATCCTTACCTCCGGACCATTCCGGAACTCCTCGTGACGTCCGGGATCTCATCTGGGACTCAGAACAACATCCGGTAATCACATATACAAGTCTTCCTAACAACCCTAGCGTCACCGAACCTTAAGTGTGTAGACCCTACGGGTTCGGGAGACATGCAGACATGACCGAGACGACTCTCCGGTCAATAACCAACAGCGGGATCTGGATACCCATGTTGGCTCCCACATGCTCCATGATGATCTCATCGGATGAACCACGATGTCGAGGATTCAATCAATCCATATACAATTCCCTTTGTCAATCGGTACGTTACTTGTCCGAGACTCGATCGTCGGTATCCCAATACCTTGTTCAGTCTCGTTACCGGCAAGTCACTTTACTCGTACCATAATGCATGATCCCGTGATCAACCACTTGATCACATTGAGCTCATTGTGATGATGCATTACCGAGTGGGCCCAGAGATACCTCTCCGTCATACGGAGTGACAAATCCCAGTCTCGATTCGTGCCAACCCAACAGACACTTTCAGAGATACCTGTAATGTACCTTTATAGTCACCCAGTTACGTTGTGACGTTTGGCACACCCAAGGCACTCCTACGGTATCCGGGAGGTGCACAATCTCATGGTCTAAGGAAATGATACTTGACATTCAGAAAAGCTACAGCAAACGAACTACACGATATTTGAGCTAAGCTTAGGATTGGGTCTTGTCCATCACATCATTCTCCTAATGATGTGATCCTGTTATCAATGACATCTAATGTGCATAGTCAGGAAACCATGACTATCCTTTGATCAACGAGCTAGTTAACTAGAGGCTCACTAGGGACGTGTTGTGGTCTATGTATTCACACATGTATTACGATTTCCGGATAACACAATTATAGCATGAACAATTGACAATTATCATGAACAAAGAAATATAATAATAACCATTTTATTATTGCCTCTAGGGCATATTTCCAACACTCGTACCCCATCTGCTCCGCCACATGTGTCCTCCCCATGGCCGCCTGCGATGAAGATGATCCGTCGAATTCACATAGAGGACGCACACCCAAATCATGGAAGCTGATGGCCGCGGAAGACGTCTTGGAGCAAGTGGATGGAGGGCGGAGGCGGAACATGGCTCAACAGCGAGAAAGCCAGACGGCGAGCCGTCGGCCATCTTCGCCACGACCGAGTCGAGTGAAGTTTCTCGAGAGAGATTAGATTGGAATCGAGGGGGGTGGAGGGGATTGAGACAGAGAATAGATGATCCTCATGCAGATGGGAGTGCGGGGCCGGCAGCGACGTCCACGGCCAAGACCGCAGCCATGACAACCAGGAGAGGACGATGATGGGAGCAGCGACAGTGAATTTCTCGTGAGCGGAGAGATTGGTTGGGCTGTTTCTCTTTTCTTTGGGGTGAGGGGAGATGGAGGATGGGACGTGTGTTCGTGGGTGGGTCATGGCCTTTGTTTTTCTTTCCTTTCTCTGTGCTATTTTTTCGAAGCAGTGGGTAGTTTTCCTGATTTTTTAACGTGCGAAGGGTGGGGGAAGGGGTATCGATAGGATAGGAGGTCGAACCATCACGACGTTTGATTCTCCTTTAATAGTAGAGATTCTCACTGTTTCACTCTGTTCATTGGATTCATGAGAGTCATATTTTTTAGGGTTTTAATCATTTATGTCACTAGTTGTTTCCCACTACTCAGTTTTGCAATTAGAGATTACAACTCATCACAAATGTCATTGTTCCTTGAGATGGTTCCTCAAAAATGCCATTAGATATCTCAAAAATGCCATCGTTCCATTAGATGTTTGCTCAAAAATGCCATTAACATTGTTATTGTCTAGACCCCTAGACCCACATGTCAAAAATACCACTAGACCCACATGTCACCTCTCTCTATCTCACAATTATAAGTGTGGGCCCCACTTGTCTAGAGTAAGCAAGCGAATAATTTTAGAGAAAAATAAGAACACTGTTGGGATCAAGTGAGACCCATACTTTATTGTAATGAGATAGAAGAAGAGCTTGGTCCATAGGTATTTTGTTCATTATAACATGTCAAATGAGATTTGAGCTAATAGTAATGGTGTCCGATGGCATTTTTGAGAAGTTAAATTTCTAGTGGCAAAACTAAGTAGTGCGACATAAGCAGTGGCATAAATGATAACCCCCCCCTACACACACACTTTTAACACACTATAGATGCAGACACGCTCATACACTCACCGTTATGAAATCACTCATGCACATCCTACCCCTATGAGCACATCCGAGAGATTGAGCCGGCACATCAGAAATAATCCAGGAAAATGCGACCACCAATGTTGTGTAGGATTTGAATTCTAGTGGGTTGGTTCCATCACAAGAAACCTAATAACCATCTAAGTTACGCTCAGTTGATAACAGATAAATGGATAAAAGCATCTTCAACAGGTGATATATCTTAAATACACAAATAGTTTTACATCATTAAAAATAAATTATACGTCACCTGAAAGATTTTTGCTATAACAGATGATATAAAATAGAGCACCATTTTGCTCCAATAGGTGATGTATATTGGACACAACAATTGCAGACATATTGAACATATTCATACCAAACTCATCTCAAATGAATCACAGACACTACAGATAATTTTTTCATCACACATCACGCAAATTGTTCAAGTTATTACAAAAATTGGTCATCACACATCACGTAAATTGTTCATCACACAAATTACTCATCGCAAGAGAAGATGAAATTAGGGTTGTTGTTCCCCATGCCACTTCCACCACTCCATGACATCCTTTCAAAGACCATCATGCGTATTGGCATCTCAAATCTCATGGTACGTCTTAACAAAGCATCAGATTTGATCCTCCCTTCGGCTTCACGGGTTTCCCCATGAGCTCATAAAAGGTGTAATCCAAATCTTCATCACGCTTATTCCCAAGGATCATGTTGTGCATGATCACGCACGCCGCCATGATGTACCAGAGGACCGCTTGATCCCAAAACCTAGACGGTCCTCGTACAATAGCAAATTCGACTTGCAAAATTGCAAAAGCCCTCTCCACATCTTTCCTAGCGGTTGCTTGAGCATTATGAAAGTAGAGTTCTTTCTTACCTTGGGGACTTTGGCTTCACAAAAGTAGACCACCTTGGATATGTCTCGTCCGCAAGGTAGTAGCCCTTGTTATGGTGCGGCCATTTTCTATGAACTTCACCGATGATGATTCTCCATTGACTACCTTGGCAAAAAGAGGTGGCCGCTGGAGCACATTAACATCATTGCAAGATCTCTGCATCGCCAAATGTGCATGCCAAATCCATGTCTCCTGATTGTCCACGGCCTTAAGAATGATGGTGGCATCTGATGGTGTCCTGGACTAGGGGGTACTCACCACGTCGTCTCCCGACCAGCTGGATCGGGCCGAGGACCCCCATGGCGATTCACTCATGGGCCACTTCGGGCAGCCCATGCCGCACAAGAGGAAGATTCCACAAGGCTTGGTGATCAAGACAAGGACTCCTCTTCGCCAACGTTTTCGACTAGGACTCTCGTTATCCTAGGCCTCCAGTACATTATATAAGCCGAGGCCAGGCTAGTCGATAGATCATTATGACATTATTCACCATACCCTGAGGTTTTAGACCACAACATATGATCTCGAGGTAGATTAACTCTGTACTTGATACTCCATCAATATAAATAAGAGCAGGACGTAGGGTTTTACCTCCATCAAGAGGGCCCGAACCTGGGTAAAACATTGTCTCCTTCGTTCCTGTTACCATTGATCTAGGAATCCATAGATCGGGACCCCCTACCCCGAGATCTACAGGTTTTGACACCAACAATGGTGCTTTCATTGAGAGTTCTGATGTGTGATCGGCAAAAGATCAATGGCTCGCCTGCAGATCAACTGCGACATCGGCATCTTCGTCGTCGGCTCGACTGGTCACCTTGGCTTGACCGAGGACTGTGCCCTGCCTCCAATCATCATGTTCAGACGAGGGCCTTCATCAACATCAACTCCGATCTCTATCATGATCATGGAGGAATCAACCATGGAGCTCGGGGGCTCAACGTCAACATTTCCCTCGGGCGACCGTGCTATTTTTCTGAATAGCAAACTTGTATCCGCTACCACCACCTCCTCGAGCATCGCTTTGATGATTCCTTTGGTGGACTTGTGCGAAATTGAGGCTACAATGACCCTGTAAAATTCCGTCGCCTTCCGATGGAGGAATCTCCGGTGATCTACGATATACCGGAGGCCTGTCGAGTCTGGATGGGAATCTGAATGAGTTTAGGGCGTGGTCTCCAAAGCCTAGCTCGAAGGTTATTTGGAAGATCCAACCATTCATCTTCTGTGGAATTTCCATATCTGCCACCTCTCAAAATTTCATCTTGATCCGACATTCAAACTCCCGGAACCTTCCGATTAGTGCATCATTTTTCGGATCTGTTTTCTGCATGAACACGAATCCGACCTGAGTTCATCCCTTTTCATGAACGAGATATTGGACAACCATTTGGAAGAATCTCTTTCTAGGGTATTGTGTTTTATTTCCGAACACATGCTCACAAATTTCGCTCCTTTTCGGAGGTAATCTTCACCGTCATGCCGGTGTCAAACCAGCCCTAACTCCACGTCTGCCGACCTGCGCCAGACGGATCGTGGCTTCATCGACCGGGCCCAACCTTATCGGATCATCATCTCGACAAGCCGAACAAGAGTTCGGGATCGTGAAGGCTAAATCGTCACCAATATCATCGCCAGACATCGCTGCATGGTCACTTCAGTAAGCGGGCATTGACCGCGTCACAAGATCCGGCCTGCATCGGCATCACCGCACTATTGCTTCTTCAAGCCTGAATGCAACCTCTGCGTCCGAAGATCGGGAGTCAATTCTGGCCAGACTCACCTCTCTTATCTCGAATCCAGCTTCAAGTCTGGACCCGACTTCGGCGTCTGAACACCAGGAGTCAACCCTGGCCGGGCTCACCCCTCGCACTATCGTACCGGAGGACGACTCCGAAGAAAACCCAGATACTAATCCGGCGAGGTGTCGAAGCAGGTCGGCATGGTGGACATCGACTTGGTTGGTCAGATTACGTCTTCGTCCCGGCACGAGCTCGGACCTCGTCAAGGATACCGAGTACACTAACCAGCTAAGTCGCCTCCATGCTCAGTTTTTTCTTTCATTTTATTAATTCTTGTTTGGTTCGACCAAACATTATACTTGTGTTAAACAATAAAGTTGTTTGTTCAAACATTTATTGTTGAACACTTCTTTTTTTCGGCACCTCGGTCATGAGGGTTTTCGTCACCTCGGCTGGACCAGGGGCTTCGGCTCGTCACATCGACCGTGCGGCATCGCCACTTCATCAAGCCAAGCTCTTCGCTCGGACACCTCGGGATTGGCTTGGGGGCTGGGACCTTGACCCGCTGCAAGCTCGGCCCGCATCATCAACGCCGAACACATTAATCAGCTAAGTCACTTTCATGCTCAAAGTTTTAAATTTTTTAATTTGTGTACGGTTCGACCATGCTCGCGTGAGTTGTTTGTTAAAAGAAACTCCCTTTGTCCATGTTAACTAAGGGCTCTTAAAATTTATATGAGCCGTTTTATAATAAATGTGTTTTCTTCTTGTTCGTTGCAAAGTCTTTTTCTATCACTCCTTCCTCGATTCGAGTATGTGGTCAATAGCCGGATAGCCTGGTTTCTCTCTAAAGCCGCTCAAGTTTAGTTTGCTAAACCGGCCTGAGAAGCACTCCGCCTTAGGGATAGGAGGTTGAAGCCGAAGGCTAAACCACTCGTAGTCTTGAGATCGGATGTGTCATTTTAAAGCACGACGGAAGCACAAACTAATTTTAAGACCAATTTTCAGATTGGCACCAAAAAAAACTTACCATAGTTCGGACGTAAAGTTTCTGCATAAAGTTTTAGCTTATGGCACTTTTGATCTATTTGTGTGTTTTTCTTTTATGAGGCGGGACATCCTCTTGACCGGGGTACCCTGTGTAATAATCTAGCTTGGGAAATCTTTTTCGACCCATAGTTCGGCATTTTTGCTGCCTGCACCTCAGTGTTGGGTCCGAGCATAAATCCCGCAGTATACTGCCGGACACTTTTTAAGCATCGACAATATCAACGGGGGGCTGCGACTTGAGCTGAACCCACCAAAAGCCAAGGTACTCCGAGGAGTCCTCGGCAAAATGTTCTCGAATATTGCTTTATATGCATCAGTTTCGAATTGTGTATTCGGTCAATAGTTGGGTTGCCTGGCTCCTGTGCTTGCCTCCTATGTTTCACTTTGTTCGGCTAGGTGCGCAAAGGGATAACCACTGCGATTGTGCTTCGAGCTAGCATGGTTAAGCGCCTCCGTGGAGAAAGCCGAAAACTGACTGTCACAATAAGCGTAAACTGGTCAGCGATCCGATGACTGTATTAAACTATAAGATCGATAGAGGTCACCCCGTGTTAAATGACGGTCTGTTCATAACATTGGCCGAAGTGTTTATGGCTTGACCTCAACTATCGCCGAACAATAACCGGGGGCTAGTAACTGGCCTCCCAACTTTTAGCTCCTATGAGTAAGTGAAAGTTATAAAGCCCGCATATCTAATTGCCTTGTTTCTGCTAGCACAACCGCCTTCGGGCACCGACACGTCGGCTAAGGGTTGCCTTGTTATTGCGGAAACACCCTACGTAGCATCTACAAAGGGGTAGAAGCCAGTGATGGGCCACTTTCAAATGATAAACGGTCACAACGGAGTCAAAATAAACATATATCATCAGTGTTTGTATTCATTATACAAGTGTTGCCTTCCGTAATTATCGTTATAAAGCCATAAATATGCATCAATTTGACTTAAGATTTTGGCCAAGCTGGGTCGCCTGGCTCCTGTGCTTAACCCTACATTCCCGATAGTTCGGCTAGGCGATAAAGGGAGCATCTCTGTGATTGTTACTACCGGGTCATCCGAGTTAGTACCTCAGAATGGGTGAAGCCGAAAGCTAGTCATCTTAAAGGATATAATTGGTCGGCAACGATGGAAGTGAAAATTCAGGTCCGCTAAAGACCACATAATTTGGGAACTTTCTCCAAACTAAATCCTTAGTATTTTCCTCCCGCATTGATCGGAGCTGAGGTTTCGTGATCATGATCAGCATGGCAACCCAAAGAAAGGAACTGATGGCGGAACTATTTTCTTTGGAAGATGTTTCTTCATATAACATATCTCTTTGTGTACCTTTGTTTATAAAACGTATGGCCAGTTTGCCTCGTTTGCCACAAATCTTTGCCCTCATAAAGGCTTTAAAAAGTGGGACAAACAATCCCTGGCTACTGGCCGAGGACGTTGAAGCCAATGGTCGGTCAACAAAGTTTTGTACAATGCAGATCCGAGCATTACTGATGTAAAGTACTTGGGTACATAGAATCGTTACGCATAAATTGTGAGCAAAAATCAATTTTTCCGCATCCAATCTTTTAAAGAGTCAATGGCACGGTCTCTTTGAGACAACCGAGCAGCTGACATAACGCTCTCATAGTTCCTTATTGGCATTGATTTCCTATTGATACGTCTCCAACGTATCTATAATTTTTGATTGTTCCATGCTATTATATTATCCATCTAGGATGTTTTATATGCATTTATATGCTATTTTATATGCTTTTTGGGACTAACCTATTAACCTAGAGCCCAGTGCCAGTTTTTGTTTTTTCCTTGTTTTTGAGTTTTAAAGAAAAGGAATACCAAACGGAGTCCAATTGACATGCCAATTTTTGATGATTTTTTATGGACCAAAAGAAGACCCCGGAGTAAAAGAGTTGGGCCAGAACAGCCCCGGGCCGTCCACGAGGGAGGGGCACGCCCACCCCCCCCACGAGCGCGTGGGCCTACCTCGTGGATGACTCAGGCACCTTCTTGACGTGAGACCGACGCCAAAAATTCCTATAAATACAGAAACCTCCAGAAAATAACCTAGATCGGGAGTTCCGCTGCCAGAAGCCTCCGTAGCCATCGAAAACCAATCTAGACCCGTTTCGGCACCCTACCGAAGGGGGGAATCCCTCTCCGGTGGCCATCTTCATCATCCCGGTGCTCTCCATGATGAGGAGGGAGTAGTTCACCCTTGGGGCTGAGGGTATTTACTAGTAGCTATGTGTTTGATCTCTCTCTCTCTCTCGTGTTCTTGAGTCGGCACGATCTTGATGTATCACGAGCTTTGTTATTATATTTGGATCTTATGATGTTTCTCCCCCTCTACTCTCTTGTGATGAATTGAGTTTTCCCTTTGAAGTTATCTTATCGGATTGAGTCTTTAAGGATTTGAGAACACTTGATGTATGTCTTGCATGTGCTTATCTGTGGTCACAATGGGATATCACGTGATCCACTTGATGTATGTCTTGGTGATCAACTTGCGAGTTCCGTGACCTCGTGAACTTATGCATAGGGGTTGGTACACGTTTTCGTCTTGACTCTCCGGAAGAAACTTTGGGGCACTCTTTGAAGTTCTTTGTGTTGGTTGAATAGATGAATCTGAGATTGTGTGATGCATATCGTATATTCATACCCATGGATACTTGAGGTGACATTGGAGTATCTAGGTGACATTAGGGTTTTGGTTGATTAGCGTCTTAAGGTGTTATTTTACTACGAACTCTAGGGTTGTTTGTGACACTTACAGGAATAGCCCAATGGATTGATCGAAAAGAATAACTTTGAGGTGGTTTCATACCCTACAATAATCTCTTCATTTGTTATCCGCTATTAGTGACTTTGGAGTGACTCTTTGTTGCATGTTGAGGGATACTTATATGATCCAATTATGTTATTATTGCTGAGAGAACTTGCACTAGTGAAAGTATGAACCCTAGCCTTGTTTCAACACATTGCAATACCGTTTTAGCTCACTTTTATCATTAGTTACCTTGCTGTTTTTATATTTTCAGATTACAAAAATCTATATCTACCATCCATATTGCACTTGTATCACCATCTCTTCGCTGAACTAGTGCACCTATACAATTTACCATTGTATTGGGTGTGTTGGGGACACAAGAGACTCTTTGTTATTTGGTTGCAGGGTTGCTTGAGAGAGACCATCTTCATCTCATGCCTCCAACAGATTGATAAACCTTAGGTCATCCAATGGAGGGAAATTTGCTACTGACCTACAAACCTCTGCACTTGGAGGCCCAACAACGTCTACAAGAAGAAGGTTGTGTAGTAGACATCAAGCTCTTTTTTGGCACCGTTGCCGGGGAGGTTAGTGCTTCAAGGTATATCTTTAGATCTTGCAATCGAATCTTTTAATTTCTTGTTTTATCACTAGTTTAGTTTATAAAAGAAAATTACAAAAAAGGAATTGAGGGTACCTCATATGCTTCATCTTTTTAATATCTTCCATGAAAATAAGGATTCCGATAATTGTGCCAAATTGCTAGAGGAAGAATGCATTAGAATGTTTGGCACTAAATCTTTGAATGATGAGCATGATTGCAATGTTGTTATTATGAATTCCTTGAATATCCATGGTACTAATGATGATTGCACTAGTCATGCTGAAAATGTCTCTTATAAGCATGTCAATTTTTGTGGAGTGCATAGAGTTTGCAAGTACACACCAAATAGGGAAGATAGATCTTGCAAGAGGCATAAGTATTTAGAAACTAAATGGTTGCAAGAAAGGCTAGATGCTTGTGCTGAAGATTTAAAATTTCTTTGCCATCCTTGTGAACTTTGCAATGAACGTGATCATTTAAATATCCAATGCAAATTGTTTCATGATCGAATCGTGTCCACAAATTGTGATGACTTTATTTCCCTTGCACATCATAATGAACTTAGTTTGCTCCTGGGTTATGAAGAAATGAAACGTATAACTAAGGATATTCCAGAATTTGCCCTTGATAAAGTTCTTGATTTTGATCTAGAGGAAATTTATGTGTATTGTGTGGTGAATTGCATTGAGAATCCTTATATTACCAATTACATAAAGTCTAGAAAATAAATAGAAGATGAAGAGAATACTAATGAAAGGGAAGAGATTTCCCAATACCCTCCTATTATTTCTTATGATGAACCAGGTAACGAGGAGGAGCCTTCTATTCAACCAATCTCATTAATAAGGAGATCCAAAAAGAGGGATAAACCCATACTTAATGTGAAGAAGAAAAAGGAAAGACAGAGAAGTAAAGGTAAAGAGGTATCACTCCCAAATGATGTTGCTCCTATTACACATCGTGATGATGATAATTGTTATACTATTGGTGCTATCCATACTATTAATGATGAGAGTGATTATGCTTATGATATGAAAAGGCCCAAGCTTGGGGATGCTATGTTTGATGAGAATGACATGTTTGAGAATGTATTTGCTGCAATTAATGTTTGTCCCAAGCTTGGGGTTGCTATGATTAATGAAGATGGTATTTTTAGTCTCCCAAGTTTTGATGAGAAAATTTACTATGATGATAGCATGCCTCCTATTTATGATGATTATATTTATGAAAGTGGGTTTGGAAGAGTGTCAACTTTAGGAAGTAATGATCCCACTATTTTGGAGTGTGTTGAATCTTATTGTGATAATTATGAAAGTGGATTTCGAGAGGTCATGACTTTATTTAGTGACGAATCCACTATTTCGGAAGAGTTTTCAATTGATTATGAGAACAAAGTTGCTACTTATGATGATTATTGTGATGACACTTATGCTATAAAAAGTAGTGATGATTATATTCATAAAAATTGTTATGATTATGATTACCCCTTTTCTGAACATTACTCTTTTAATGTGGAAAGCATTTATAGTATTCGGGTTTCTTATGTTGCTCCCACTATTCCGAACGACAAGAATTTTGCTTATGTGGAGAGTAATAAATTTTCTATGCTTGTGGCTCATGAAAATAATGCTTTATGCGATAGTTATATTGTTTAATTCATTCATGATGCTACTGAAAATTATTATGAGGGAGCAATATATTCTTGTAGTAATTGCAATAATATCAAGTTTCCTCTCTATGTGCTTAAAATTTTAAAGTTATGCTTGTTTTGCCTTCCTATGCTAGTTGATTATTGTTCCCATAAGTTGTTTGCTCACAAAATCCCTATGCATAGGAAGTGGATTAGACTTAAATATGCTAGTAATATTCTTCATGATGCTCTCCTTATGTTTCAATTCTTATCTTTTATGTGAGCATCATTGAAATCATCATGCCTAGCTAGGGGCGTTAAACGATAGCGCTTGTTGGGAGGCAACCCAATTTTAGTTTTGTTCCTTGCTTTCTGTTCCTGTTTAGTAATAAATAATTCGACTAGCCTCTGTTTAGATGTGGTTTTATGCTTTCAATTAGTGTTATTGCCAAGTAGAACCTTTGGGAAGACTTGGGGGAAGTCTTTGCGATCTTGCTGTAAAAAACAAAAACTTTAGCGCTCACGAGATTTGCTGCCATTTTTTTACTGGAGAGTGCGATTAGGTTGATTTTTTTTGCAGATGATTAATAGACAAATTCCTCAGGTCCACCAACTTATTTCAGAATTTTTGGGGTTACAGAAGTATACGTTTGATTCATATTACTACAGACTGTTCTGTTTTTGACAGATTCTGTTTTCATTGTGTTGTTTGCTTATTTTGATGAATCTATGAGTAGTATCGGAGGGTATGAACCATAGAGAAGTTGGAATACAGTAGATATTACACAAATATGAATTTAGAATGAGTTCATAACAGTACCTAAGTGGTGATTTATTTTCTTATACTAACGGAGCTTACGAGTTTTCTGTTAAGTTTTGTGTTGTGAAGTTTTCAAGTTTTGGGTAAAGATTCGATGGACTATGGAATAAGGAGTGGCAAGAGCCTAAGCTTGGGGATGCCCAAGGCACCCCAAGGTAATATTCAAGGACAACCAAAAGCCTAAGCTTGGGGATGCCCCGGAAGGCATCCCTTCTTTCGTCTTCATTCATCGGTAACTTTACTTGGAGCTATATTTTTATTCACCACATGATATGTGTTTTGCTTGGAGTGTCATTCTATTTTATTTTTCTTTACTTGCTGTTTGAATAAAATACCAATATCTGAAATTATTAAATGTTAGAGAGTCTCCACATAGTTACATAATTATTCGACTACTCATTGATCTTCACTTATATCTTTCGGAGTAGTTTGTCATTTGCTTTAGTGCTTCACTTATATCCTTTTAGAGCACGATGGTAGTTTTATTTTGAAGAAATAGATGAAATCTCATGCTTCACTTATATTATTTTGAGAGTCCTAACCAGCATGGTAATTTGCTTTGGTTATGAATTTAGTCCTAATATGATGGGCATCCAAGAGGGATATAATAAAAACTTTCATAAAGTGAATTGAATACTATGAGAAGTTTGATACTTGATAATTGCTTTGAGATATAAAGGTGGTAATATTAGAGTTGTGCTAGTTGAGTAATTGTGAAATTGAGAAATACTTGTGTTGAGGTTGGTAAGTCCCGTAGCATGCACGTATGGTAAACGTTGTGTGACAAATTTGAAGCATGGGGTGTTCTTTGATTGCTTTCCTTATGAGTGGCGGTCGGGGAGAGCGATGGTCTTTTCCTACCAATCTATCCCCCAGGGGCATGCGTAGTAGTACTTTTCTTCGAGGGCTAATAAACTTTTGCAATAAGTATATGAGTTCTTTATGACTAATGTGAGTCCATGGATATTACGCACTCTCACCCTTCCATCATCGCTAGCCTCTTCGGTACCGTGCATTGCCCTTTCTCACTTTGAGAGTTGGTGCAAACTTCGCCGGTGCATCCAAACCCCGTGAGATGATACTCTCTATCACACATAAGCCTCCTTATATCTTCCTCAAAACAGCCACCATACCTACCTATTATGGCATTTCCATAGCCAATCCGAGATATATTGCCATGCAACTTTCCACCGTTCTGTTTATTATGACACGCATCATCATTGTCATATTGCCTTGCAGGATCATGTAGTTGACATCGTATTTGTGGCAAAGCCACCATGCTTAATTTTTCATACATGTCACTCTTGCTTCATCGCATATCCTGGTACACCGCCAGAGGCATTCACATAGAGTCATATTTTGTTCTAAGTATCAAGTTGTAATTCTTGAGTTGTAAGTAAATAAAAGTGTGATGATCATCATTCGAGCATTGTCCCATGTGAGGAAAGGATGATGGAGACTATGATCCCCCCACAAGTCGGATGAGACTCGGGACGAAAAAAAGAGGACAAAAAAGAGAAAAAAGGAGAAGGCCCAAATAAAAAAATGAGAGAAAAAGAGAGAAGGGACAATGTTACTATCCTTTTTACACACTTGTGCTTCAAAGTAGCACCATGATCTTCATGATAGAGAGTCTCTTATTTTGTCACTTTCATATACTAGTGGGAATTTTTCATTATAGAACTTGGCTTGTATATTCCAATGATGAGCTTCCTCAAATGCCCTAGGTCTTCGTGAGCAAGCAAGTTGGATGCACACCCACTTAGTTTCTTTGACGAGCTTTCATATATTTATAGGTCTAGTGCATCTGTTGCATGGCAATCCCCACTCCTTGCATTGACATCAATTGGTGGGCATATCCATAGCCCATTGATTAGCTGCGTCAACGTGAGACTTTCTCCTTTTTGTCCTCTCACATAACCCCTATCATCATACTCTATTCCACCCATAGTGCTATGTCCATGGCTTGTGCTCATGCATTGCGTGAGGGTTGAAAAGGCTGAAGCGCGTTAAAAAGTATGAACCAATTTCTCGGCTTGTCATCGGGGTTGTGCATGATGGGAGCATTTTTTTGATGAAAACGAAGCATGGCCAGACTATATGATTTTGTAGGGATAAGCTTTCTTTGGCTATGTTATTTTGATAAGACATAATTGCTTGGTTAGTATGCTTGAAGTATTATTAGTTTTATGTCAATATTAAACTTTTGTCTTGAATCTTATGGATATGAATATTCTTGCCACAATAAAGAAGATTATACTGATGATTATGTTAGGTAGCATTCCACATCAAAAATTCTGTTTTTGTCATTTAACTACTCGAGGACGAGCAGGAATTAAGCTTGGGGATGCTTGATACGTCTCCAACGTATCTATAATTTTTGATTGGTCCATGCTATTATATTATCCATCTAGGATGTTTTATATGCATTTATATTCTATTTTATATGATTTTAGGGACTAACCTATTAACCTAGAGCCCAGTGATAGTTTCTGTTTTTCCTTGTTTTTGAGTTTTTACACAAAAGGAATACCAAATGGAGTCCAATTGACGTGCCAATTTTTAACTATTTTTTATGGACCAAAAGAAGACCCCGGAGTAAAAGAGTTGTGCCAGAAGAGCCCCAGGCCGTCCACGAGGGTGGGGGGCACGCCCACCCCCTTACGGGCGCGTGGGCCTACCTCGTGGACGACTCGGGCACCTTGTTGACGTGAGACCAATGCCAAAAATTCCTATAAATACAGAAACCTCCAGAAAATAACCTAGATTGGGAGTTCCACCGCCAGAAGCCTCCCTAGCCACCGAAAACCAATCTAGACAGGTTCCAGCACCCTGCCGGAGGGGAAATCCCTCTCCAGTGGCCATCTTCATCATCCCGGCGCTCTCCATGACGAGGAGGGAGCAGTTCACCCTCAGGGCTGAGGGTATGTACCAATAGCTATCTGTTTGATCTCTCTCTCTCACTCTCTCTCTCTCTCTCTCTCTCTCTCTCTCTCGTGTTCTTGAGTCGGCACAATCTTGATGTATCGCGAGCTTTCCTATTATATTTGGATCTTATGATGTTTCTCCCCCTCTACTCTCTTGTGATGAATTGAGTTTTCCCTGTGAAGTTATCTTATTGGATTGAGTCTTTAAGGATTTGAGAACACTTGATGTTTGTCTTGCATGTGCTTATCTGTGGTGACAATGGGATATCACGTGATCCACTTGATGTATGTTTTGGTGATCAACTTGCGAGTTCCGTGACCTCGTGAACTTATTCATAGGGGTTGGCACACGTTTTCGTCTTGAATCTCCTGTAGAAACTTTGGGGCATTCTTTGAAGTTCTTTGTGTTGGTTGAATAGATGAAATCTGAGATTGTGTGATGCATATCGTATAATCATACCCACGGATACTTGAGGTGAAATTGGGGTATCTAGGTGACATTAGGGTTTTGGTTGATTTGCGTCTTAAGGTGTTATTTTACTACAAACTCTAGGGCTATTTGTGACACTTATAGGAATAGCCCAAAAGATTGATCGGAAAGAATAACTTTGAGGTGGTTTCATACCCTACAATAATCTCTTCGTTTGTTCTCCGCTATTAGTGACTTTGGAGTGACTCTTTGTTGCATGTTGAGGGATAGTTATATGATCCAATTATGTTATTATTGTTGGGAGAACTTGAACTAGTGAAAGTATGAACCTAGGCCTTGTTTCAACACATTGCAATACCGTTTTAGCTCACTTTTATCATTAGTTTGTTGGAAATATGCCCTAGAGGCAATAATAAATTGGTTATTATTATATTTCCTTGTTCATGATAATCGTTTATTATCCATGCTAGAATTGTATTGATAGGAAACTCAGATACATGTGTGGATACATAGACAACACCATGTCCCTAGTAAGCCTCTAGTTGACTAGCTCGTTGATCAATAGATGGTTACGGTTTCCTGACCATGGACATTTGATGTCGTTGATAATGGGATCACATCATTAGGAGAATGATGTGATGGACAAGACCCAATCCTAAGCCTAGCACAAGATCGTATAGTTCGTCTGCTAAAGCTTTTCTAAATGTCAAGTATCTTTTCCTTAGACCATGAGATTGTGCAACTCCCGGATACCGCAGGAATGCTTTGGGTGTACCAAACGTCACAACGTAACTGGGTGGCTATAAAGGTGCACTACGGGTATCTCCAAAAGTGTCTGTTGGGTTGGCACGAATCGAGACTGGGATTTGTCACTCTGTGTAAACGGAGAGGTATCTCTGGGCCCACTCGGTAGGACATCATCATAATGTGCACAATGTGACCAAGGAGTTGATCATGGGATGATGTGTTACGGAACGAGTAAAGAGACTTGCCGGTAACGAGATTGAATGAGGTATGGGGATACCGACGATCGAATCTCGGGCAAGTAACATACCGATAGACAAAGAGAATTGAATACGGGATTGATTGAATCCCCGACATCGTGGTTCATCCGATGAGATCATCGTGGAACATGTGGGAGCCAACATGGGTATCCAGATCCCACTGTTGGTTATTGGCCGGAGAGGTGTCTCGGTCATGTCTGCATGGTTCCCGAACCCATAGGGTCTACACACTTAAGGTTCGGTGACGCTAGAGTTGTTATGGGAAATAGTATGTGGTTACCGAAGGTAGTTCGGAGTCCCGGATGAGATCCCGGACGTCACGAGGAGTTCCGTTATGGTCCGGCGGTGAAGATCGATATATTGGACGAAGGGTATTGGAGTCCGGAAGTGTTCCGAGGGTATCAGGCTATGGCTAGCATGACCGAAAGGTATTTCGGGAGCCCCGGCAAGTGTGGGAGGGCCTCATGGACCAAAGGGGAAGGGGCAAACCAGCCCACAAAGGGGTGGTGCGCCCCCCACACCCTTTCCCACGTTACTCGGGGAGGTGGGGCGCCTCCACCTGGCTTGGGAGGCAAGCCTCCACCTGCTTGGCTTTGGGGGCAAGTCTCCCTAGGATTTTCCCTAGGGAGATCCAATCTGCCCTAGCCGCCGCCCCTTGGGGGAAACCCTAGGGCACCTCCCCCTCTCCCCTTGCCCCTATATATAGTGAAAGCATGGGAGGGCAGCCGTACCTCTTCCCTGGCGCAGCCCTCCCTCCTCCTACCTTCTCCTCCTCCTCCATGGTGCTTGGCGAAGCCCTGCCGGAGAACCACAAGCTCCTCCACCACCACGCCATCGTGCTGTTGGACTTCTCCCTCAAATTCTCCTCTCCCCTTGCTGGATCAAGAAGGAGGAGACGTCCCCGGGCTGTACGTGTGTTGAACGCGGAGGCGCCGTCCGTTCGGCGCTTGATCGGATCTTCCTCGATTTGAATCGCCGCGAGTACGACTCCATCAACCGCGTTCTTGTAACGCTTTTGTGTCGCGATCTACAAGGGTATGTAGATGCACTCCCCTTCCCCTCGTTTCTAGATTACTCCATAGATTGATCTTGGTGATGCGTAGAAAATTTTAAATTTCTGCTACGATCCCCAACAGTGGCATCATGAGCTAGGTCTATGCGTAGTTTCTATGCAGGAGTAGAACACAAAGCAGTTGTGGGCGTCGATATTGTCAATTTACTTGCCGTTACTAGTCTTATCTTGATTCGGCGGCATCATGGGATGAAGAGGCCCGGACCGACCTTACACGTACTCTTACGTGAGACAGGTTCCACCGACTGACATGCACTAGTTGCATAAGCTGGCTAGCGGGTGTCTGTCTCTCACTTTAGTCGGATCGGATTCGATGAAAAGGGTCCTTATGAAGGGTAAATAGAAATTGGCATATCACGTTGTGGTTTTGGCGTAGGTAAGAAACGTTCTTGCTAGAAACCTATAGCAGCCACGTAAAAACTTGCAACAACAATTAGAGGACGTCTAACTTGTTTTTGCAGCATGTGCCGTGTGATGTGATATGGCCAAAAGGATGTGATGAATGATACATGTGATATATGAGATTGATCATGTTCTTGTAATAGGAATCATGACTTGCATGTCGATGAGTATGACAACCGGCAGGAGCCATAGGAGTTGTCTTGATTTATTTATGACCTGCGTGTCAACATAAACGTCATGTAATTACTTTACTTTATTGCTAAAGCGTTATCCATAGTAGTAGAAGTAATAGATGACGAGACAACTTCAAGAAGACACGATGATGGAGATCATGGTGTCATGCCGGTGACAACGATGATCATGGAGCCCCGAAGATGGAGATCAAAAGGAGCAAATGATATTGGCCATACCATGTCACTATTTGATTGCATGTGATGTTTATCATGTTTTACATATTATTTGCTTAGAACAATGGTATCTTAAATAACATGATCCCTTGCAATAATTTCAAGAAAGTGTTCCCCCTAACTGTGCACCGTTGCGAAGGTTCGTTGTTTCGAAGCACCACGTGATGATCGGGTGTGATAGATTCTAACGTTCGAATACAACGGGTGTAAGCCAGATTTACACACGCAATACACTTAGGTTGACTTGACGAGCCTAGCATGTACAGACATGGCCTCGGAACACGGAAGACCGAAAAGTCGAGCATGAGTCGTATAGAAGATACGATCAACATGAAGATGTTCACCGATGTTGACTAGTCCGTCTCACGTGATGATCGGACACGGCCTAGTTGACTCGGATCATGTTTCACTTAGATGACTAGAGGGATGTCTATCTGGGTGGGAGTTCATTAAATAATTTGATTAGATGAACTTAATTATCATGAACATAGTCTAAATTGTCTTTGCAAATATGTTATAGATAAATAGACCACGTTGTAGCTCCCTGTTTCAATACGTTCCTAGAGACTAAGTTGAAAGATATTGTAAGCAATGATGCGGAATGGGTCCGTAGTCCGAGGAGTGTCCTCACTGCTACACAGAAGGCTTACATCTTTGATGCACCGCTCGATGTGCAAACCCCTACAACGTCGTCTGTGGGTGTTGTGAACACCTGACAGACACATCCTAATGACTACTTGATAGTTTAGTGCACCATACTTTACGGCTTAGAATCGGGATTCCAATGACGTTTTGAACGCCATAAGACATATGAGATGTTCCAAGAGCTGAAATTGGGAATTCAGGCTCATGCCTATATTGAGAGGTATGAAACCTCTGACAAGTTCTTTTCCTACAAGATGGAGGAGAATAGCTTAGCTAGTGAGCATGTGCTCAGAATGTCTGGGTGCTACAATCACTTGAATCAAGTGGGAGTTAAACTTCCAGATAAGATAGTGATTGATAGAGTTCTCTAGTCACTATCACTAAGCTACTAGATCTTCATGATGAACTATGGCATGCAAGGGATGGAGATGATGCCGGAGCTGTTCGCGGTGCTTAAGACCACAAAAGGTAGAAATCAAGAAGGAGCATCAAGTGTTGATGGTTTAACAAGACCACTGGTTTCAAGAAGGGCAAGGGCTAGAAGGGAAACTTCATGGATGGCAAACCAGTTGCCGCTCCAATGAAGGAACCCAAGGTTGAACCCAAACCCGAGACTAAGTGCTTCTATTGTAAGGGGAACGGTCACTGGTAGCGGAATTACCCCAAATGCATGGTAGATAAGAAGGCTAGCAACTTCAACAAAGTATATATGTGTTATTAATGTGTACCTTAGTAGTACTCCTGGTAGCACCTGGGTATTGGATACCGGTTCAATTGCTATTATTGGTGACTTGAAGCAAAAGCTACGGACTAAACGGAGACTGGCTAAGGGCGTGGTGACGATGTGTGTTGGAAGTATTTCCAAAGTTGATGAGATCACCATCGCACGCTCCATCTGCCTTCGGGATTAGTATTGAACCTAGATAAATGTTATCAGGTGTCTACGTTGAGCATGAATATGATTAGATCATGTTCATTGCAATACAATTATTCATTTAAGTTAGAGAATAATGGTTATTCTGTTTACATGAATAATACCTTTCATGGTCATGCACCCTATGTGAATGGTTCATTGAATCTCGGTCGTGGTAATACACATGTTCACGCCAGAAGATGTAGAGTTAATAATGATAGTACCACTTTCTTGTGGCACTGCCGCTTAAGTCATATTAGCGTAAGATGCATGAAGAAACTCCATGTCGATGGATGTTTGGAGTCACATGATTTTGAATCGCTTGACACATGCGAGCCATGCCTCATGGGAAGGATCCCTAAGACCCCATTTTCAGGTACAATGAAACGGGCAAGTGACTTGTTGGAAATCATACATGCTGATGCGTGTGATCCAATGAGAAATTGAAGCGTGCGGTGGACATCACTATTTTCTCATCTTCACTGACAATTTGAGTAGATATCGGTATATTTACTTAATGAAGCACAAGTCTGAAACGTTTGAAAAGTTCAAGCGATTTTAGAGTGAAGTTAAGAATCATCATAACAAGAAGATCAAATTCCTACGATCTGATCAATGAGAATTTCTGAGTTATGAGTTTGGCAAACACTTAAGACATTGTGGAATTGTTTCACAGTTGAAGCCACCTGGAACACCACAGGGTAATGGTGTCTCCGAACGTCGTAATCAAACCCTATGAGATATGGTGCAATCTATGATGTCTCTTGCCGATCTACCGTTTTCATTTTGAGGTTATGCGTTAGAGACAACTTCATTCACTTTAGATAGGGCACCATCTAAGTCCGTTGAAACGGCGTCGAACATTGGTTTGGCAAGAAACCAAAAATTGTCGTTTCTTAATGTTTGGGGCTGCGATGCTTAAGGCTTCAACCGGAGAAGCTCGAACCTAAAAGCGGACAAACACATCTTCATAGGATACCCAAAGGTGACAGTTGGGTATACCTTCTATCTCAGATCCGAGGGCAAATTGTTTGTCGCTAAGAACGGGTCCTTTCTCGAGAAGGAGTTTCTCTCGAAAGAATTGAGTGGGAGGAAGATAGAACTTGATGAGGTTGTCGAACCTTTACTTCAACCAGAGAGTGATGCAACATAGAAAGATGTTTTCTGTGGCGCCTACGTCTGTTGAATAGGAAGTTAATGATAGTGATCATGAAGCTTCGGATCAAGTTGTTATCGAACCTCATAGGTCGACAAGGATATGCACTACTCCTGAGTGGTACGATAATCATGTCTTACATATCATGTTGTTAGACAACAATGAACCTACGAGCTATGGAGAAGCGATGGTGGGCCCGTATTCCGACAAATGGTTAGAAGCCATGAAATCCGAGATAGGATCCATGTATCAGAACAAAGTATGGACTTTGGTGGACTTGCCCGATGATCGGCAAGCCATTAAGAATAAATGGATCTTTAAGAAGAAGACGGACGTGGACGGTAATGTTACCGTCTATGAAGCTCGACTTGTGGCAAAGAGTTTTTCACAAGTTCAAGGAGTTGACTACGATGAGATTTTCTCACCCATAGCGATGCTTAAGTCCGTCGGAATCATGTTAGCATTAGCTGTATTTTTTGATTATGAAATCTGACAGATGGATGTCAAAAACAAGTTTTCTTACCAGTTTTCGTAAGAAAGAGTTGTATGTGATACAATCAAAGTTTTGTCGATCCTAAGGATGCTAAAAGGTATGCTAGCTCCAGCAATCCTTCTATGGACTAGAGCAAGCATCTCGGAGTCAGAATACATGCTTTGATGGAGTGATCAAAGCTTTTAGGTTTATACAATGTTTGCTAGAAACTTGTATTTACAAGAAAGTTAGTGGGAGCACTACAACATTTCTTATAAGTATATGTGGATGACATATAGTTGATCCGAAATAATGCAGAATTTCTGGAAAGCATAAACGGTTGTTTGAAGAGTGATTTTCAAAGGAAGACCTGGATAAAGCTGCTTACATATTGGGCATCAAGATCTATAGAGATAGATCAAGACGCCTGATGATACTTTCAAAGAACGCACACCTTGACATGTTTTTGAAGGATTTCAAAATAGATCAAGCAAAGAAGGGGTTCTTACCTGAGTTGTAAGGTGTGAAGTTGAGTAAGACTCAAAGCTTGACCACCGTAGAAGAAAGAGGAAGGACGAAGGTCGTCCCCTATGCTTTTGTCATAGGCTCTATACGGTATGCCATGCTGAAGTACCGCACCTGATGTGTGCCTTGCCACATGTCTGGCAAGAGGGTACAAAGGTGATCTAGGAGATAGCGGTCGAAATTATCCTTAGAGGAATAAGGAAATGTTTCTCGGTTATGGAGATGATAAAGAGTTCGACGTAAAGAGTTACGTCGATGCAAGCTTAACACCTATCCGGATAGCTCTAAGTAGAAATACCGGATACGTATAATGGAGCAACAATTTGGAATAGCTCCAAGTGGAATGTGGTAGCAGCATCTACGATATGACATAAAGTTTTGCGAAATACATAGGGATCTGAATATGGCAAGACCCGTTGACTACAACCTCTCTCACAAGCATAATATGATCAAACCCAGAACTCTTTGAGTGTTTATCACATAGTGATGTGAACTAGATCATTGAGTCTAGTAGACTCTTGGATGTTGGTCACATGGCGATGTGACCTGTGAGTGTTAATCACATGGCAATGTGAACTAGATTATTGACTCTAGTGCAAGTGGGAGACTGTTGGAAATATGCCCTAGAGGCAATAATAAATTGGTTATTATTATATTTCCTTGTTCATGATAATCGTTTATTATCCATGCTAGAATTGTATTGATAGGAAACTCAGATACATGTGTGGATACATAGAAAACACCATGTCCCTAGTAAGCCTCTAGTTGACTAGCTCGTTGATCAATAGATGGTTACGGTTTCCTGACCATGGAAATTTGATGTCGTTGATAACGGGATCACATCATTAGGAGAATTATGTGATGGAAAAGACCCAATCCTAAGCCTAGCACAAGATCGTATAGTTCGTCTGCTAAAGCTTTTCTAAATGTCAAGTATCTTTTCCTTAGACCATGAGATTGTGCAACTCCTGGATATCGTAGGAATGCTTTGGGTGTACCAAACGTCACAACGTAACTGGGTGGCTATAAAGGTGCACTACGGGTATCTCCAAAAGTGTCTGTTGGGTTGGCACGAATCGAGACTGGGATTTGTCACTCCGTGTAAACGGAGAGGTATCTCTGGGCCCACTCGGTAGGACATCATCATAATGTGCACAATGTGACCAAGGAGTTGATCACGGGATGATGTGTTACGGAACGAGTAAAGAGACTTGCCGGTAACGAGATTGAACGAGGTATGGGGATACCGACGATCGAATCTCAGGCAAGTAACATACCAATAGACAAAGGGAATTGAATACGGGATTGATTGAATCCCCGACATCGTGGTTCATCCGATGAGATCATCGTGGAACATGTGGGAGCCAACATGGGTATCCAGATCCCGCTGTTGGTTATTGGCCGGAGAGGTGTCTCGGTCATGTCTGCATGGTTCCCGAACCCGTAGGGTCTACACACTTATGGTTCGGTGACGCTAGAGTTGTTATGGGAAATAGTATGTGGTTAGTGAAGGTAGTTCGGAGTCCCGGATGAGATCCCGGACGTCACGAGGAGTTCCGGAATGGTCCAGCGGTGAAGATCAATATATTGGACGAAGGGTATTGGAGTCCGGAAGTGTTCCGGGGGTATCAGGCTATGGCCAGCATGACCGAAAGGTGTTTCTGGAGCCCCGACAAGTGTGGGAGGGCCTCATGGGCCAAAGGGGAAGGGGCAAACCAGCCCACTAAGCGGTGGTGCGCCCCCACACCCTTTCACACGTTACTTGCGGAGGTGGGGCGCCTCCACCTGGCTTGGGAGGCAAGCCTCCACCTGCTTGGCTTTGGGGGCAAGTCTCCCTAGGATTTTCCCTAGGGAGATCCAATCTGCCCTAGCCGCCGCCCCTTGGGGGAAACCCTAGGGCGCCTCCCCCTCTCCCCTTGCCGCTATATATAGTGAAAGGGTGGGAGGGCAGCCGTACCTCTTCCCTGGCGCAGCCCTCCCTCCTCCTACCTTCTCCTCCTCCTCCATGGTGCTTGGCGAAGCCCTGCCGGAGAACCACAAGCTCCTCCACCACCACGCCGTCATGCTGTTGGACTTCTCCCTCAACTTCTCCTCTCCCCTTGTTGTATCAAGAAGGAGGAGACGTCCCCGGGCTGTACGTGTGTTGAACGCGGAGGCGCCGTCCGTTCGGCACTTGATCGGATCTTCCGCGATTTGAATCACCGCGAGTACGACTCCATCAACCGCGTTCTTGTAACGCTTCCGTGTCGCAATCTACAAGGGTATGTAGATGCACTCCCCTTCCCCTCGTTGCTAGATTACTCCATAGATTGATCTTGGTGATGCGTAGAAAATTTTAAATTTCTGCTACGATCCCCAACATAGTTACCTTGCTGTCTTTATATTTTCAGATTACAAAATCCTATATCTACCATCCATATTGCACTTGTATCACCATCTCTTCGCCAAACTAGTGCACCTATACAATTACCATTGTATTGGGTGTGTTGGGGACACAAGAGACTCTTTGTTATTTGGTTGCAGGGTTGCTTGAGAGAGACCATCTTCATCCTACGCCTCCCACGAATTGATAAACCTTAGGTCATCAACTTGAGGTAAATTTGCTACTGACCTACAAACCTCTACACTTGGAGGACCAACAAAGTCTACAAGAAGAAGGTTGTGTAGTAGACATCACCTATCTATTAAGCCCCTTAAGGCCTAACTTGCCGAGCTCAACTTTTGTTAGCTCTAACTACTTTATGAGATCTTTAATCTCTTTCCAAGAACTTTGTGTTAAACACAACAAAATTTTCTGTCAAACGGATATCAATCCTTAATTAGGCCACCCGTGCCCACATTAAGGCTCGGGGCCTACTGGGCCTCGTGCTTATTATTTATAAATATTAAAGGGGCACATTGATCCCCTGATCTGGTGTTGCCACCCGACTAGTGTCTCGGGGGCTACTGCATTGCCTATTCAATGCAGAAAATTCAAAGTGCTTAGTGTTCGGCTTGTCCGAACTATGGGCAAACGCATCTTCGGACAACAATATCTACCATCTGGACCTATCCGGCATCAAGCTAATATATTATGGCAACTTCTCAAGACCCTCTCTCAAGGGCCCGTTCGCCGATCACTATTTCCTCTAAAATATTACACCGCGTTTCTATTCCTAAGTATGCTGCCGAGCTGGGAATTGATCCTTAGGCTGATTTTACGAATCGACCTGAGTCTTAGGGGCTACTAGGGTCAGCGGTTTGATTTTATCGTTCAGGTGCATCCCAGATATTAGGCCAACTATTGGGGAACGCAGTAATTTCAAAAAAATTCCTACGCACACGCAAGATCTATCATGTTGATGCATAGCAACGAGAGGGGAAGAGTGTTGTCCACGTACTCTCGTAGACCATAAGCGGAAGCGTCATGACAACGCAGTTGATGTAGTCGTACGTCTTCACGATCCGACCGATCCTAGCACCGAAGGTACGGCACCTCCGCGACCTGCACACGTTCAGCTCGGTGACGTCCCGCGAACTCTAGATCCAGCTGAGTGTCTAGGGAGAGTTTCGTCAGCGCGACGGCGTGATGACGGTGATGATGAAGCTACCGGCGCAGGGCTTCGCCTAAGCACTGCAACGATATGACCGAGGTGGATTATGGTGGAGGGGGGCACCGCACACGGCTAACAAAGTCAACTTGTGTGTTCTAGGGTGCTCCCTACCCCCGTATATAAAGGAGCAAGGGGGGAGGCCGGCCGGCCCTTGGGGTGTGCCAAGGAGGGGAGGAGTCCTCCTCCTAGTGGGAGTATGACTCCTCCTTTCCTAGTCCAACTAGGAGGAGGAAGGGGAAGGAAGGAGAGAGGGAGAGAAAGAGGGGGTGCCACCCCCTCCTTGTCCAATTCGGACTCCTCAAGGGGGGCATGCGGCCAGCCCTAAGGCCCCCTCCTCTCTCTCTCACAAGGCCCATGTTAGCCCATTAGTGTTGGGGAACGTAGTAATTTCAAAAAATTTCCTACGCATACGCAAGATCATGGTGATGCATAGCAACGAGGGGAGAGTGTTGTCTACGTACCCTCGTAGACCGAAGCGGAAGCATTGACGCAACGTAGAGGAAGTAGTCGTACGTCTTCCCGATCCGACCGATCCAAGCACCGTTACTCCGGCACCTCCGAGTTCTTAGCACACGTACAACTCGATGACGCTCCCCGGGCTCCGATCCAGCAAAGCTTCGGGGATGAGTTCCGTCAGCACGACGGCGTGGTGATGATGATGATGTACTACCGACGTAGGGTTTCGCCTAAGCACTACAACGATATGACCGAGGTGGAATATGGTGGAAGGGGGCATCGCACACGGCTAAGGAACGATCACGTTGATCAATTATGTCTAGAGGTGCCCCCTGCCCCCGTATATCAAGGATCCAACGGGGGGTGCGGCCGGCCCTATGGTGGCGCGCAGGAGGAGTCCTACTCCTACCGGGAGTAGGACTCCCCCCCAATCCTTGTCCAACTAGGAGAGGTGGAGGGAGAATAGGAAAGGGGGGGCGCCGCCCCTCCCTCCTTGTCCAATTCGGACTAGGAGGAGAGGGGGCGCGCGGCCTGCCCTGGCAGCCCCTTCCTCTTCTCCACATTAGGCCCATGAGGCCCATTAACTCCCCGGGGGGTTCCAGTAACCCCCCGGTGCTCCGGTTTTATCCGATACTACTCCGGAACCCTTCCGGTGTCCGAATATAGTCATCCAATATATCAATCTTTATGTCTCGACCATTTCGAGACTCCTCGTCATGTCCGTGATCACATCCGGGACTCCGAACTAACTTCGGTACATCAAAATGCATAAACTCATAATAACTGTCATTGTAACGTTAAGCGTGCGGACCCTACGGTTCGAGAACAATGTAGACATGAATGAGACAAATCTCCGGTCAATAACCAATAGCGGGACCTGGATGCCCATATTGGCTCCTACATATTCTACGAAGATCTTTATCAGTCAGACCGCATAACAACATACGTTGTTCCCTTTGTCATCGGTATGTTACTTGCCCGAGATTCGATCGTCGGTATCCAATACCTAGTTCAATCTCGTTACCTGCAAGTCTCTTTACTCGTTCTGTAATACATCATCCCGCAACTAACTCATTAGTTGCAATGCTTGCAAGGCTTATGTGATGTGCATTACCGAGAGGGCCCAGAGATACCTCTCCGACAATCGGAGTGACAAATCCTAATCTCGAAATACGCCAACCCAACATGTACCTTTGGAGACACCTGTAGAGCTCCTTTATAATCACCCAGTTACGTTGTGACGTTTGGTAGCACACAAAGTGTTCCTCCGGCAAACGGGAGTTGCATAATCTCATAGTCATAGGAACATGTATAAGTCATGAAGAAAGCAATAGCAACATACTAAACGGTCGGGTGCTAAGCTAATGGAATGGGTCATGTCAATCAGATCATTCATCTAATGATGTGATCCCGTTAATCAAATAACAACTCTTTGTCCATGGTTAGGAAACATAACCATCTTTGATTAACGAGCTAGTCAAGTAGAGGCATACTAGTGACACTCTGTTTGTCTATGTATTCACACATGTATTATGTTTCCGGTTAATACAATTCTAGCATGAATAATAAACATTTATCATGAAATAAGGAAATAAATAATAACTTTATTATTGCCTCTAGGGCATATTTCCTTCAGTCTCCCACTTGCACTAGAGTCAAAGGGTTTACTAGATTCAATAATCAAGTTCACATCGCTATGTGATTAACACCCAAAGAGTGATCATGTTTTGCTTGTGAGAGAAATTTAGTCAACGGGCCTGCCAAATTGAGATCCGTATGTATTTTGCAAAATTCTATGTCTACAATGCTCTGCACGGAGCTACTCTAGCTAATTGCTCCTACTTTCAATATGTATCCAGATTGAGACTTAGAATCATCTGGATCAGTGTCAAAAACTTGCATCGACGTAACCCTTTACGATGAACCTTTTTGTCACGTCCATAATCGAGAAACATATCCTTATTTCACTAAGGATAATTCTGACCGCTGTCCAGTGATCTACTCCTAGATCACTATTGTACTCCCTTGCCAAATCAGTGCAGGGTATACAATAGATCTGGTATACAGTATGACATACTTTATAGAACCTATGGCCAAGGCATAGGGAATGACTTTCATTCTCTTTCTATCTTCTGCCGTGGTCGGGCTTTGAGTCTTACTCAACTTCACACCTTGTAATACAGGCAAGAACTCTTTCTTTGACTGCTCCATTTTAAACTACTTCAAAATCTTGTCAAGGTATGTACTCATTGAAAAAACTTATCAAGCGTCTTGATCTATTTCTATAGATCTTGAAGCTCAATATGTAAGCAGCTTCACCGAAGTCTTTCTTTGAAAAAACTCCTTTATGCTTTACAGAATAATTCTACATTATTTCCGATCAACAATATGTCATTCACATATACTTATCAGAAATGCTATAGTGCTCCCACTCACTTTCTTGTAAATACAGGCTTCACCGCAAGTCTGTATAAAACTATATGCTTTGATCAACTCATCAAAGCGTATATTCCAACTCTGAGATGCTTGTATCAGTCCATAGATGGATTGCTGGAGCTTGCATATTTTGTTAACACCTTTAGGATCGACAAAACCTTCTAGTTGCATCGTATACAACTCTTCTTTAATAAATCCATTAAGGAATGCAGTTTTGTTTATCCATTTGCCAGATTTCATAAAATGTGGCAATTGCTAACATGATTCGAACAGACTTAAGCATAGATACGAGTGAGAAACTCTCATCGTAGTCAACACTTTGAACTTGTCAAAAACCTTTTGCAACAATTCTAGCTTTGTAGATAGTAACACTACTATCAGCGTCCGTCTTCCTCTTGAAGATCCATTTATTTTCTATGGCTTGCCGATCATCGGGCAAATCCATCAAAGTCCATACTTTGTTCTCATACATGGATCATATCTCAGATTTCATGGCCTCAAACCATTTTGCGGAATCTGGGCTCACCATCGCTTCTTCATAGTTCATAGGTCCGTCATGGTCTAGTAACATAACCTCCAGAACAGGATTACCGTACCACTCTGGTGCGGATCTCACTCTGGTTTACCTACGAGATTCGGTAGTAACTTGATCCGAAGTTTCATGATCATCATCATTTGCTTCCTCACTAATTGGTGTAGGTGTCACAGAAACCGGTTTCTGTGATGTACTACTGTCCAATAAGGGAGGAGGTATAGTTACCTCATCAAGTTCTAATTTCCTCCCACTCACTTCTTTCGAGAGAAACTCCTTCTCTAGAAAGTTTCTGAATTTCGCAACAAAAGTCTTGCCTTCGGATCTGTGATAGAAGGTGTACCCAACAGTAACTTTTGGGTATCCTATGAAGACACACTTTTCCGATTTGGGTTTGAGCTTATCAGGACGAAACTTTTTCACATAAGCATCACAACCCCAAACTTTTAAGAAACAACAACTTTGGTTTCTTGCTAAACCATAGTTCATATAGTGTCGTTTCAACGGATTTAGATGGTGCCCTATTTAACGTGAATGCAGTTGTCTCTAATGCATAACCCCAAAACGATAGTGGTAAATCGGCAAGAGACATCATAGATTGCACCATATCTAATAAAGTACGGTTACGATGTTTGGACACACCATTACACGGTGGTGTTCCAGGTGGCGTGAGTAGTGAAACTATTTCACATTGTTTTAACTGAAGGCCAAACTCGTAACTCAAATATTTTACCTCTGCGATCATATCGTAGAAACTTTTATTTTCTTGTTACGATGATTCTCCACTTCACTCTGAAATTCTTTGAACTTTTCAAATGTTTCAGACTTGTGTTTCATCAAGTAGATATACCCATATCTGCTCAAATCATCTGTGAAGGTCAGAAAATAATGATACTTGCCGCGAGCCTCAACACTCATCGGATCGCATACATCAGTATGTATTATTTCCAATAAGTTAGTTGCTTGCTCTATTATTCCGGAGAACGGAGTCTTAGTCATCCTTCCCATGAGGCATGGTTCGCAAGCATCAAGTGATTCATAATCAAGTGATTCCAAAAGCCCATTAGCATGGAGTTTCTTCATGCGCTTTACACCAATATGACCTAAACGGCAGTGCCACAAATAAGTTGCACTATCATTATTAACTTTGCATCTTTTGGTTTCAATATTATGAATATGTGTATCACTACGATCGAGATCCAATGAACCATTTTCATTGGGTGTGTAACCATATAAGGTTTTATTCATGTAAACAGAACAACAATTTATTCTTTTACTTAAATGAATAACCGTATTACAATAAACATGATCAAATCATATTCATGCTCAACGCAAACACCAAATAACACTTATTTACGTTCAACACTAATCCCGAAAGTATAGGGAGTGTGCGATGATGATCATATCAATTTTGGAACCAATTCCAACACACATCGTTACTTCACCCTTAACTAGTCTCTGTTTATTCTGCAACTCCCGTTTCGAGTTACTAATCTTAGCAACTGAACTAGTATCAAATACCGAGGGGTTGCTATAAACACTAGTAAAGTACACATCAATAACATGTATATCAAATATACTTATGTTCACTTTGCCATCCTTTTTATCTGCCAATCACTTGGGGTAGTTCTGCTTCCAGTGACCAGTCCCTTTGCAATTGAAGCACTTAGCCTCAGGCTTAGGATCAGACTTGGGCTTCTTCGCTTAAGCAGCAACTTGCTTGCCGTTCTTCTTGAAGTTCCCCTTCTTCCCTTTGCCCTTTTCTTGAAACTAGTGGTCTTGTCAACCATCAACACTTGATGTTTTTCTTGATTTCTACCTTCGTTGATTTTAGCATCACGAAGAGCTTGGGAGTTGTTTCCGTTATCCCTTGCATATTATAGTTCATCACGAAGTTCTACTAACTTGGTGATGGTGACTAGAGAATTCTGTCAATCACTATCTTATCTGGAAGATTAACTCCCACTTGATTCAAGCGATTGTAGTACCCAGACAATGTGAGCACATGCTCACTAGTTGAGCGATTCTCCTCCATCTTTTAGCTATAGAACTTGTTGGAGACTTCATATCTCTCAACTCAGGTATTTGCTTGAAATATTAACTTCAACTCCTGGAACATCTCATATGGTCCATGACGTTCAAAACGTCTTTGAAGTCCCGATTCTAAGCCATTAAGCATGGTGCACTAAACTATCAAGTAGTCATTATATTGAGCTAGCCAAACGTTCATAACGTCTGCATCTGCTCCTGCAATAGGTCTGTCACCTAGCGGTGCATCAAGGACATAATTTTTCTGTGCAGCAATGAGGATAAACCTCAGATCACGGATCCAATCCGCATCATTGCTACTAACATCTTTCAACACAATTTTCTCTAGGAACATATCAAAATAAACACAGGGAAGCAACAACGCGAGCTATTGATCTACAACATAATTTGCAAAATACTACCAGGACTAAGTTCATGATAAATTTAAGTTCAATTTAATCATATTACTTAAGAACTCCCACTTAGATAGACATCCCTCTAATCCTCTAAGTGATCACGTGATCCAAATCAACTAAACCATGTCCGATCATCACGTGAGATGGAGTAGTTTCATTGGTGAACATCACTATGTTGATCATATCTACTATATGATTCACGCTCGACCTTTCGGTCTCCATGTTCCGAGGCCATATCTGTATATGCTTGGCTCGTCAAGTATAACCTGAGTATTCCGCGTGTGCAACTGTTTTGCACCTGTTGTATTTGAACGTAGAGCCTATCACACCCGATCATCACGTGGTGTCTCAGCACGAAGAACTTTCGCAATGGTGCATACTCAGGGAGAACACTTCTTGATAATTTAGTGAGAGATCATCTTATAATGCTACCGTCAATCAAAGCAAGATAAGATGCATAAAAGATAAACATCACATGCAATCAATATAAGTGATATGATATGGCCATCATCATCTTGTGCCTGCGATCTCCATCTCCGAAGCACCATCATGATCACCATCGTCACCGGCACGACACCTTGATCTCCATCGTAGCATCGTTGTCGTCTCGCCAATCTTATGCTTCCACGACTATCGCTACCGCTTAGTGATAAAGTAAAGCATTACAGCGCGATTGCATTGCATACAATAAAGTGACAACCATATGGCTCCTGCCAGTTGCCGATAACTCCGTTACAAAACATGATCATCTCATACAATAAAATTAGCATCATGTCTTGACCATATCACATCACAACATGCCCTGCAAAAACAAGTTAGACGTCCTCTACTTTGTTTGTTGCAAGTTTTATGTGGCTGCTACGGGCTTAAGCAAGAACCAATCTTACCTACGCATCAAAACCACAACGATAGTTTGTCAATTTGACTCCGTTTTAACCTTCGCAAGGACCGGGCATAGCCACACTTGGTTCAACTAAAGTTGGAGAAACAGTCACCCGCAAGCCACCTTTGTGCAAAGCACGTCGGGAGAACCGGTCTCGTGTAAGCGTACGCGTAATGTCGGTCCGGGCCGCTTCATCCAACAATACCGCCGAACCAAAGTATGACATGCTGGTAGGCAGTATGACTTATATCGCCCACAACTCACTTGTGTTCTACTCGTGCATATAACATCAAACCATAAAACCTAGGCTCGGATGCCACTGTTGGGGAACGTAGTAATTTCAAAAAAATTCCTATGCACACGCAAGATCATGGTGATGCATAGCAACGAGGGGAGAGTGTTGTCTACGTACCCTCGTAGACCGAAGCGGAAGCGTTGACGCAACGTAGAGGAAGTAGTCGTACGTCTTCCCGATCCGACCGATCCAAGCACCGTTACTCCGGCACCTCCGAGTTCTTAGCACACGTACAGCTCGATGACGCTCCCCGGGCTCCGATCCAGCAAAGCTTCGGGGATGAGTTCCGTCAGCACGACGGCGTGGTGACGATGATGATGTACTACCGACGTAGGGTTTCGCCTAAGCACTACAATGATATGATCGAGGTGGAATATGGTGGAAGGGGGCACCGCACACGGCTAAGGAACGATCAGTTGATCAATTGTGTCTAGAGGTGGCCCCCTGCCCCCGTATATCAAGGATCCAAGGCGGGGGGTGCGGCCGGCCCTATGGTGGCGCGCAGGAGGAGTCCTACTCCCACCGGGAGTAGGACTCCCCCCCAATCCTTGTCCAACTAGGAGAGGTGGAGGGAGAATAGGAAAGGGGGGCGCCGCCCCTCCCTCCTTGTCCAATTCGGACTAGAGGGAGAGGGGGCGCGCGGCCTGCCCTGGCAGCCCCTTCCTCTTCTCCACATTAGGCCCATTAACTCCCCGGGGGGTTCCGGTAACCCCCCGGTTCTTCGGTTTTATCCGATACTACTCCGGAACCCTTCCGGTGTCCGAATATAGTCATCCAATATATCAATCTTTATGTCTCGACCATTTCGAGACTCCTCGTCATGTACGTGATCACACTCGGGACTCTGAACTAACTTCGGTACATCAAAATGCATAAACTCATAATAACTGTCATCGTAACGTTAAGCGTGCGGACCCTACGGTTCGAGAACAATGTAGACATGACTGAGACAAATCTCCGGTCAATAACCAATAGCGGGACCTGGATGCCCATATTGGCTCCTACATATTCTATGAAGATTTTTATCGGTCAGACCGCATAACAACATACGTTGTTCCCTTTGTCATCGGTATGTTACTTGCCCGAGATTCGATCGTCGGTATCCAATACCTAGTTCAATCTCATTACCGGCAAGTCTCTTTACTCATTATGTACTACATCATCCCGCAACTAACTCATTAGTTGCAATGCTTGCAAGGCTTATGTGATGTGCATTACCGAGAGGGCCCAGAGATACCTCTCCGACAATCGGAGTGACAAATCCTAATCTCGAAATACGCCAACCCAACATGTACCTTTGGAGACACCTGTAGAGCTCCTTTATAATCACCCAGTTACGTTGTGACGTTTGGTAGCACACAAAGTGTTCCTCCGGCAAACGGGAGTTGCATAATCTCATAGTCATAGGAACATGTATAAGTCATGAAGAAAGCAATAGCAACATACTAAACGATCGGGTGCTAAGCTAATGGAATGGGTCATGTCAATCAGATCATTCATCTAATGATGTGATCCCGTTAATAAAATAACAACTCTTTGTCCATGGTTAGGAAACATAACCATCTTTGATTAACGAGCTAGTCAAGTAGAGGCATACTAGTGACACTCTGTTTGTCTATGTATTCACACATGTATTATGTTTCCGGTTAATACAATTCTAGCATGAATAATAAACATTTATCATGAAATAAGGAAATAAATAATAACTTTATTATTGCCTCTAGGGCATATTTCCTTCAATTAGTTCCCCCGGGGGTTCCGATAACCCCCCGGCACTCCGACAATTATCTGGTGACCCCCGGAACTTATCCGGTGTCCGAATATAGTCATCCAATATATCAATCTTTATGTATCGACCATTTCGAGACTCCTCGTCATGTCCGTGATCATATCCGGGACTCGGAACAACCTTCAATACATCAAAACACATAAACGCATAATACCAATCATCACCGAACGTTAAGCGTGCGGACCCTACGGGTTCGAGAACTATGTAGACATGACCGAGACTCATCTCCGGTCAATAACTAATAGCGGAACCTGTATGCTCATATTGGTTACTACATATTCTACAAAGATCTTTATAGGTCAAACTGCATAACAACATACGTTGTTCCCTCTATCATCGGTATGTTACTTGCCCGAGATTCGATCGTCGGTATCTCAATACCTAGTTCAATCTCATTACCGGCAAGTCTCTTTACTCGTTCCGTAATGCAACATCCCGTAACTAATTCATTATTCACATTTCTTGCAAGGCTTATAGTGATGTGCATTACCGAGAGGGCCCAGAGATACCTCTCTGATACACGGAGTGACAAATCCTAATCTCGATCTATGCCAACTCAACAAACACCATCGGAGACACCTGTAGAGCATCTTTATAGTCACCCAATTACGTTGTGACGTTTGATAGCACACTAAGTGTTCCTCTGGTATTTGGGAGTTGCATAATCTCATAGTTATAGGAACATGTATAAGTTATGAAGAAAGCAATACCAGTAAACTAAACGATCATCGTGCTAAGCTAATGGATGGGTCAAGTCAATCACATCATTCTCTAATGATGTGATCCCGTTCATCAAATGACAACTCTTTGTCCATGGCTTGGAAACTTAACCATCTTTGATTAATGAGCTAGTCAAGTAGAGGCATACTAGTGACACCATGTTTGTCTATGTATTCACACATGTACTAAGTTTCCGGTTAATACAATTCTAGCATGAATAATAAACATTTATCATGATATAAGGAAATATAAATAACAACTTTATTATTGCCTCTAGGGCATATTTCCTTCACCAACACGCACCTTGAGGGCTACTGGCTATACATCTCGGCAGAGAATACATTGCACAATTTGAAATTAAATTCATAACAATCATCCCATGACCGGGGCGGTGCACCACCTTGGATACAGTCCGGCGTTGGTGCTCGACCGCAAAATATACCTCAGAAGCAGTCCGGCATAAAGCTCGGTTGCAAGTGGCTGGCTCCATAGTGGGCATCTCCTGCATTAAGCTCATTTGAACCCTTTTAACTTTTTCAAGACTATCGGTGTCAAAACCGGCGGATCTCGGGTAGGGGGTCCCGAACTGTGCGTCTAAGGCGGATGGTAACCGGAGGCAGGAGACACGATGTTTACCCAGGTTCGGGCCCTCTTGATGGAGGTAATACCCTACGTCCTGCTTGATTGTTCTTGATGATATGAGTATTACAAGAGTTGATCTACGACAAGATCGTAGAGGCTAAACCCTAGAAGCTAGCCTATGGTATGATTGTATGTTATCCTACGGACTAAACCCTCTGGTTTATATAGACACCGGAGGGGGCTAGGGTTACACAAGGTCGGTTACAAGGGAGGAGATCTACATATCCATATTGCCTAGCTTGCCTTCCACGCCAAGGAGAGTCCCATCCGGACACGGGACGAAGTCTTCAATCTTGTATCTTTATAGTCCAACAGTCCGGCCAAAGGATATAGTCCGGCTGTCCGGAGACCCCCTAATCTAGGACTCCCTCAGTAGCCCTTGAACCAGGCTTCAATGACGATGAGTCCGGCGCGCAGTTTTGTCTTCGACATTGCAAGGCGGGTTCCTCCTCCGAATACTCCATGGAAGATTTTGAACACAAGGATAGTGTCCGGCTCTGCAAAACAAGTTCGACATACCACCGTAGAGAGGATAATATTTCCACAAATCTAACCTGTTGACACGTTTAGCAACATGACATCATGTCATGGCCCGGTCATTATTTGAACCTCTTTTCTCACCGACACTGCACATATCGTGAGGTGATTTTCCTGACACGTCTTGTCAAAGCAGAGATCGTGTCCCCCTATCACGGGATTCTCATCAATACAGATGTGGGTAACCCAACCGCGCCATCAATTATGGTGCTTGGGGAATGAGAGGTTTTACTAGGTAAGTGGGGAGGCACACCGCCTCTTCTGCCCTTACAAAGGGACAAGGATTCACTCTTTTCAACCACGCCTTCTTCCCGACTCATTCCCTTCTGCTCAGGCTCCAGCGCCCAAGCGTTCATCTTCTCTTCCCACAAAAGGCCTTCCAAAGATGTCCAGACCTAGAGTAGGAGGCAAATGGATGGCCTCTACCGTCCGAGAGAAGGATATCAAAAAGCTTCGGGAGGCCGGGTATCTGGCCAAGAAAATCAGCCACCGTCTCCCGACGGCGGGACAAATCGTCCCTACACCGGAACCCCATGAGAGGGTCGTATTCCTCCCTCATTTTGTCCGTGGGCTAGGGTTTCCCCTCCACCCGTTCGTTCACGGTATCATGTCCCCTAATTCCTTCCTCAATATATCGACATTTATTGTCGTTTGCGAGGCTTTCCTCCACATCTCGCCGCACTTCGGTTTATGGCTGAAGGTTTTTAATGTGAAGCCCAAGGTGGTGGGCGGCGAGCATGCCGAGTGCGGGGGCTGTATGGTGAGAAAGATGCCCAATGTCATATGGCCAATGGGAACCTTTAATGATTCTGTCAAGGAGTGGCAACAGCAGTGGTTTTACATCACTAAGCCGTGCGGCAAGGAATGGGCCGCCTCTCCCGAGTTTCGATCCAGCGCCCCTCCGCGGCTTACATCCTAGGTCAGGAAAGGCCTGGACTGGTCCTCGTCCGACGAACTGTCGGTGCTTCAGACGCGTGTTAAAGATATGGGAGATAAGAGCATTGAACTTGTCAACGTAGTCCAGGTGACGTTAGTCCGCCGGATACTGCCTTGTCAACATCGGACTTGCAATCTATGGGATTTCGATCCGGCCAGGCACCAAACTTTGCGAAGGTTCTTCGACTCCTCGCACGAGGACATTTGGAAGGTGCTTTTCAAGTCCAGCAAATCATGGCTGGACTCCGCCGAAGACCGCGGGTACCAACTGTCCTGCCCTGCAAGTTCGGTGAGTTTATCAAACTTTTATATCTGCATGACCCAAAGGAAGCGCTTAACGCATGTTTATTCAACTCCCCCAGAGCTGGACGAAGAAGGCGGAGCGGATCCATTTTCCGGCCCCGCTTCCCGAAGACCCGGCCATCCCACTTCTGACGAAGATGCTGGTCCCGGCGCCCTACAAGGTGCTGAAGAAGATGGCCGAAAAGGAAGCCAAAAAGGCCCGGGGCGGCCTTCGTTGTCGCGGCACTTCGGACATAATACCCGAAGGTTCTAATGCCCGTTCCGCCTCTGAAGAGGATAAAAAGGAGGAGGAAGATGAATCCCCTTTGGGGGGAAGGAGGAAGAGGACGGCCTCCGCACCCTTGGAGGCTGAACTGCCCAAAAGGGGAAGGGCTTCTCTCCTGGAGGAGTCCACTGCCGCCATCGACAGCGACCTGGCATGGGATACCAGGGCCCAGCCCCTGGTCAACTCGTAAGTATATAAAATCCGAGTACGTTTTAAGCATCCGGACTCATCGTGGCTTAGTATTTTAACCTTAAGCCATATTTTTTGGTAGTCCGGTGAGGTCCCGTACCCAACAATCCTCATCAGAGGACCTGTTGAGCTCGAATGCTATGGAGAGTGGGACTCCCCAAAAGGCCCCTTCCTCCAAGCAGGTGCATAACACCAAGGCTTCATCCCAGGAGGGCCCCGGCCAAGGAGGAAAGGAAGAAACTATGAAGGCAACGCCTGGAGGTCAAACCGCCGGGGCCAGACACGTGGGGAAAAGATTCCCATAGGGTCAGACGGCGGGGGCGACCTTGAGTTCGGCTCCTCACCGGATGCGATTCCAGAGGTTTATACGCCTCCAGAATCAAGAAGGCAACGTCCTTCAGCTGGAGGGAACGTGCTTGTTCCGTCGGCGACCTCTGTCCATCCAGAGGTGTCGGATGCTTTGTTGGTGGCGTTACGAGACACCTCCATTATTGACGAACACCGTGCCCTTATGGGTGCGGTGATTGAGAAGATTTAGTCAACCGAGAGTGGACTGAACGAAGCCTGTATCAGCCTTATAAGAGGCTTTGAGGTATGTTAAGTTGCCGAAGAGTGTCATAGTATAGATAGTAGCCCCTGATACCCTGTTCGGTGAAAGAAGGAACCGGAGAGGGGATCGCATTGATGATCACAGGAAGACTCATTGAATGATATTGATTTCTCTTATGTTCCAAGCAGATACCTGTATCGGCTGCTGCCTCTCGTACTGCGGAGATCTTCGGACTGAATCAAAGTCTAGAGCGGGCCATAGAAGAAATTGGCCAATTAAAAATGCAATTGAGGGATAAACAAGGTATGCACAAGTGTTGCACGCATTTATTGTGAAATAGATGTTCAGTATGAAATAAGCCGCATAATTTGTGCTAGGGGTTATGACCGAAGCCGAGGCCCTCAAAAGGGTCGTTGCCGAGGCTGAGAAAAAGGCGGCCATGGAGAGGACTCTTCGTGAGAAACACGAAGCCAGAGTTATTAAAGCTGAGCAGGAGCTGCAAGAGGCCGTAAGTAAATGCGAGGCCTTGGAGCAGAGTTTAACGGAGAAAGAGTCCGAACTCACCAAGGCACGTCAAGCCACGAGCGACGCCCGGGGGGAAACCCAAAGCGCCCTGCAGGGGATCCAAGAGGCGAGGAAGATCGCAGTGGGTAAGGCTTTTCCCATGTAAAGCAAGTATTTGAAGGGAAAACTACGTTTCTGATTGTGAATCCAGACTTCTCAGGTGTATTTGCCGAGCTACCTCACAGTATATCAGATGCTGCGCCATTCTACCGAGCCGAAGGAAGGAACACCGCGGATAAGCTCTTTTGGTCGCAGTATTTGGCACTGAATTATCCGGTGCCTTTTGCCGATCAACTGAGACAGCTGATCAAACTGCATAAGGTGGCAGAACTAGCAATGAAAGATATGGTTATCCAGCTATGGCCTGCCGAGCCGATTCCAAGAAGCTAGTTCGGGCTCGTGAGGCGGCTTATAAGCGCTCGCCCTCGACTTGATGTCATCAAGCAGCCGGTCTGTATAGAAGGAGCGCGAATGCCCTTCGCCCTCGCAAAGGTGCACTGGGGGAAGATGGATGCCGAGAAGCTAGTGACCGAGGGACCGCCAGAGGGAAAGGAGCACCGCAAGCCCAAATTGTATTATAAGAGTGCCCTGAAAGGATCCTACCTTGCAACGGAGCTATGTACCAAGGACATCATATTTCCATGAGTGCCGATCATGTTATCCTTTGTAATGTTTGAACAAGGTAGTTTATATGTCGCCTGTCATATAAAAGTTTACCCTCCGATGCGGCCGTTTGTATGTTAAGGCTGAGAGTTGGCCAGTCGTCGGCTTCTGCCCCCACGTAGGAAGGACGGGGGTGTTCGGGATAAACCTGAGCACTCTTTATCCCAGTTTTGGGTCCTCCGAGGGAGGTGCTCAGCACAACGAACCAGGTAATCGGACTATAGGGCTTTATCACTCTCAGTTAGCCATAGGAGCTTTAGTATGGTCGGCGCAGCCCCTTGTGTTCGGAAGACCGTACTAGGGGCTCCATAAGCGCCTGATTGGAGAAAAAGCCGATCCATCGCACGCTGCATTGGTTATGGCATTATGCGGGAGAAATCCTTAAAGATTTTGTGACTGCTCGAACAGCTGACCAGCTCTCGCCGTATCATGACAGTTAGTTTTCGGCTTTCTCTACTGAGGTGCTCATCCGGAAGAACCGGGACACAATCACAGTAGTTCTTGATACGTCTCCAACGTATCTATAATTTTTGATTGCTCCATGCTACATTATCTTCTGTTTTGGACATTATTGGGCTTTATTATCCACTTTTATATTATTTTTGGGACTAACCTATTGACCCAGAGCCCAGTGCCAGTGCCAGTTCCTGTTTTTCCCTTGTTTCAGTGTTTCGAAGAAAAGGAATATCAAACGGACTCGAAACGGAATGAAACCTTCTGGAGAAGTTATTTTTGGAAGGAAAGCAACCTGATAGACTTGGAGTGCACGTCAGGAAAGAAACGAGGGAGCCACGAGGTAGGGGGGCGCGCCCACCCCCCTAGGGCGCGCCCTCCACCCTCGTGGGCCCCTCGTGGCTCCCCTGACGTACTTCTTCCTACTATATATACCCATATACCCTAAAACGATCGGGGAGCACAATAGATTGGGAGTTCCACCGTCAGAAGCCTCCGTAGCCACCGAAAACCAATCTAGACCCGTTCCGGCATCCTGCCGGAGGGGGAAACGCTCTCCGGTGGCCATCTTCATCATCCTGGTGCTCTCCATGATGAGGAGGGAGTAGTTCTCCCTCGTGGCTGAGGGTATGTACCAGTAGCTATGTGTTTGATCTCTCTCTCTTGCTCGTGTTCTTGAGGTGATACGATCTTGATGTATCGCGAGCTTTGCTATTATATTTGGATCCTATGATGTTTCTTCCCCCCTCTACTCTCTTGTAATGGATTGAGTTTCCCCTTTGAAGTTATCTTATCGGATTGAGTCTTTAAAGATTTGAGAACACTTGATGTATGTCTTCCCGTGCGTATCTGTGGTGACAATGGGATATCACGTGATTCACTTGATGTATGTTTTGGTGATCAACTTGCGGATTCCGCCCATGAACCTATGCATAGGGGTTGGCACACGTTTTCGTCTGATTCTCCGGTAGAAACTTTGGGGCACTCTTTGAGGTTCTATGTGTTGGTTAAATAGATGAATATGAGATTGTGTGATGCATATCGTATAATCATACCCGCAGATACTTGAGGTGGCATTGGAGTATCTTGAGGTGGTTTCGTACCCTACCATAATCTCTTCATTTGTTCTCTGCTATTAGTGACTTTGGAGTGACTCTTTGTTGCATGTTGAGGGATAGTTATGTGATCCAATTTTGTTATTATTGTTGAGTTAACTTGCACTAGTGAAAGTATGAACCCTAGGCCTTGTTTCAACGCATTGCAATACCGTTTGTGCTCACTTTTATCATTAGTTACCATGCTGTTTTTATATTTGCAGATTACAAAAACCATTATCTACTATCATATACCACTTGTATCATCATCTCTTCGCCGAACTAGTGCACCTATACAATTTACCATTGTATTGGGTGTGTTGGGAACACAAGAGACTCTTTGTTATTTGGTTGCAGGGTTCCTTCAGAGAGACCATCTTCATCCTACGCCTCCTATAGATTGATAAACCTTAGGTCATCCACTTCAGGGAAATTTGCTACTGTCCTACAAACCTCTACACTTGGAGGCCCAACAACGTCTACAAGAAGAAGGTTGTCTAGTAGACATCAAGCTCTTTTCTGGCGCCGTTGTCGGGGAGGTTAGTGCTTGAAGGTATATCTTTAGATCTTGCAATCGAGTCTTTTAGTTTCTTGTTTTATTACTAGTTTAGTTTATAAAAGAAAACTATAAAAAATGGAATTAAGTTTGCCTCATATGCTTCATCTTTTTAATATCTTTCGTGAGTATGATGGGAAGGAAAATTGTGCTCAAGTGCTAGAAGAAGAATGCATTAGAATGTTTGGCACTAAATATTTGAATGATGAGCATTATTGCAATGTTGTTAGTATGAATTCCTTGAATATACATGATGCTAATGATATGCAATGCCACAAGCTTGGGGAAGCTATGTTTGATGAAGATGATATTTTTTGTCCCCCATGTTTTGATGAGAAAATATATTATGATGAAAGCATGCCTCCTATTTATGATAATTATATTGATGTGGATTTGGAGAGGTCATGACTTTATTTTGTGATGAATCCACTATTCTGGAAGAGGTTCCAATTGATTATGAGAACAAAGTTGCTATCTATGATGATTATTGTGATGACTTGTATGCTATAAAGAATAATGATATCCATGAAACTTGTCATCATGATTTTAGTTTTCAATTGGATTATGCCTCACATGATAATTATTTTGTTGAGTTTGCTCCCACTATTATTCATGAGAAGAATTTTGCTTGTGTGGGGAGTAATAAAATTTCTGTGCTTGTAGATCATGAAAAGAATGCTTTAGGTGATGGTTATATTGTTGAATTCATTCATGATTCTACTGAAAATTATTATGAGGGAGGAACATATGCTTGTAGGAATTGCAATAATAGCAGGTTTCCTATCTATGTGCTTAAAGTTATGAAGTTATGCTTGTTTTACCTTCCTATGCAAGTTGATTCTTGTTCCCACAAGTTGTTTGCTCACAAAATCCCTATACCTTAAGAAAAAGTAGCAGCAGCTTCAAGCTGATCAAGATTTGCTAGCTGACAGATGGATTGAAGTCCTGGCGGCCGAGGAATATAAACTCGAACGCCCCTCCAAAAGTTACCCAAAGAGCAGGTTGCTACCCCAACTGGAGGAGGAAGCACCGAAACCTACATCCCCGGCGTATGACGCGGCTGATCGGCCACCTCGTGGCCGCAACAAAGAGGCATTCCAGCCAAAAGCTCAGCCCGCACCCCGACGCCATTCAAATAAAAAGGCATGGGGAAATACACCAGACCTGCGAGACATATTGGAGGACAAAGCAAACATGCAAGATCGATCTACGGATCACGAGGGCGCGCCACTATGCGAGACGATAATCGTCACGCCAGATACAGTAAAAGTAAGTCCAGCCGGGCCGAACACAGCGGGCAAGACGCATTTGAGCTGCGTCACGATATAGCCCAGTACAGAGGCGCCGCACACCCCTTATGCTTCACAGACGAAGTAATGGATCATCAAATCCCAGAGGGTTTCAAACCCGTAAATATAGAATCATACGACGACACAACAGATCCTGCGGTATGGATCAAGGATTTCCTCCTGCACATCCACATGGCCCGCGGTGATGACATACACGCCATCAAATACCTCCCACTCAAACTCAAAGGACCATCTCAGCATTGGCTCAACATCTTGCCAGCAGAGTCCATTGGCTGTTGGGAAGATCTAGAAGCCGCATTCCTCGACAACTTTCAGGGCACTTATGTGCGACCACCAGATGCCGATGACTTGAGCCACATAATTCAGGAGCCAGAGGAATCGGCCAGGCAATTCTGGACACGGTTCCTAACAAAGAAAAATCAAATCGTCGACTATTCGGATGCAGAGGCCCTAGCAGCTTTTAAGCACAACATCCGCGACGAATGGCTCGCCCGGCACCTTGGCCAGGAAAAGCCGAAATCTATGGCAGCCCTCACGACACTCATGACCCGCTTTTGTGCAGGAGAGGACAGCTGGTTGGCTCGCAACAATAACATATCAAAGAACCATGGTACTTCGGATACCAAGGACGGCAACGACAGGTCACGTCACAACAAACATAAGTGCCGCATTAACAGCGACAATACCGAGGATAAGACAATTAATGCCGGATTCAAAGGCTCTAAACCCGGTTAGCGGAAAAAGCCATTCAAAAGAAGCACTCCGGGCCCGTCCAGTTTGGACCGTATACTCGATCGCTCGTGTCAAATACACAACACCCCCGACAAGCCAGCCAACCACACCAACAGGGATTGTTGGGTGTTCAAGCAGGCCGGCAAGTTAAATGCCGAAAACAAAGATAAGGGGTCACATAGCAATGACGAGGAGGAGCCCCGGCAGCCGAACACCGGAGAATAGAAGAGGTTCCCTCCACAAGTGCGGACAGTGAAAATGATATACACAACCCACATCCCCAAGAGGGAGCGGAAGCATGCGCTCAGGGACGTATATGCGTTGGAGCCAGTCGCCCCAAAGTTCAACCCATGGTCCTCCTGTCCGGTCACCTTCGATCGCAGGGACCACCCCACTAGTATCCGTCATGGCGGATTTGCCGCACTAGTCCTAGACCCAATCATTGACGGATTTCACCTCACTCGAGTCCTTATGGATGGCGGCAACAACCTGAACCTGCTTTATCAGGACACAGTGCGCAAAATGGGTATAGACCCCTCAAGGATCAAACCCACAAAAACGACCATTAAAGGCGTCATACCAGGTGTAGAGGCCCATTGCACAGGCTCAGTCACACTGGAAGTGGTCTTCGGATCCCCAAATAACTTCCGAAGCAAAGAGTTAATCTTCGACATAGTCCCGTTCCGCAGTGGCTACCATGCACTGCTCGGGCGGACCGCATTTGCGAGATTCAATGCAGTACCGCATTATGCATATCGCAAGCTCAAGATGCCAGGACCTCGGGGGGTCATCACAGTCAATGGAAACACAGAGCGCTCTCTCCACACGGAGGAGCACACTGTGGCCCTCGCAGCAGAAGCGCAAAGCAGCCTCTTAAGGCAATCCACTAGTTCGGCGATTAAGGACCCGGACACCTTCAAGCGCGCTCGGAGTAATCGGCAACAGGACCGCCTGGCACATTCCAAGCTCGCATAGCAATGCGGCCCCCACCCCGGTCCCAGCCAAACGGCGAAGCCCGTGCCACGCGTACATAATTACGCATTAAAAATACCATCGGCACAGGTGGGGAGGGGGGCACGACTACGGCACGCTCCAAGACGCGGCTTAAACCGCACTAGGGGCTTGCCGCTTTGTTATTTTTCTCTTTCAGGACTTTAATCTCTGGAAACCCTGTCCGGCAGCATGATTGCCGAACACATGATGCAGCAACCAAGGAGGCAGAAAGCTACGTCACACCACGGAACTCCCAGGTGGATTACGATAACGAGTGAAATACTCGCTTTAATACTATTCCTCAGCTTGCCCTTGGAGGGGATATGTCAAATAGTCCTACTTTTTGCTTATCGCACTACTTGTATCATTCTGCATTAATGCACCTTTTTGAATAAACAATGCATAGCATTAAGACTATTATTGTATTCTTCTTTTTTTACATATATATACGTTCATTCATGACATCTAGCACCCGTACACTCTGGTACGGCCAATACGCTAGGGGCTTAAGCATACCCCATAATACGGCATGAGAAGTCCGAACACTTTCGACAATGCGGCACCCCGAACTTATAGCATTATATGCATCAGCTTTGAATCATGTCTTGGGTCAATAGTTGGGTTTGCCCGGCTCCCATGTTTTGGTACCTTACGTTCCGCTATATCGGCTAAGGTAGTACTGGGAGAACTACTGCGATTGTGCCCCAGTTCTGCTGGGCTAAGCACCTCAGTAGAGAGAGCTAAAACTGACTGTCATGATAAGGCGAGAGACTGGTCGCTATTCGAGAGGTTTCAAGTCCCTAAGGACTTATGCCGCTTAGAGCGAGGAGTCGGCCCTGTCCGGCTTAAGGCGTGTATCGCGCCCCAAATTCAGCCTTCCGAATACTAGGGGCTTTGCCGAAATTTAAAATTATAGAACTCTATGGCTAAGTGAGAGTGATAACGCATTATAGTCTGATTGCCTTGTTCGTTGTGCCGAGCACCTCCCTCGAAGGACCCAAATATGGGAACAAGAGTGCTCAGGTTTATCCCGAACACCCCAGCACTCATGGCGTGGGGGCAGAAGCCGACGACTAGCCATCTCTCAGATTTGATAAATAGCCGAACATAAGGTAATATTTTAAATTCAAACAAGCGTTGCATAGCGCATATGAACAAGTTTTCATAATATAGGATTACACGAGCAAGTTTATTCAAATATTACATCTTTCGCACACTCGTCCGCTACAAGACGGGCACCCTTCAAGACACCCTCATAGTCCATCTCGGGGTGGCGGTGCTCCTTGCCCTGCGGCGGCCCTTCCTTCACCAGCTTCACGGCGTCCATCTTGGCCCAGTGCACCTTCGCACGGGCGAAAGCCCGGCGTGCACCTTCGATGCAGACGGACCGCTTGATGACTTCTAGCCGTGGGCAGGCATCCACAAGCCGCCTCACCAGGCTGAAGAAGCTGTTGGGAAGGGCGTCGCCAGGCCACATCCGGACTATAAAGCCCTTCATGGCCTGTTCGGCCGCCTTGTGTAGCTCGACCAGTTGCTTCAGCTGGTCGCTCAGAGGCATCGGGTGTTCGATCCCAGTATACTGAGACCAGAACAGCTTCTCCATTGAGCTTCCCTCCTCGTCCTGGTAAAACTGTGCGGAATCCGACACGCTGCGGGGCAAATCTGCGAATGCTCCTGGAGAGCTCCAGACTCGAGTAAGTAACAAGTAATTTACTTTCACATGCTTGCTTTGCATATTGAATGCCTTACCCGCCGCTATCTTCTTCATCGCATCAATCTCCTGGAGGGCCTTTTGGGCTTCAGCCTTGGCACTCTTTGCACTCTCAAGGGCCGTGGCAAGCTCGGACTCTCGCGTCTTCAAGTCAAGCTCCAACGCCTCATGCTTCGTCACGAGAGCATGGAGCTCTTGCTGCACCTCGCCCACCCGTGCCTCTTGTTTTTCCCGCTCGGTGCGCTCCTGGGCCGCTTTGTTTTCGGCCTTGGATAGCGCTTGCTTCAGGGTTGCCAATTCGGTCGTGGCCCCTGGCAAATTAAAGATGATCCTGTCATTTTGCAATCACATCCTTTTTGTATATATACATATCTATAGACTAGGTATTACTTAGCTTTGTTCTCCTCGAGCTGCCTCTTAGCAATGCCAAGCTCTTTCTCGGACCCCTCGAGGTCCTGCTTCAGTGCGGCGACCTCCGCAGTCAGTGCGGCAGAGGTCAGCAGCGAAGCCTGCATACGCATACAGACATACTAGTATTAGACTCCTGCAGATATTATTTGATCCTCTATTCGGCTTTTCTTTGTGAACACCAAACAGAGCATCAGGGGCTACTATCTATGCGGTAATATTTTTCCAATATTTTGAACACTTACCTCAAAGCCTGTTAGAAGGCTGGCACAGGCTTCAGTCAGTCCGCTCTTGGCGAACTAAACCTTCTTGATCACCGCACTCATAATAGTGCGGTGCTCTTCGTCGATGGAAGCACCGCGAAGCGCTCCCAGCAGGTTGTCTGGTGCCTATGGATGGATAGAGGTCACCGGCACAAGCGTCTTGCCCCTTTTGGAAGGAGGCCGCCTGCCTGAGTCCAGAACCACTGGAGGTTCCGGCGCGGTGTTCGGCTGAGGGCCGAACTCGGAGCCCTCGGGAGCCCTACTCCCTCTGCTCCCGGAGTCCGGAAGGTCGCCTTGAGGCACCTCCGGGACTGTCTCCCCTTGACCCGGTGCCTCTTGAGACAATACCCCGGCATTGTCCGTAGGGCAAGGGGAGGTGGCGGTCGGAAGTGGATCGCTATCCATATCCGACGAGTCCAAGGAGCCGTCCGACGAAGATACGTCGATACGGGCTTGGGGCGGTTTGCATAATCACATTCGGCGTTAGGAGAAGCAGTGCGACAAAGGTATGCTATGAGTTACTCTGGTATCCGAATACTTACGACTTCGCCAGGGGCTTGGCCCTGAGCAGCCACTCGTCTTTGCCTTCGGCGGCGGTGGTGGAGTAGTCCGAAAGGAGAGTCCTCCCCTTCTTGGACCCTTCGCCCCCCCCCCCGGTTGGGGCGGCCTTCCTTTTCTTGTCTCCCCCGACTAGAGGGGGAGCATCTTCATCTTCCTCCTCATCTTCGGGGGAGGAGTGCGTCGCGGAGTCATCGGACAATGAGTCTGATATCACCTAGCGCCGGGAACTCTTTCGGGTTCCCTTGGCCTTCTTCTTGGTCTTCTCTGGCACCTTGTAAGGAGCCGGAGTCAGCATCTCCGTCAGGAGAGCGTCCGCAGTGTCTTCGGGCAGAGGGGCCGGGCAGTTGATCTGCTCCGATGCCTTCACCAAGTCCTGTCAAAGGCATGGGAGCTCAGACCCCGCTTATAGTTAAGCTATGGGAAGTAAAAATCCTACCAGATGTACAAAACTTACCAAATTCGCAAGGCGCTTCGCGCTTAGCCCGCGGTCCTCGGTGAGAGAGGGAGGGACCTCGGCACCCTTAAACAGCACCCTCCAGACGTCTTTGTGCGTCGTGTCGAAGAGCTCGATTAGAGTCTGGTGCCGGGCCAGGTCGAACTCCCACAGGTTGAAATCCCGTTGTTGACACGGGAGGATCCGGTGGAAGAGCATGACCTGGACTATGTTGACAAGCTTGAGCTTCTTGCTTGCCATATTTCAGATACATTTCTGGAGTCCGTCTAGGTCCACCGATGAACCCCAGGACCGGCCCTTCTCTTTCCAGGAGGTGAGCCGCGTGGGGATTCCGGATCGAAATTCGGGGGCCACCACCCTATTGGTGTCGCGCGGCTCGGTGATGTAGAACCATGTCGATTGCCACCCCTTTATGGTCTCCACGAAGGAGCCTTCGAGCCATATAACATTGGGCATCTTACCCACCATGGCTCCGCCACATTCCGCTTGCTGGCCCCCCACCACCTTCGGCTTGATATTGAAGGTCTTCAGCCACAAACCGAAGTGGGGCTGAATGCGGAGGAAAGCCTCACACACGACGATGAAAGCCGAAATGTTGAGGATGAAGTTCGGGGCCAGATCATGAAAGTCCAGCCCGTAGTAGAACATAAGACCACGGACGAATGGATGGAGGGGAAACCCCAGTCTGCGGAGGAAGTGGTGGAGGAAAACTACCCTCTCGTGAGGTTCCGGGGTAGGAACGATCTGCCCCGCAGCGGGCAGCTGATGCGCGATATTCGCGGCTAAGTATTCGGCTCCGCGCAGCTTTTTGATGTGTCCCTCCGTGACGGAGGAAGCCATCCACTTGCCTCCCGCTCCGGACATGTTTGGAGAAGGTTGAGGAGAAGGATGTGGACTTGGGTGTTGGAGCTCGAGTGCGCAAGAATGGATGAGCAAGGAGGAAGAAGGCGTGGGTAGAAAAAGGTTAAACCTTATCCCCTCATAAGGGCGGCCAAAACTATGCGCCCCCACTAGCCTGGTAAAACTCGCTTATCCCCCGACCGCCGTAATTGATAGCGCGGTTGGGTTACCCACGCCCGTATTTATGAGAATCCCGTAATAAAGGGGACACGATCTCTGCTTTGATAAGACGTGTCAAGAAACTGCCTCGCGTTATGTGCGGGGCTGGTTAAAGAAAAATGGTTTGAATAATCACCGAGCCATGGCATGATGTCATGTTGCCAAAACGTGTCAGCAGATTAGATTTGTGGAAATATTATTCTCTCTACAGTGGTATGTGGAACTTATTTTCTAGGGTCGGACACTATCCTTTTATTCAAAATCTTCTTTGGTATATCCGGAGGAGGAACCCGCCTTGCAATGCCGAAGACAACACTGCGCGCCGGACTCATCGTCATTGAAGCCTGGTTCAGGAGCTACTGAGGGAGTCCTGGATTAGGGGGTCTCCGGACAGCCGGACTATATCCTTTGGCCGGACTGTTGGACTATGAAGATACAATATTGAAGACTTCATCCCGTGTCCGGATAGGACTCTACTTGGCGTGGAAGGCAAGCTAGGCAGTACGGATATGGATATCTCCTCCTTTGTAACCGACCTTGTGTAACCCTAGCCCCCTCGGTGTCTATATAAACCGGAGGGTTTTAGTCCATAGGACAACATACAATCATACCATAGGCTAGCTTCTAGGGTTTAGCCTCTCCGATCTCGTGGTAGGTCAACTCTTGTAATACTCATATCATCAAGAATAAATCAAGCAGGACATAGGGTTTTACCTCCATCAAGAGGGCCCGAACCTGGGTAAAACATCGTGTCCCCTACCTCCCGTTACCATCCGCCTTAGACGCACAGTTCGGGACCCCCTACCCAAGATCCGCCGGTTTTGACACCGACAGGGGAGCCTAAGCTTGGGGATGACCAAGGCACCCCAAAGTAATATTCAAGGACAACCAAAAGCCTAAGCTTGGGGATGCCCCGGAAGGCATCACCTCTTTCGTCTTCGTTCATCGGTAACGTTACTTGGAGCTATATTTTTATTCACCACATGATATGTGTTTTGCTTGGAGAGTCATTTTAGTTTCTTTTGTTTTGCTTGCTGTTTGAATAAAATACCAAGATCTGAAATTATTAAATGTTAGAGAGTCTTCATATAGTTGCATAATTATTCAACTACTCATTGATCTTCACTTATATCTTTCGGAGTAGTTTGTCATTTTCTCTACTGCTTCACTTATATCTTTTTAGAGCACGGTGGTGGTTTTATTTTGTAGAAATAAATGAACTCTCATGCTTCACTTAGATTATTCTGAGAGTCTTAAACAGCATGGTAATGTGCTTAATCCTAATATGCTAAGTATTCAAGACTAGTAAAACTTTCTTATGAGTGTGTTGAATACTAAGAGAAGTTTGATGCTTGATGATTGTTTTGAGATATGGAGGTAATAATATCAAAGTCGTGCTAGTTGAGTAGTTGTGAATTTGAGAAATGCTTGTGTTGAAGTTTGCAAGTCCCGTAGCATGCTCGTATGGTAAACATTATTTAACAAATTTGAAACATGAGGTGTTATTTGATTGTCCTCCTTATGAGTGGCGGTCGGGGACGAGCGATGGTCTTTTCCTACCAATCTATTCCCCTAGGAGCATGCGTGTAGTGCCGAGGTTTTTGATGAATTGTAGATTTTTGCAATAAGTATGTGAGTTCTTTATGACTAATGTTGAGTCCATGGATTATACGCACTCTCACCCTTCCATCCTTGCTAGCCTCTTCGGTACCGTGCATTGCCCTTTCTCACATTGAGAGTTGGCGCAAACTTCACCGGTGCATCCAAACCCCGTGATATGATACGCTCTTTCACACATAAACCTCCTTATATCTTCCTCAAAACAGCCACCATACCTACCTATTATGGCATTTCCATAGCCATTCCGAGATATATTGCCATGCAACTTTCCACCATTCCATTTATCGTGACACATTCATCATTGTCATATTGCTTAGCATAATCATGTAGCTGACATAGTATTTGTGGCAAAGCCACCGTTCATAATTTTCATACATGTCACTCTTGATTCATTGCATATCCCAGTACACCGCCGGAGGCATTCATATAGAGTCATCTTTTGTTCTAGTATCGAGTTGTAAATAAATAGAAGTGTGATGGTCATCATTTTCTAGAGCATTGTCCCAAGTGAGGAATAAAAAAAGAGAGAAGGGCCATAAAAAAGAGAAGGCCCAAAAAAGAGAAAGGCCATAAAAAAGGAGAAGGCCCAAAAAATGAGAGAAAAAGAGAGAAGGGACAATGCTAGTATCCTTTGCCACACTTATGCTTCAAAGTAGCACCATGATCTTCATGATAGAGAGTCTCTTGTTTTGTCACTTTCATATACTAGTGGGAAATTTTCATTATAGAACTTGGCTTGTGTATTCCAACAATGGGCCTCCTCAAGTGCCCTAGGTTTTCGTGAGCAAGCAAGTTGGATGCACACCCACTTAGTATCTTTTGTTGAGATTTCATACATTTATACCTCTAGTGCATCCGTTCCATGGCAATCCCTACTCCTTGCATTAACATCAATCGGTGGGCATCTCCATAGCCCATTGATTAGCCTCGTTGATGTGAGACTTTCTCCCTTTTTGTCTTCTCCACATAACCCCCTGTAACGCCCCGAGACCGTTGCGCCCCGAGACCGTTGCGCCAGGTGTCGTCCAGTTATTCGCTGATGTTGCCAGGTCATTTGCTTGTGTGTTGCATTTCATCATGTCATCATGTGCATTGCATCATGTCAATCATGCAACCCGTTTAAAACTCAACTGGTGTGGTGGTATTTGATCATTTAAATCGAGGGAATTCACATGGTGATTCTCTTTACAACTTATCCTCTTGATATTTAGAGAGCTATAGTAATTATTCCAATTATGTGGAATTACCTTAACACACTTGCAAAAATCCCAAGCCTTTTATTATTTCACTCTTGGCCTCTAACTTTGCCATATGTCCTTTCATCATTTTCCGGAGCTCCACCTAATTTCTCAACATTTTTGGGCACTTCGAAAAACCTATCCTAGCTCAACCTTTTGAATTAAATTCAAAGGAATTTGAATTTAATCTTTCAACTTGACCTTTTTTTCTATTTTTCCGGACCATGCACATTTTTTTTGAGTCCGTGAAAATTATCCTCGTGCCCAACTCTTTCTCTAACCTTTCTTTTCTTCCTTTTCTTCTCTTTATTTTCCGTTTGGAAAAGAGTATTAGAGAGAGAGACAGAAGGAGCCCAGCAGCCTGGGCCTCCCAACCTCCCGCGCCGGCCAAAGGCCAAGGCCCATCCGCGCCCCATGGTTAACCTAGCTAGCTAAGCATACTAAGTCCCAAGCGGCCAGAGATTGTCTTGGGGTATCAGAGTTTCCTCTCCATAGACATTGTCTCTGAATCCTTTCAATTTGCTTCAAAATACCAGTTGGGATGACTAGTGTGCACAGGAAGTATATAGGCATTGATGTTAGGACAGAGTGGAGCAACTGCAACCTGCTACCTTGATTTAGAAAACATGAAGTGGCAGACAATCTTCTTTCGATCCTATGCACTAGAGGCATGAGGTCTTGGATTGAGGGCCTTGTAGTCCCCATGGGTAGACCCAAGTAAGTAAAAGGCATGGATCCTATGGTACAGCCAAGAATTGAGGCCAACCTGTTAGCTTCATCTGATGACAAGTTCATAGGCACCATAAGGGATTTTGTAAAATTTACAGATAATCCTGTTGCCGCAGCAAAGACATCAAACATGTCTTTAAGAGCAAGCAGTTGGTGATCAATAGCAGGCAACACAATTAGTGTATCATCAGCATACTGAACAATGGGGTAATCCTGACTGTTGGAAGGGATTGGCAAAGTCAGAATTCCTTTACTGCACATGTCGTTGACAACAGACTGAAGCAGGTCAGCGGCAAGGACAAAAAGAAGAGGTGACATTGGGTCTCCTTGCCTAACTCCTCTCTTACATTTAAAATGATTGCCAGGAACACCATTAAGAAGCACAGAAGAAGAGCCAGAAGACAAAATAGTTTGCATCCAGGAGATCCATTTTTCATTGAAACCCTTGTATCTTAAGATGCTAAGAATGGCATCATGCTCAATAGTGTCAAAGGCTTTAGTAAAATCCAATTTCAGCAGCACTATTGGTCTCTTTGAAGCATTACACTGGTGAATATACTCAAAGCACCAAGCTAGACAATCCTGAATAGACCTGGATTTAATAAACCCATATTGGTTTTTATGAATACAGGAAAGGATGACCTTCTGCAACCTGTTTGCCAAAAGTTTAGTGAGGAATTTCAAACAGGTATTTGTCAAAGATATTGGCCTGTAATCATTCAAACCCTCAGGTGAAATCTTTTTTGGGATCAAGGTTATGAGAGAACTGTTGATACACTCCAAATCAAGGTTCCCCTCAAACAACTCTTTGACCAATTGATGAAAGTCATCTTTAATTATGTGCCAACACTTCTTAAGAAAAAGGCCAGTGAAACCATCTGGCCCAGGTGCTCTGTCAGGAGGCATTTCCTTAATAACACAATCAATTTCCTGCTCAGAAAAGGGCTTGGTCAAATCATCTAGTCCCTGAACCTTCTTAATTATATTTGGCATATCAAAACCCATTTGTGTATTATTTGTGCATCCCATCCTCTGCTTGAACTCCTGCAGAAATAATCCAGCAATTGATGCATGATCAGAGATCACTTGCCCATCATCAGAAGTTATACTAGAAATAGAGTTATTCCTGTATCTCTCTGTGGCCATGGCATGGAAAAATTTGGTGTTTTCCTCTCCCACTTTAATGTTCCTAATGGTACATCTCTGCTTCCAGTAGATAAATTGCAACCTTAGAGTTTCCTCCAAGTGTAACTTTACAATTTTCCTGAAATTTTCCTCAGGCCTAGACAAAGGCCTTAACTCCTCAAGACCATCCAGACAAAGAATTACTTTATTGCAGTTGGAAATTAGAGCCTTGACGGTAGAAAGGCTAATGTGCCAGTGTTTGAGTGCCTGCCTGAGAGCTTTGAACTTTGCAGATATTATAGCAGCAGAAGATTTCTTATGAACTGGTCTATTCCAAGATTCACTGACACAATCAAGAAAACCAGGCAGATTAGTCCAGTAATTTTCAAATCTAAATACTTTGGCCTTGGGAATAGTAGTTTTGATTTGCACTACACAAGGCACATGATCTGAAGTGGTTCTAGCCAGAGGAAAGACCATAGTGTTAGGAAAAGAACATGTCCATGAAGGGGTTGTAAAAAACCAATCAATCTGTTCAAGCAAAGGAACAGTTTGCATATTTGTCCAGGTGTACCTTCTGCCCTTGATAGGTAATTCAATTAAGCCCAGATGCCCAATAACCTCATTAAAGATGAACATGTCATTAATATCACCACCTGGTTTATTCCTGTTTTCCATTGATCGCATGAAATTGAAATCACCCAGTAGCAGCCAGTTAGCATCATCGGGGATAGTTATATCATGCAACCAATTAATAAAATTATCTCTAGCTGGATTTTGACAGGGTCCATAAACTGAAACTAGAGTCCAGGTTTGGGAGTTATGAACAGACATGAACTCCACTATAATACCAAAGCTATTGGACTCAATTAGCTTCCCAGCAAACAGAGCAGTATTCCATACGACTAACAACCCACCCGAGGCTCCAGCCGAAGGCACATGGATAAACTGATCAAAACGTCGTGGACAACATTTACGGATGAAACGTTGATCAATGACCTCACATTTTGTTTCTTGGAGGCAAACAACGGAACAAGCACTCTCATCAATTTTCTGACGAACTGCACGCTTTCTGTCATCTGAATTCAGACCTCGCACATTCCAACAGAGAACTTTCCAATCTCTAACATCATTGTGATTCATTACAGACCATAATTAAGTAACAACAAAAGACTGTCACATAATGACAGTACCAGTTCAGCCAAGGGATAGCATAAAAGTTCAGACAAAGCCTAAAAGATAAGTGCAGATAAATGGTTTTCACAAGGGTTAACCATAAACCCCACCAAATGAAATGATCAGCTATCATCATTGGAGCTAGGAGGAGCAGAAGACTTGCAAGAAGAAGCCTCAAGCTTCTCCTTAGTGAGCTTCTCCGGCCCAATGCCGAGGCGAAGGCCAACCTGCTGCAGCACATTGATTGGCATGGGCAGCGGCACAGTGGGTTGATCTGCATCGTGAGGAGGAGCCCGTGGTAGTTCACCATCCACAGTAACCTTGCGCTTCTTCTGGGGTTTTGCTGCAGGTTTCTTCATAGGGGACTTGGCTGGGGTAGAATGCCTGAAGCCATCACGTAAGGCTGAGAGCCTGGCACTGCGCCTAACCGCAGAATCAACAATCACAGACTTTGGTTTGCGAGCACGAGCTGGACGCTGACTTGGGGCTGTAGAGAAATTAAATGTATACATCTCAACCGCGGACAACACTGGGTCAACCATGGCACAATCCTCAGCAACATTGTCAAAACAAAGTGCACGAGAAACAGGAGGCTTCCTTGGAGTGTTGGAGTGTTGTAACGCCCCGAGACCGTTGCGCCAGGTGTCGTCCAGTTATTCGTTGATGTTGCCAGGTCATTTGCTTGTGTGTTGCATTTCATCATGTCATCATGGCATTGCATCATGTCATCATGCAACCCGTTTTAAAACTCAACTAAACAAATGGTATGGATCTTTGATCCATTTAAATCGAGGGAATTCACATGGTGATTCTCTTTACAACTTATCCTCTCGATATTTAGAGAGCTATAGTAATTATTCCAATTATGTGGAATTACCTTAACACACTTGCAAAGATCCCAAAGCCTTTTATTATTTCAACTCTTGGCCTCTAACTTTGCAATATGTCCTTTCATCATTTTCCGGAGCTCCACCTAATTTCTCAACATTTTTGGGCATTTCGAAAAACCTATCCTAGCTCAACCTTTTGAATTAAATTCAAAGGAATTTGAATTTAATCTTTCAACTTGACCTTTTTTTCTATTTTTCCGGACCGTGCATATTTTTCTCTGAGTCTGTGAAAATTATCCCCGTGCCCAACTCTTTCTCTAACCTTTCTTTTCTTCCTTTTTCTTTCTCTTTATTTTCCGTTTGGAAAAGAGTATTAGAGAGAGAGAGAGAGAGAAGGAGCCCAGCAGCCTGGGCCTCCCAACCTCCCGCGCCGGCCCAAGGCCAAGGCCCATCCGCGCCCCATGGTTAACCTAGCTAGCTCGTTTCCCTGGCCCGATCTCCCCCTCGATCCCTCTCTCCCTCCTAGCGCCGCCAGAGAGAGAGGATCGAACCCATCTCCCGACCTCCTCCTTCCCTCGATCCCCTCCTCTCGAACCCGCTCGCAGGCCCTCTCCCGATCCCATCTCACTCCCGCGCCGCCAACCTCCACCAGGACCCGCGAGCCCGAGCGCCTCCTGCCGCGAGCTCCACCAGGATCACGCCGCTGCCCCGCCTCCAAGTCTACCCCGCGCCGACGACCCTGCAAGCTGCTGTCGCACGCCTTCGTCCCCGCGCCGCGAGCAGCTCCCCTCCTTCGTCCATGGCGGCCGCCGCACCTGTCAAGTCCCTCTCCATCAGTGCCTGCCCCGCCACCATCTCGACCTCGCCATGGCCTCCGCGCCGCCGTCCTCCATGGCCGCTGCCGGCTGAGCTCGAAGCTCCGCTGCTGCACCTCGTCGCCGGAGTGTCTCCCCTCTGCCTCCCCTGCAGCTGCTCTCCGGCAGCTCGGCCGACCTCCTCTGCTCCGCCCTGCGCGTCCTCGCCGTCCAACCACGCCGCCGGACTGCTACCTTGCCTCCCCGACCTGAACTAGCTCAGCCCCCGGCCATCTTCGGTGCCTCACCGGCCGGATCTGACTCCGGTGGCCCGTCCCCGTCGGGACGACCTCCACCACAGGCCAACCACCAAGCCGGCTATGCCACTGTTGTCGCCTGGCATGGCCATGACCAAGACCCGAGACTTGAGACCCGTGGCCTCCGCTGTTAATTTCCATGGACGCCAAGTACCTCTTCCGGTGATCCGAACATCTACGAGCCGTGTACCACTACAGCCGGTGTGTTTTTCGTCAAGTCCGACTACGACACAAATGGCTACACAATGACTCCAAAGAACATGGAAACGCCAAGTTCCTCTCCGAACGTCAACGACTACCATCGCCGAGACCGCAAGTACCACGACAACCCCGAAGGGATGCGGACCCGTCAAGTACCTCTCCGAAAAACGAGCATGTACCACTACGTTCGGAGACATCGGATCCGCCAAGTCCAACAACGAATGGGTACAACTACCGACGACCCCGGACATTTACGAAAACGTGTGCCACTACCGTCGCCGTGTACCACTACGCCCAAGTTCCACTACAAGATGAACCACCATCGTCGCCGATGACCGTCAAGTGTACAACTACCGCCGGCGTTGATTTGACAAGAAAATGTGTACCACTACTTCCACGACGTCCCGTGAACGCCTACTTCCCTCTATGAACGAGAACCGTCCCCTTTGCACGCTACAAAGGTATAACCCCGAGACGATGCCCGTAAATGAATGCATGTTGTATGAGATGCACCCTTGTTCGATAACGTCGCCCCTCTTTTGCCTTGCCACCGACATGTGGGAACTCAGTATTCGAGAGCACCCCGCATTCTATCGCATGTCACGCTCTCGTCGCATTTTCTTTTGCACCGGGATCTCAATCGAGTTACCGGAACCGATATGTTGCCATGGCATCATTTTCGGATTCGTTGCCGTGGCACCCCTTTTCTTTCCACCACGGTGGCAAATGCTTCATAATATGCTGTTATCAACATTTTCTTAAAAACTTGCATAAACTTGTTCATGTCATCCGCATCATGATAACAACAATTAAAATGTTTAAATTGTTGTTGCATTAAATTACTAATGCATATGGGGAGTTACCGGATTTGTTGTTTATTATATCCGACCCCATTTAAATTGTTTAGATGGTATAGTTTTGTTATGTTTCACCTCTTGCCATGTTAACCAACATTTAACTTTGTTGAGTACCTAACCGAGAGTGAACTAAATAATTGATGTGGTGTTCCGTCAATATGCAACTCGTTGTATATTGAGCTCCACTTAATTTGTAGTATTGTTTGTGCACTTTGCCATGCCATGCATAATTAAACCAGACATGCATCATACTTGGTTGTGCATCTTGCCATGATTATGTGAAGATTGTTTACCATGTTTGTTTGCTTCTTTCCGGTGTTGCTTCTTCGGGTTGGTTCCGTTAACGTCGAGTTTGTGAGGATCCGTTCAACTTCGTCCGTTTGTCTTCTTCATGGACTCGTTCTTCTTCCTTGCGGGATCTCGGGCAAGATGATCATACCCTCGAAATCACTACTATCTTTGCTATGCTAGTTTGCTCGCTCTTGCTATGCCAATGCTATGATGCCTACCATTTGCTTGTCAGCCTCCCAAATTGCCATGTCAAACCTCTAACCCACCATGTCCTAGCAAACCGTTGATTGGCTATGTTACCGCTTTGCTCAGCCCCTCTTATAGCGTTGTTAGTTGCAGGTGAAGGTTGAAGTTTGTTCCATGTTGGAACATGGAGATGTTGTTCCTTGTTGGGACATGTTTACTTGTTGGGGATATCACAATTTATCTTATTTAATTAATGCATCTATATACTTGGTAAAGGGTGGAAGGCTCGGCCTTATGCCTGGTGTTTTGTTCCACTCTTGCCACCCTAGTTTCCGTCATATCGGTGTTATGTTCCCGGATTTTGCGTCCCTTACGCGGTTGGGCTATAATGGGAACCCCTTGACAGTTCGCCTTAAATAAAGCTTTTCCAGCAATGCCCAACATTGGTTTTACCATTTGCCACCTAGCCTTTTTCCCTTGGGAGTCGCGCATCCCGAGGGTCATCTTTATTTTAACCCTCCCGGGCGAGTGCTTGTCTAAGCGTTGGTCCAAACTAGAGCCCCTTGTAGCGCCACCTCGGGGAAACTCGAGGGATGGTTTTAGTTGTACGGATTGCTTATCCGGTGTTGCCCTGAGAACGAGATATGTGCTGCTCCTATCAGGATGTCGGCACATCGGACGGTGTTGCTGGTTTAGTTTTACCCTATCGAAATGTCTTGTTGTACCGGGATACCGAGCCTGATCGGTACGTCTCGGGTGGAGGTCTATTCCTTCGTTGACCGTGAGAGCTTGTTGTGGGCTAAGTTGGGACACCCCTGCAGGGATTTGATCTTTCGAAAGCCGTGCCCGCGGTTATGGGCAGATGGGAATTTGTTAACGTCCGGTTGTAGAAAACCTGAAGTCGACCTTAATTAAAATACATCAACCGCGTGTGTAACCGTGATGGTCTCTTTCCGGCGGAGTCCGGGAAGTGAACACGGTTGTTGGAGTTATGCTTGACGTAGGTAGTCCAGGATCACTTCTTGATCATACTTTTATCGACCGTGCTTTGCCTTCTCTTCTCGCTCTCTTTTGCGAATAGGTTAGCCACCATATATGCTAGTCGCTTGCTGCAGCTCCACCTCATACCTTTACCTTACCCATAAGCTTAAATAGTCTTGATCGCGAGGGTGCGAGATTGCTGAGTACCCGTGGCTCACAGATACTTCCAAAACCAGCTTGCAGGTGCCGATGAGTCCGTGCAGATGACGCAACCAAGCTCAGGAGGAGCTCGATGAAGATCTTGTCCTTCGTGTTGTTTCGTTTTAGTTGATCAGTAGTGGAGCCCAGTTGGGGTCAATCGGGGACCTTTGTCGCATTTGGGGTTCTTCTTTTATTTTGGTTTCGTAGTCGGACCATGAGTGTATTTGATTGATGTAATGCTTTATTCATGTAATTATGTGAAGTGGCGATTGTAAGCCAACTATGTATCTCTTTCCCTTATGTATTACATGGGTTGTGTGAAGATTACCTCACTTGCGACATATGCCTTCAATGCGATTATGCCTCTAAGTCGTGCCTCGACACGTGGGAGATATAGTCGCATTGAGGGTGTTACAAGTTGGTATCAGAGCCTTCCCCGACCTTAGGAGCCCCATTGCTTGATCGTTTTTAGCGGCCGAGTTGTGTCTAGAAAAATGTTTTGAGTCATTTAGGAATTATATATCGGAGAGTTTAGGAATTCTTTTTACTTCCCAGTCTCCTCATCGCTCTGGTAAGGCATCCTGACGTAGAGTTTTGACTCTTCTCTTCTCAAATTTCACTAAAAAAAATTTTAGGATCACGCGGGTATCTTGGAATCGTTCCGATGGTTTTATGATGAGAACATTGTCTTGGTGCCTCCTGTCAGGGGTTTTGTGGAAGTGTCCCGGGGAGTTGAGCTCTGAGGTGTTGTCGTCATAATTTTATCGTTGCAATTCTGGAATACCTGAGTTTAGTACGCCGACATCGAAAATCTCTTTTATGCAGTTCGTTGGTGAGATAACCTCGACGCCACCCAGTACTGGGGCGGGAGTTCGGGAGTATCGCCATAACTTGTATAACGGATGCTTTTCGAAGGTTGAGGTAGATGATTTCCGAAGGTTTCTTGGTTATGTGTTGAAGGATGGATACAGCTAGATGTAGGATTTGTTAGTTTTGGGTGAGATATTATGCTTCCCCTGTATCCCCAACACCTGATTGCATAACCGGAAAATTTCGGGAGTTTCATAGGTGGGAATTCAAGTAGCTCTTAGGATATCTTTCCGACGGATGTATGATATGAAATTGGGGTTCGACGTCTAGTGGTCCGCCTATTCACGGTCGGTTTTACAGTGGTCTCGTTGTGTCTTAAAGAGTCCTTGGCTATGCCGACTCGGGGACGCTTCGTATGTCATGTGCACTGCCTTGTACATGATGGTGTTGTACGATCGAGCCCGTGTAGGCCCCACCATGAAAACTTCGGACGAAATCTCTATCATATGTTTGTTCGGGCTTATTCTGCAAGCCAACCCTTTGTTTTTGTTTTGAGTTGTGGTATTCGAGTTGCTTCGAAGTCAAATGTTGATTCCATACCTTTTTCCTAAGCGGTATTCTCATACTCCTATGCGAATACTTATCCTTCTTGATAATCGAGTTGTCATTTCAATTTCTTCTCAACCGGTGTACTTCTCTTCAAGTGGATCCGGTCATTTCAACAACCGCAAGATCAAGTATCAGTTCTTCTTAACGGTGTTTGTTTCACCCGTCTCCAAGTTGACTTTGTTTTTCCTGCCCACCCACCCTTTTTCTTCAAGGACTCAGTTTTCTTAATCTAATATCCATTTTATTCATGTGAAGTCTCTTCATTCTTTTCTTTCAATACTCTTATCCGGTGTTTCTAATGAAGATTCTAATGGAGACTCAAGTTTATCATTCCTTGTTCTCTTATCTTCTCCGGTGGTTCAATTCAAGTTTTGTTGTTGATCATATCCTTTTTCTCCTTTCTAATACCTTCTCATAACGGTTCACCTAATAATCTTTCACCGCTCATTATTCTATTATTCCGGAGTGCCCAAGATATCTCGAAGATTCGTGTTTCCACTCTACATTTGTTCAAACTATCTTGAGGTTGTTTATCTCATTCAAGCCATTAAATTCAACCAGTGCAATCTCCTTTCTCAAGTAATCGTTCAACGGTGTTCCTTTTGAGTGGGCCCTAACCCACAGGTCTTTTCCCAGGATCTTACCTGACTCTTCTAATTCTCCCGAAGATATCCTTAAAATTCTTTTCGAAGTTTGACGTAAGAATGAGTTATCATCAGTCAAATGCCATCTCCTAGATCTTTCACAATTATTTTCATCGTTGGCTCAACCTCTTCGTTTTGATTCTTCTATAGTGTCTAAATAATTCATGGTGGTGTTCTCGTCGTCATTCTCGGATTTTGAAGACCGAAGAAGAGTTTCTCCTTAATCTTGCTTCATTCTCTTCAAGATTCGTGATTCTAGCTCGTTGCCATCCTCATAATTGTTTCGATCGTGAAAATTCTTTTCACCCTTCCGGAGCAATTTAAGAGTCTTCTCAGTTTGTTATCCGGAGTTCACCAATTCAGAGTTATTCATTCTCAGTTTTCAGCTCTCGTTCTCCAAATCTTACCGGTGCATCGATCATATATCCTCTAATCAGTGCATGATCTCTTTGTTCTCATGTATCTAAATCCTCTCAGGAATCTTCATTCATTTTCATAATTCTTTCCGGTGTTTCTTTATCCTTACTTCGTTCAGTTCCAGTTCTTACGGTGGTTTGTGCAAGATTCCTATTCTTCCGTATCATATCAATTCATTCGTTGTTTCGATTTTACCGGTGGTTCGTTGAAGACTTTCCCAAGCTTGCACTATATCTCTCTTAATCCTTTCTACAAGAATAAGTAGTGTGCCAAATCCATTGTTTGTCATCAATTTAATTGGTGAAGGATACGCATAACGTAATTCTTATTTTGTTCATCCAAGTGATTAATTCTTTATTCCGGAGCCTCATCAAAATTCTTGGTTTCAATTGTTTCATCTTTTCTTTCCCGGAGTTCCAAGCTCTAATTATCACGGAGATCCATCTAATCATTGCAAGGCTTCAACCTTACTCTTCTCATCTTCCTTTCCGTTTGATTATTCTTTTGTTACCGGAGTTTGTCATGAAGGTTCTACATGACGGTTCACCAAGGATTTAATTCTTTCTCGAAGTGTTCATCGAGATTCTTTTCAAAGGAGCTCAAGCTTTCTTCATCTTGCTATCCGGAGTACAATTTCTTTCTACCGTATCTTTGGAGGTGGTTTTACATCATTCTTGATAATTTGAGTTCATGATTCACATGTTATTAAGAATGAGGTGTTTTAAATCCATCAATCTCTTCTTTGGAGTTACCTTGGGTTATATTTCACCTAAAGCCTTCCCTGAGGATTGTTGCTATTTATGGTGCTCATAATTGACCCAAGTTCTTCTATTATCCTCCCGGTGAAATAAGTTTCTCGTCTCCTTGTTCATTCCAATCCAATTCTTTTCCCGTGAGTGGCAGGTTGTCACCTCATAATTTGAGTTGTATTCCATAAGACCATATCAAGCTTATTATTTTTCGTTGTTGGTTTTCCAACAACTCCATTCTAGCATTTGTGGTAAGCGTGCTCCCTCGAGATCTTGTTTCCCTTCGTTCATCCCACTCCATTCTTACTTTTGTTCCGGAGGCTTTGTGATGTTGCTCTCTTCAACTCATCATCTTGTTTGTCAAGACCATCTTCTTTTCGTGCCTATTCATTTAACCGGAGTGTCGTGCCCTCTTTTCAAGTTCTATCTCCTTATCAAGTTATTATTCAATCCCTTTTCTTTTCAACCGGAGTGCTGCCCGAATTTTGGTTTTCCTTGATCCCCTTCCTTAACCGGAGCGTTTTTCAATATATATCTTGCCCTTCAACCTCAAGGTTTTTTGCAATGCTCTTTGTCCCTTTTATCTAACGGAGTGCTTTCGACTTTGTTCTACTTCGTTGCATTCTTACTTTTAAGTTGTTCAACTTCTCAAGGTTCTTTGGTTTCACTCATTCGTCAAAGAAGCAACTTAGTTTCCCTCTTCTCTTTCTCCTCCGTTTTCCCTCCGGTGCCATTCTAGATCTCGGGACGAGATCCTCTCGTAGTGGTGGAGTGTTTTTTTTGAATATGTACTGCAAGGCAATAGCCTCACAGCTCTTTATTGAAAACAACAAAGAACAAAGTCCTATTACAAGTCCATACAAGAATAGAAAAAGAGGAAGACAGAAATACTTACAAAGTTACAACCCAAGCAGGGCAAAGAAAACACTACCTAAGGAAGGCTAGAGATCCAAGTTAGAAGGCTATCCTTGTATTTACATTTTATCCTATGAGAAAGAAGGGTTATGTCATGGATGAAGTTATGCCTCCAAGCTCTGAAAGAAGGTGTCTCATTCCTGAAAACCTTGCCATTCCTCAAGATCCAAATGTTCCAAGCTGCTGTAAAGACCACTTCAGTGAAGAAAGAATGCCCAAAATCCTTCCTAGCCTTTACTGCCATGTTGTAAGTTGTCATCCCAGGCTGCGTGTCCCAGATAATCTGCAGGTAATTCCAGACTCTAATGCTAAAATTACAAGAGAAGAACAGATGTGCACGATCTTCATGGATCAGGTATGGACATAGGACACAAGTATGATCTTCCACATGCCAATGCCTTCTGAGTAGCATGTCTCTGGTGTTTAAACGATCTCTTAGCAGTAACCAACCAAACATTTTGATTTTCAATGTACATGAAGATTTCCAAATCCATTGGAAGATTGGATCAACAACAATATGCTGATGCTCATACACATAAAAGGATTTCGGTCTGAAACAACCCTTATGAAAAGGCCAAATCCATACATCATGAGTTGCAGAGCAAGAATAATCATGAGTCAGCTGTTGAAGACATTCCAGCTCAGCAAAGGCCTGTGTAGAGATGGGCAAGTGCAGATTTGACAAAAACTCCTGGGAAAGCACATCAGACACTGAAAGTTGCTCATCAATAACAAAGGAGAAGAGCCTAGGAAATTTTTCCCTGAGACTGGAACCCTTAAGCTCAGCCATCCATCTGTCAGACCAAAAGAGAATGGACCTGCCATCACCCAACGCTGGAGTAGCCATCTGACAATATTTGTCAACCAATTTAAACACATCACGCCACCAAAAGGATCCACAGAGCGTGGTAGTATGAGGGACAGAGTTGGCATAGTAGGCATTCCAAATAAGGCCAACCCAGGGGATGTCATGATGATTATAAAATTTGTGCAAGAACTTCATAAGCAAGGCCTCATTCTGCACCCTGAGATTAAGCACACCAAGACCCCCTTTGTTTTTTGGTAAGCATACCAAGTCCCAAGCGGCCAGAGATTGTCTTGGGGTATCAGAGTTTCCTCTCCATAGACATTGTCTCTGAATCCTTTCAATTTGCTTCAAAATACCAGTTGGGATGACTAGTGTGCACAGGAAGTATATAGG